>NW_028277030.1:108345735-108663088 GCF_059951505.1 Python bivittatus
TGGCCAAGGCATAAAAACCCTGGCAGTCTTCCAACTAACTACTAGCCAAATCAAACCCTGCTTAGCTTATTTTAAGATCAGCCAAATCAATCAGAACTGCTGTGACAGGTAAAGTCTTGTCAATCTGGGCTCCTGGTGACTTCATGGGTGGCCACCTATAGCTTTCTTGGTTACAGTATGGAAGTAGCCTCTCAGTGACTTCTTCTATGAAGTTTTTTTTACTTCCCAATCTAATCTACAGGCCAGTGGTCTCTAAACCAAGTAGAACACAAACTTTATCCTACTTAATTTTTTGAGATAAGCTGATGTCAGCTAGGTGCTGCCCCAAATAGTGTGACTTACAGCTGCTCTCAAAACCTTTGGCATACTACAGTAGGGATTTTGCTGTAATATGTATCCTATTTTTCAGATGCATTGGGTCTTTGCAATGTAGAAGGAATTCCAAACCCACATTGATTTGGGGAAATGTTTCAGCTTCTTACCTCACTTGGATTGGAGTTATTTGATCTGTTTTGATCAAGTGCATCTTGGCTTTGGCAGCTGCACATACAATTTCTTGACTTTGTGTCAATATTTTGCTGTTAGGAGGTCCCAGCACTTCTAATATTAGGCACATGTAAAACATGGGAGAGGCATATGTCAAGTCAAGTCCCAGAACCTGCCAGTTAAAGATGGCAAGACATGACGAAATGAAAACTTGGAATTGTGGCAGCAGCATCATTGATGCTGCTTGCTTCATAGCTCCATCTCTGGCTCGTTCTCTGCATTTCCCCGATATGGAATTTCAGGGCTGAAAATCAACACAGTTTTCAACCTATTTTGGAATAAAAAGCAGGAATGAATTTGAACATGCCAAGAACATATCAAGAGAAAAAGCTAGAAAAAAGTTATTACTGTAAATGCTTGGTAAGAGAGGTTTCTGGCTGGAATTTGAATTTCCAAATAACACCAGCCAAAGATGTGATCCTTTTGTTTGTTCTTTGTTCTTTGTACATTGCACTATTATTCTTTGCTGAATAAAAACATAATAAATAACAATGTATAGGTACACAATGCTTTCAATATATATTTCTTATCCACTTTAACTCTCCAGTGGCAAGAACAAGGTTGGTGGCATGTGTGAACCAGGGTGAGCTTTGAATATTTTAAAGTCTAAGGAAAAAGAGAAGAGCTGCCTCTCCCATTCCCCACACAACAGCACAAGACTTACGGAAGTCAGATAGATTTAGCAGTTGAATCTTTCTTCAGTCCTGGTCCTCTCCTACATCAGAGGGAAGCAGACAAATTTAGAGACAGAGGACAAGACTTACAGTTCCATTTTCCAACACCGGCATCCTGCTTTTTGTCTCACAGAGCTGATTCTGGTTTGAGTAATTGCTAATCCCTCATCCCACTCTCTCCTATTTCTGTATTTCTTTTTGAGATTTATGGGCTGCCTTATTCACCAGAAAATAGTGCTCAAGGTGATTAACAAGAATAACTTTGAATTAAAATAGAATTAAAAACAGAACTGAAAGCATGTAAGACCAAAGCAAGCAACCCAAATCTGCTTACAAAAGGTTAATAGAGAGAAAACTAGCCTGACCATTCTTGCAAGGGAGCCCAAAAGCAGAGGACAGCAAATTAGAAGGCATTTTGTTTTGTTTTGTTTTGTTTTGTTTTGTTTTTAATTTTATTTTATTTTATTTTACTTTTAATTATATTTATTTTATTAGTTTATATGACTGCCCATCTCACAATGGCAACTCTGGGCAGCTAACATATAATTTAAAAATTTGCAATACAAAATGAACAATATGAAAAACACATAAAGGCAACCAAGGACATCAACAGTAGATTAACATCACCTCATGGGCTCAACTCACCCCCTGAGCCCCATGCCCAGGGAAATATCCAAGTTTTCCAAAAGCCAGTAAGAGTGGGGCTCACCAAATTTTGAGAGGCACGGTGTTCCAGAGGGCAGGCGCTGCAACAGAATAGCCCTGCTTCTTTGGTTTTGCCAGATTTAATAGACTGAACCTGGAGCAAGTCCATCCTGTCAGACTTAATAGGATGGGTAGAAACTATTTGAGAAATGCAGTCCCATATATAACCTAGCTCCATATTAGGAGGGGTTTTATAGGTGATAGCACCTTGAACTGCACCCAGAAGCATACTGGGAGCCAATATAGCTCACAAAGCAGAAATGTAACATGGGTGCCCCAATAAGTTGCAGCTTCCAGATGTTCTTCATAGGCAGTCCCATGTAAGCAGGCCTTCTCTTGTGTATCCACTGAACCTATCTTTGATGGTGGCAGGACTGAGGATTGGCCTGTCTTAAAGAACTCAGTGACTGGTTCATGAGGAGGGGGAAGATATGGCCTTTCAAATAGTCTGGTCCCCAAACTGTGCCAGTGAAGGGATGAAGAAGCTACACGATCCCTCTAATAATCCCCAGTCAAGAGCTGAGCTGCACAGCATCACTGTGGATCAGCTGAAGGTTTCTATCAGAGACACTGCAAGCCAATGACAAGGCCAGCCCCTCGAGACTCTAACTTCCTTGAATTTTCAGAGAAGAGTAGATCATAAACAGCAAATGCAGATTGCACAAAGGAGCCGAGGAGAGCATGGGTAACATGAGTCTGCTGTAGATCTCTTAATCCTAAATTATAATTGTGAAACCAGAAGACGTGTGAGAAGTACAGGATCCAGCTGGTACACACATCAGCTCTCTTTGTTAACCTTGGGAGAAAAAAAATCTTGTTCATTAGAAGCAATGACTAATGAAAGCTACATATTTCTCTGAGATGGCACGGGCTCCCCAGAGGTATTGTGTGAGCCAGCTGATGTCCACAAAGTTATGTGCAACCTTGGTAATGTTTGCAGCAGAGGACAAAGAACTGCATTCAACAGGAAGGCTGTCAGAAGCACAGCCCTTGCAAGCCCACCCACCCCCTTTGCCAAGCACTTTAGGGCAATGCAGTGCGTGAGCATTTTGGAATGCAAACCAGGAAGGTGCCATGATGGACAAGCACAACTGCCAGCAAGTGAGCGGGAAGGAGGGTGCCAATAGCTGCCTTCTGGGCAATGGGGTGCAGTGATGATAAAAACACCCTTAAGGGATATGGAGTGCAAGCACCACTTGCTGGTCTGATGGAACTGGTGAGGGCAGAGGAAAAAGAATCAGAGCAAATGTCAGGAACAGAAACTCCTGCAAGACCCCTTAGGCTGAAGCTGGAAATTCCCCTTGAGGGAAAGGAGGAAGGGAAACACCACTGCTTCATGATTCGGGCTGTATTCTTTATCATTTTCTAACAAGTAGCATGATGTGCACGATCTGCCGCCATGAAAGAAAATATTGAAATGAATCTTTATGCATGTCTTAAAAAACAACAACAGATATTTCACAAGTAATTAGTATTACATAATCCTGGAAGAATTTCACAGAAATTGCAAAAGCCTATGGGGAAAGAAAAATATATGACCCAGTCTGCAAAATGCTAGCCTGTGATGTGTGAATCACTGGCTCCCCTTTATGAGGAAGGTTGCATTCATTTACGAGAACAAACTGCAAGGGGTACAGAGACTTCTGGTCCTGTGATTGTAACTAGACAATCAGGCAGACAATTTTGAGATGGGCTCTTGATGATAGTCCCACTTGCCTGTAAAAATGATTTGGTAAAGGCAAGAGTATCTTCCACATACTGTATACACAACCAAAAGCTATTCAAGTGGTGGATTTCTTTTAGGTCAAAGAAATAATGTATTTTCCTCTTCAAGAGGACCCATGAAAGGTTAGTACAGGGAGTGGCAACCAGTCTGCTAATCAGAAACTTAGATCAGAATAGAACAAGCACTTCCAGATAGTCTAGAAAAAAAATACTGAAGCTCTGGAAAGCTCATTCTGCTGGGGAAGGGGAGGAGTACATTTTCCCTATGTACTTATGAGAGACAGCAGTTCCATCTCTCCTCATCACTCTTCAAATTCTGGCTCCAGATCAGATCAGACTACTCTTGAAATGAATTGGCGGCAACTTCCAGAGCTCTTGATTGGGTCGTTCAGAGGTATGTACTAGTGACGCCTGTTAGGACTTGATACTAACATTTGGAAAATCACATATTTGCTCATATGTGATGTCATATATCATTCCTGGGAATGATAAGATTGTAGTTCAAAATACTGTATCTGAAGAGCAGGAGATAGTTGATGCATGACTGCTTGGATCCTGATTTTCAGAAACAGTTGCCTGCTCATAAATGGGGCTTTTCCATAAGCTATTTCTGACTCAAGGAGATGAGGGAGCTCCAGAACTGCATGGGAGATGGCACGGGGGCCGATTTAAAGAGGAAGGAAAATGCAAAAGCCAAGCCATTGTTGTACAACCTGAGACAAAGAATTAATAGTTGAGGACATATAAGCAAATATGTGATTTTCCAAATGTTAGTATCAAGTCCTAACAGGCATCACTAGTACATGTCAACGAACTGTATACACGCTTAGAAAATGCATACACTGGGAGGAAAGCCACATAAAAACTCACATGGCCTCGACAGATACTTTTCTCAGCCTGACTTAGCAGTATTCATAAAGGGATGGAGGTCAGTTCAAATATAAGTCATTGTACTCCTTCTGCTAAAGGCTGACAAAAAATAATACTGACTTCCTTACTAGCCTACGGATGGCCCTTCACCTTCAAGTGATTCAGAAGTGACTGAGAGTTCAGGATATCCTGTCTCTCGATTGTTAATAACCCTGTTCTTTTGGACTTCACTTAGCATCATCACTTGCAGAAGACTTGAATGGATTTAAGACTCCAATGAATCTGCCCTTTTCTTCTAAAGAAGACAAAAAGAACAGGTGTTTGCTTGGAATGCAGAAGGTGGGAATGTAGGAATACAGGGCAGCAAAGTACATAAATTCAGGGGCAAATTTAAAGCAAAACTGGTCTTAACTTCAAAGTGGAAAAAAAAAGGAAAAAGGAAGTGTAGATAATGATTCAAGCATTGTTTATAAAACTGATTTTTTACAACATTGTATATTTTTCAAGAACATTTTCTGTGGTAGACATTACTCTCACAATCTGCTCCACTCTGACTAGACAGAGTGCAGGTTCTAGATCACAATTTGAAAGATTCATCTGCTCTGTGCTTACTGTATATTAGGAATTTAAATGGAAGTTCTTCTACAGATGATTTTCCTGGAGAGGCTCATCAAGATCATATTTCTTAGGGAGCATTCCAAATTATCCCAAGCTTTTTAGATATATTTTTCAACTTTTTTACTTGCTTTTTCATAGGGGAGGGGGGCCAAGGAGGTCTGTTGCAGGGTCCTCCTGTAGACAACAACGTGCTCCCAAAGATCTCCACTGGGCATCCTGCCATATTTAATTCAAGAGATTATTATAAGCAATCAATCAATCAATTTCTAATATCCTGTTTATTTGTGCAATATATTGGGACCCCCACAAAGGTCCTAGTGGAATGGTCAAGAGCCTCCTGGACTGCTTGGTCATCTTCTACCTGGGGATATTCTGTGATTAATCATGCTCACAATGGAATGTGTGCCCCAGCTGAAAACAGATTGCCTACCCTGATTTAATGTGTTATATTTTTATTTGCACTAAATGTGAGAGTTGACACTGCAGCCTCTCCACCCCATCCTACCCCTTGCAAAGAATGGGCTGAAACTAAGATAACTCCCCAAAGGCCATCTAAGCTGCCTGGAATTCGTGCTCCTTCAACAGCCTTCAAAACATGGGGCAAGATGCAGCTTCAGTGCATCTGGAGGGCACCAGGTTGAGAAAAACTGCTTTGGGTACATTTTAATCAACCGGAAAGGACAGAATTTAGCTTTTAAATATGTATTACCCCTTGCTAGCATTTTTGACTAGTGCTTGACTCTGGAACAAAGCTCTTTTTGCTTATGACTGGTCTAAGAATGGAAGGCTGTAGAAACAACCTCTTTGGGTCACCTGCTGAGCTATCTCCGAATCTTGCTTAAGGGCCCAACCCACCCCATATCTCACTTTTCCTTGGCACACAGTGAGAGCAGCAAAGGGAAATTGGAGGAAGTTATCTTAATTAAGACACTTTACTCCTGGCAAGATACACTTATAAGCATAGCTTGAATGACTGAATTTTCTCAAATCTTTGCTGCTAATTTGCAGGGTTCCAATGTTCAACTTAATATTTTTTCCCAGCTTTTATAGCAGATTCTGTGCGCTTACATAGCTATTTCTGGAGTAAGGTCGTTTATGGTATAAGTAATTATTTGTCCTCCCCCCTCCCCCATGTATAATTTTTTGTTTTTGTTTTTAATGCAAGATTTTTTCCTTTTATTCAGGGAAGAGAAAGAAAGGGAACAACAGTAACACTCATTCTTGAGTGAGATGGGTGGTGACTAAATTTGAAATCTAAATAAACAAACAAACAAACAACAAAATAATCCATTTAGTGGAGGAGAAACCTGCTTATTTTTATCATTCTTATTTAATAAATACCAAGTGATAGCAATGGTATGGACAGGGTATGTGGGAAAGGGACTGAAAGCAGTCAAGGATTCAGATGTAAAACTATATAAGAGGATATTGAGAAAACGCTATCTGTATACTAGCAGAACTGGGGCTACTGGAAATTACTCACTTTATGACTTAAGTACACTTTACTACTCTAAGTAGGGCTTTTATCCTACTTATATTAAATGTGAATACAAATTTAGTTTATGGAGGCCAGAAATGAGAGATTGGGTGTTTGAATTGGAGAGACACGTTCCACCAGCTAGGTGACTTTGGGCCAATCATTCTCTAAACCCAACTTACAATATTTCACATAATTGTTAATGATCTTTGAGAACAGGTGGGACATAAATACAATTAATTAACCAATTAATTTTTTTAAGTTACAGGAAGATATATTCCAACTGAACGATTGAAAAAGCTTCCTAATGAAAGAGTAAAGCAAATACTGAACCAAAACCTCCAAACTACCAAGGCCCCTGAACTCAAGCAAGCCTCCTTAATAGCTTGCTTAGGCATTTGTAGATGCTGGCTCATGAATTATCTTAAATCAGCACTTGTATGTTTAGATGGGAACTAGGAAGTAACTAACCAAAGAAACTGACTAGTGGCAACCTCAATTTTATTATTCTGCTTATCTCACTATAAACAGAAAATCTAATCCATGTTATCAAAAATGATTGGCATTTGACATCATTACTGGTCAGCGTTTATTATATAACTATGTAAAAGTTGTTTGAGCCCTCCTTAAGTGGATAGAGCTTTGTGGTCTGTCCCCAGCGCTGTTCAAATAAACTTGGCTCAAGCCGATCATGTGGTCTCCACTTGTAAACTGGGTCATGGGGAATTTTCCCCTTCTCTAACAGGAAAAGCAGTTGTTCAGGGGCATTAATTACCCAGAGAGGTGATGGGCTCCCCTTCACTAGATGTATGCAGGTGGAGGCTAGATAGCCATCTATCTGAGATGTTTAATTTGGGTTTCTGCTCTGAGCAGGTGGTGAAATGGCCCCTTCCACCCTTACAATTTTATGACTCAAAGAGTCAGCAGTCATGACCCCTTGACCCTTACCTATATTTGTATATATTGAAGCATTAGGCTGTTTAAAATAGCATTTGCCAAGACTGGCTGTTCAGCCCTCTCCTGCTCACCCCCATCCCAATCTGCTGAACAGATGGAAGCAGTTCATTGCATAGCTTCAAATGTTCTTGGTTTTTAAAAATGTATACTGTGAGTTTAATTATGTTTGTTGTTTCTATAATGGTGGATTTAGAAAAGCAACATACAAATGTGCCCTGCCCCTTTCAATTTTAAACAAAAACATCCTCCTTAGAACAGTTGATGAAAAGGGAGAGATCAACCTGTTTGGGGACTCTATCACTTCAAACAAGCAATGGGAGCTCCTATTGGTGAATGTTCTAAAGATAACCACATTCTAACTGAGCCTTCCTTTTGCTACTTTTCTGTATTCAAGACAGTATGTTACCTAGAGTCATGTCAGACCTCTTCTGCAGCTAAAAGTGATAGTTCCAAAACCAGCTTACCTCTGCTTTTATTATTTATGAGAACTACATTTAATGTTCAAAAGCAAGGGATGCAGAAAAAGCCCATTGATGCTTATAATATATTTTTCTTACAATTAGCAAGCAAATTAGCAAGTAAATGCTTTCTACAGTAAAACACTTTAGATATTTTAAAAAAACCTTAAGAGAAACTTCTACTTGGTTATACTATATATGAAATTACAGAGAGATTTTTCTTGGACTGGCTGCTCCATTTCCATCTGGCAGAATGAGCTGTGCTCCAAATGTTCTTCAAGGGAACATCCTCATTCTAATTTAATCAAGTGCAAGCTGGAGTTCGTGCCAGATGTCCAGCGATGAATTAATCCCTATTGGGGGTGGAGAACACTGGAAAGACAAGAAAGTAAGCAAACATTTGGCTATATTCCCCTTCATTTTAACTTCAGTTATCTTAAATTGAATAACAACTAAATTTAGAATGTGTTTATTTGTGGTTTGTCAGGATAATAAAGAGGCTCTGGCAGCCAAATTCTGTGACTTGATCTCCAAATTTTCCAGGTTAGCCTTCTTCAACCTGGTGTCTTCCCAGTCTGGTAGGGCCAATGGCCTTGCTTGCTTGGAATTCTGAAGCTGACATCCAACTCTCAGGAGGGGACCAGATTAGAAAAGAATGCTCTACCTCTTGCATAAAAGATATATGAAAGTAAGAAGAGCTCAAGAAGTCAGACCAAAATCCACCATTTGGTTTCCACAATGGCTAACCAAAAGTCCAGCCATGAGCATGCTAGCATCCTTCTACTCATATTACCCAGCCTTTCCCAACATCCAGAGAGGTTGGGATTGCACTTCCCAGGATTCCTAGCCAGCCAATAGATCAGGACATGTTAAGCTTGGCAAGACTGTCTTAAAGCTAAGTAGCCAATCACTTAGAGCAAACATACTATTTTTCCTCTTTAAAAAATTATGATGCTGGAAATGTCAACACAGATGCTGTTGCCATGCTATGGGTTATCCACTGAGCATGAACAGAAAGAAAAATGAGAGAAGGGGCCACATCAAGTCTCTCTTTTCTCTTCTCAATATTAAGACTAGAGGTGAGGAATAGAGCCTCATGGAAGCCAATGTGCCTATGTACACCTTCTCTGTACTTTTCTGTCTCCTTACCCTACGTGACTTTAATAAATTTAGATTCTTATAATTAAACATTAATAAATTATAATCTGGCATGCTACAAAACAAAGCCTATATCATCATCATCATCATCATCATCATCATCATCAGTCAAGGCAGTTTACATGGAAATCTCCCTTAATATTATCTCGACAACAACCCCATGAGACAGGTTCTTACTTAGAACAGACATTATGAAAACAATCAGATGTACATTTCATTAGTCATGCTGAATTTGCATCCTATTTGTTGTTTTAATAACTTAATTCTTTTCTTCTGCTTACAGGAAATTTTGAAATGCAAGATATAAATAATAAGAAAAATAGAGTACTCAAAGGGGATGTGTCTAGTACTTTCTCTGCCCTCCTCCCTTTTGTTCATGTGTTTAGCCAGAATCTAATTTTTTAGATTGTTAAATTGCTGACAGGGTTTTAAAGTCCTATTTATTTATTTAAGCCCTGATTCTATAACTTTTCTTATCTTCAAAGGGTGTAAAAGAAAGCGTAAAGCACTAGAGCAAGGGGAAGCCCTGCTTCAAATACTAGAGGAAAGCTGACCTTGCTTATGAATAATGTAGCAGAATATTTACCTTCTTTCTATCCCAAATAAAGTAGGTAGGTGCCATTACCTGCCTAGTTTATTTTGGAATGGGAAAACTGACTGAAAGTGTAAGGACGGCAGAATTATTTTTAGGATAAGCTGTACATTTACTTTTGAATAAAACGGAGTATGTGTTTCTGGTGTGTTGATTTATGGGACCAAATATATTTTAGTTTTGCAGTACATTTCAGGAAACATTAAATAAATAATGTATTTAAAAGTTTGACTCACAGAAACATTTTGGCAAAGATTCTTAGGATTTCCACTGCAATGTTAATTCCTAAGTTTGAAAGAAAGGAACCTGTTCCTTTCTTTGTTTGGTAGCCAAGGGCAAGGGTAATTTAATTTTATAAATATACGTTACATCCAATTCTGTATCTAAGACCAATGAAAGGGGTCCGTTCCTTTCCCAGATCCAGAATCACAAGCCAGAAAAAGAACTCAAAGAAAGGAAGTTCAATAAAGGTAGGAATAAAGAGAAATATGTGAAACTCCCAAAATTGGTCACAAATATTGATGTGCCCTCCAGTACATATATCTCCCCTTTTCTGCCAATATTTGAATGGGCTGAATATCTTGTCTTTGCTATGGATAATGGACCTTCCAAGCCATCATGTACCATCTTCCTACAGTGGAGCCAGCGTATTCTACAGTGAGAAAAATGAATGCTATCTCTGAGGATGGGATCTTCCATCCAGAGGGCCTGCCACCTTCTTGCTAAAATATGGTTCAGCTGAGGGATAAGAATTAAGCTTATAATGTTTAATAATGGAGAAAATAGAGAACCATGTGGCAGCTCTACAGATGTCTTCTGGGGAGGTGTTGGTGTCAAAAGGAGTCAAGGTGGCTGAGCTTCCAATGGAGTACGTCATTACTGTGTATGTTGTGAGCTATTTTGATATAGGCCTTGATATACCTGGAGATTCAACTGGTGGGATTTTGCAGTTTAAGTGGGGTTGTCAAAAAAGAAATTAGGAAACTGAAACTCAGAGCTCCTCTATTCTCCTCAGGTAGATTTTGCTGGGTCATCTGATCTCCTTCTCTACTGGGTTTTGACACTGGGGCAGAAGGAAGAGAGAATCACCTTCTGGTCCTATTGAAAAAGGGGATTCAGCTTGGGCATAAAGATTAAGTCTAGGTGTAGAATGATGATGTTAGGGGCTATATGGATGATTCATTCAAAGTCTAGAAAGGGATTTGTGTTAGGACCTGAGTACTGCACTAGCTGGAGGTCCCATGATAGATATCAGTAGAGGGTGGATGGAATTAGTGGAGAGACCTCTCTTAGGAATCTCTTTCAGTGAGAGTGTCCAAGAGAAGCTTGTTGCTCCCCAGTCTTAGGACTGAGCAGAGGGCTGAAAACCCTGCATGATTTTTATCCTTTGTAGGAACACCATGACTGGGGGGGGAGGGGCAGTTGTTGGTGGAGGCTGACCTATCTGCAGAAGATGTACCACATTAGCTATATAAGCAAATAGCAGAAGCTCTGCAGGATGCTTGGATTATCTGTATGGAATTGCTTTCATGTCCTAGGTGTACTCAGTGACCAGCATCTCCACCACATGCTTCCCATTTTCCAAGAATCTCCAACGAATGTGGGACTCTGGCGGTAGTGAGGGATATCAAGCTTTAGGTGTTCCTGAAGGTAGTGTTAAATGTCCTCAAGAGTCCCTCGTTGATGTCACTGTGGCAGCCCTGGCCTCAGAAATTTCCTGGGAGATGGGTATATTGGGAGGATACACTGAAGCACCTGGAGGACTGGCAGATAGGAGTTCCAGTGCTGGGCTCACAAGGCCATAGGTCTAGCCAATAAAGGCTTCTTCGCCACCCCTGCATGTGGTAGGGCTGCTAGTCACAGAGAACGCTTCTGCTGACAGTGGTTCCTAACACCAAGTCCATGGAGGATGGCTGGATCAGATTCATTCAGGCCTATTCTTGCAGGCATTCCTGAGCAGCTGTGGAAAATCTGCTATCAGGAAAAGCCTGATGGATTCATGATCTGGCTGTTGGCCTTCCTCCTTATTTAAAGGTAATTCTCAGCTCCACGCCCCCACAACTCCCAGCCACCAAATAACTGATCCTGATTGGAACATGTAGGTCATATGCCACATAAAGACTAGATGGTTCTCATCCACTTGGTGGCAGGACTTTTTGCCCTACAGCGTTGATCTAGTTGTCATTCCATACAGTGAATAACTGGAGGGGAGTCAATAAGATATAGAGTCACTGCTTCTCCTTTCTCATTCTCCTCATGAAGTGCCCTGGCTGGAGATCCTCAAGGTATTTCCTGCCCTTTGCCTCCCTTGTGGGCATGAACTATCAGAGGAGCATGCCTGATCTGGCAAGGCTGTATTCCTGTCGTGGTCCCAGGGAGACTTTAGCATGTGAAGTGACCGGAATCTCTCTCTGGGTGTGTTTGTGATTAACTGGCAGAAATAGTTGCACATGTCCAGTTCTACTGACCCCTCAGTGAAGGGCAGTGGGGAATGAGGCATCCAGCTCTGCTGGAACCTCAGCCATCAAACTTCCTGGATGAGGGGCATTAACTAGAGCACAACTAATGGTTGGCAGCTCCATAGTTATGATGTTGGCCACATTCCTGTATGGGGAACATGATGACTGTCACGGGGCCAGCTCTTCAGATATTCTCTGATGTTGACAGCAAGTTACTGTCTATCAATTTCTTGGTGATGTGACTATAAGCTCCTAACTAAACTAGAATCATGGAACTGTAGAATTGGAAGAGACCTTGAGGATTATCTAGTCCAACCTTTTGTAATGTGCAGCAAAATCAATTAAACCAATCTTGAGAGGTGGCTGACCAGCCTCTTTTTAAAAACCTCCAGAGATGAGAAACCACGACCACTGTAGGTAGACTGTTCTACTGTTGTATGGATCTTATTAGGAAGTTTTTTCTTATATTTAAACAAAATTTAGGTAGTTACAACTTGTACCCATTATTTCTTATCCTAATTTGTGTGGTAATGAAAAATAGTTCCTATCTTCCCTATGGCATTCTTTTGTGTACTTGAACACTGATACCTCATCTCCCCTCAATTTTCTTTTCTTCAGACTGAACATCCCAAGTTCCTTCAGCCTGCCTTCGTAAGGCATGTCCTCAAATCTTGGTATCATCTTTGTCCCTCCTGTGAATCTGTTCTAACCTGTCAAGTCTTCTGATATGTGGTGCCCAAAATGATTCTCAGTACTCCAGGTGTGATATCACCAATGAAGAGTACAGGGGAATAATGACTTAATGTGCCTTTGATACAGTGCTTCTTCTGATGCAATCTACAATTGCATTAGCCCTTTGAGCAGCTGTCTCACATTGTTGGTTAATGTTCAGCTTATTGTCAAGGTCCATACGCAGGTCCTTCTCTAATGTAAGAGAAGGTTGGAATCAGGCAGCCTCCAAATTGAGTAATTGAATGAATAAATACATAAAATAGCACTTGAATCCCCCATCTCATATGTGTACCTTACATTTTTCCTCTCTAAATGAAGTTAACATTTATCGCTGAAGGCAAGTAAAAAATGATCATGATTTAATAAGTTGTGATCATGTAAGTGGTTGGTAAAAAAAAAAAAAAAAAAGTGGATCTCTGTGTTCTTCAGAGCAAGAAGGGACCAGATCTGAAGAGAGCCCTTCCCTCCTGCTGGAAGCACCAACAGAACTTTTTCTAGTGCTACCTCCAGAGCAAGTGGGACATTCCCCATAACAGAATGCCCCACAGGCACTATAGGAAAATCTGGTATTTTGGACAGCCTGTTTGCAGGTTGTGGAAAGCTTTATAATTCTTAACCAATACTTTGAATTGTAGATGGAAACAGACCAGAATCAGTGCTGGTCTGATTACAGTACTGTAATTACATGTTTTCTACTATCATTCTCACCCAATATTCTGGCCACAGCATACTGGACCACTTGATACCCCCACTTTTCTAAAGCATAGCTATATGGAGGTTATCAAGGTGGAGTTACACTCTCTAGAATCCTCCTTTCCTCTTGGGAAGATATCTTTCCTGGCACCTACCTGATGCAGCTGGTTTACTCTACATAGATGGCCTGTTTTATTTATTATTATATCTAATGAAGGTTTAAGTTGGCAATTAATGCATTTGCCCAAGAATAACATTGGGGAAAAAGTTACACAGATAAATAGAATAAACCAAGCCCCGTAACAAGTGTTCTTGTTTCCCTGTGATTCCTTCACTAAGCCAGTCCTGATCTTGCTCCTTTCTCCTTTGTCCATCTACTACCATCTGTCTTCTCATAAGCTTTCATCTGCTTCATTCTTGGTTAGAAGAATGTAACCCATAGCAGTGATTCGCCACTAAGAATATTTTACAATAACCGCCAAAAGATTGTACCTAAGACACATCATGTGCCCTTGTTTATATATCTCCCTAACATCTTCAGTAATGACTCACAAACCTTCGAAATTTCCTCCATGGGCAACTTGGTACCATCTGGCTTTATCCCAAGCATGCATTACTTTGCTGTCTTTGTGGTAGGCTTCCCCAATGTAGATGCCTAGGTTATAGCAAGGACACCAGAGGCAGTATGAGTATGGCCCCTAATTTTGCTTTCTCACTCCACTCACACAAAGGAAAATTGTGTGACACATTCAGACCCTGTTTATACAACATGCTTAGCTGGAAAAAGTTGGGGAGTCAGTTACTCAGCTCATTGGCCCCGCTGATGAATCTTGTATTCACAGTCCTACTCTTCTATTGCCAGAAGCTCCAGAGAAGGGTATTTGAAATGCCATCCTGTGCTTTCGTGCTTCTGGCATCTACATAGCACAATCTGAATTAAACATGAGCTGACTTTCCAGAAGGCAAAATCTAATCTACTACCTACTTGGCAATTTGAGAAACTTTAAATGTTTTCATATTTTTAAACAGGAACAAAGAACTTCCAAAGTTAAGATTTATTAAAGTGTTTTTATTAGCAAATTTTCACTGGAAAATTCAGGGTGTGCTAATAGAGTAGGCACATGGGCTTCAGTGTTTGGCATGTGACTTTCAGCAGAATTGCACTTCCTTGTTATGGTTCGGCTACAATACTCTGAATTTTCAGAGCAAGATTCATGGCCAGCCTCTACTGTAACATTTTCTAAACATTTCCACTCATTTTGATTCTTTGCTTCTGTCCCTGGAGCAGTTTGAGGCAAACCCTGGACACCCTCCATTTGAGCTTGTTTGTTTGGCTTAGATACAGAAGTTTTATTTTCATTTCCATTCACTTCAGTGATTCTTTCATCCCCTTTGGATCCGTAGTTACTACACAACCCTTTTTGATTGTTAGGCATCTTTTGTTCTGTTTTACAGAGAGGTTTCATGAGCAATCCAGAACTTTTGCAGAGAAAGGAGGATGAACCCACTTCCTTTGGAAGAATTACTGAGTTCTCTTCAGTGTTTGGAAAACTGTGGGATTGAAAATGTGGCACCGAGTGGAGAAAAACATTTGGGGGGAGAGAATTTTGAAGCAAGGGTCTTTGGAACCTGCTTTGTAGACAACTACAGTGGAGAACATGCTGGACAGTATTCACATAACCATCAGAAGAATGAAGCAAGGCACCAATGGGAACTAGGGAACTCTGGATCTGCATGTTCCCAGAGGAAGGAGAGCAGCAATAGCATAATGTTTCATTTCTATGTTGATGCAAACGGGGGCTCCATTTCACGTCTGTAGGCTGCTGTAGCTCTGAACAACATTGCTCGTTTTGACTCAATGAGTGGCAAGCGGGGTCCTGCTCACCCGAAGATGACATTGCTGAACCTGATTCACTTTTAATGTTTACATTCTGTTCCGTGTTGTATGTTGAGTGGAGAAGAGCGTGTGGGTTTGACAACCTACCATTGAAGAACTCAGGGCAGATGTGTGTTTCTTCATAGGTTCTCTTCTCTAATGCATTATCATTGCTGGTGTGACATGCTAACGGCTCTAACTCATAGTGCTCATGTTCTCCCTCTACATCTGCTTTTTGAGTTCTTGAATCAAACTGGTATTTATTGACAGACTGAGTTTTATTTTGTTCTCCATCTCCTTGGCCTCCTGACAATGCCTGGGAAAAAGCACCACACTGCAGTCTTTTGGGCAGAGGAATCTGGCCAAATGTCCCTTGGGGTCCCAGGCAACGGCACATGCACTGGAAAAAGAAAGTTGCAAAAGCCCAACTAATGCACATTATAAGCATCATAAAGGTGCCAAGCTGTGTGTAGGCTAAAACCGTGGAAGGCATCATCATTGCTCCAGCTACAAACGTAGTCAGTGCAGCCATAGCAATTGCTGAGCCCATGCGGCTTAGAGAAAATATGACTTTCCCTTCTCGGTCAGGATCTGGAGCCAAGCGGTAAGCAACACCATAATGGACAGCAAAGTCCACAGATAAGCCAACTGCCACAGAAATGGTAACAGATTCCAAGACATTTAGCTCCCAACCCAGCAGAACCAGGGATCCAACTGTGACAAAAATAGTTCCAGCTATTGAGACTATTGCATAGAGACTTATTATTATATTCCATGTGGTAAGCAGCATTACACTGAATGCAACAGTGACAGAAAGACCCATGGCAATTAAAGTACCATCAGAGAGACTGTCCTGGAGATCATAAAACTCTAGATTACTCACAAACCAGCCACTGCTTAAACCTTCTGGAGCAGAAACAAGTTCCTCTGAAATCCAGGTGTCCACCTCTTGATAGAACTTATGCATCTTTTCATATGCCAAGGTGAAAAGGTAGGTACTTTGGAACTCCAGTACCACTGCTCTGATGGTATCATTTATATCAAAGCGAGGGCCGGGAGTTTTGCTATCTAAATGGTAACCTGTGCTTCTTTCAAGTTCCATGATGGCCCTCTTGATGCATAACTCAAAGACCTCCTGCTTGTAGGGGAAGCTCCAGTGGCTACAACAGGGATAAAGAGCTGGCTCATCACAGTCCTGATTTTCCATCCACTGCTTAAATGTCTCAATAAAACAGCTTGTGAAGTCTTGCTCTTCTGTTTGGTAATAAAAAGTCTGATTCCTCAGTTTCTGGCAAAACTTTAAAATCCAGAGTTGTGAATCTGGACTTGCAATATTGAAAGTGCTGTCTAGCTTCAGCTTGCCTTTGCTTTTAGGATTTAAGGGATCCCCATTATCCTCAGGAGAGACCCCCCAGATAATAGTGATGGGCATGTGAAGCTCCTCTCCATGATGGACTCGTTCAAACATGAAAAGCTTCTTGAACTCAGCATCATAGCGCTCAAAAGGATGGGAAGACCGGAACACTTGAAACTCAGATAGTTCCAGGGAAGGTAGCTTCATCTTTGGATTTACACACACAATATATGCTCCCCCAATGGTTAAGGCTAGGAACCAGACCAACCAAATATAACGAAATTTTATCACAATGCATGGCAACACTTTTTCAAAAAATATCCTAGACGCTTCTGAGATTGCAAAAAATACTTTACGGACCACTTGGCTCAGCACTGTCCAGCAGCTTTTGTTACTGTAAACTCTTGCCTGTGGTTTTACAAAGCAACTAAAAATATTGAGGAGGTATCGTTCGTGTAAGACGACAACTGCGGGCAACCACGTCACCATTAAGATGTAATTCACTAAAATGGCAGTGCCAGCATAAACACCAAAACACCTGATTGCTGTAATATTGTTGACGTAATTGGCATAGAAGGCAGCAGCGGTAGTAAAACTAGTAACAAACATGGAAAGAGCCGCATGTTGCAAAGTGATGCTCATGGTTTCCGAAGTGGCAGCATGTGACTTGTCAAATTTTGTGTAGTTCCACACGTCACACAAGACAAAAGCATCATCAGCTCCAATACCCACAAGAATAATCAGTGCAGTGAGGTTCATAAAGGGGAAAAACTCAAAATTAAATACAACCCGATAAAGAAAGTAAGAAACAATTAAGGAGCTAATGATTGCAAATATGGTCATCAGTGTGATAAACATGGACTTGGTATAGATGCACATCACTAACAGAACAATCACAATGGCTATAGCAGGATACACAGTATCCATTAATAGATAGTCTTGGAATAAGCTGTGCTTTATTCCAAACTCAATCCCTGTGACGATGGTGATTCCATCAGATGAGTTCCAGTTCTCAAAATTATCCAAATAGATATTCATCATACTGTCTCCCTTTTCAGTAGGTAGAAAAAGCATACTATATTTTAAAGCTGGTAAGCCATGGTCCATGGTCTTTGGACTTAGAAAATCTTTGTCCACTACATAGTGGAGGATCTGGTAAACAGCATTGTACTTGGTACATTTACGTGGCACATTTGTACACTTGAGCTGGTCTTTCCTTCTGGCTGCCATATCCCAGCAATCTGGCCCCAGGGTCCCATTATAATAATATTTGGCACAAGTACGGAGCAGCTTCAGAGTATGAGAAACATCTCTCTCTACTATTTTTTGACAGGATGATCTGTTATTTAAAATGGCAATATAATTGCCTAATGTCCAGCTGGGACAGCATGAAGCAGCAGTGGTCCTCTGGCAGAGATCCCCAAACTGAGCATGAGATCTTATCTGTGGAAAGAAGAAAATTGAGAGTTATAACTGAATACCAATGTGCAACATTAAATGACCATTTTAATGTTGCCACTAACCACAAAGACCATAAAACAATATTTCTGCTGCCCTAATAATTTGGGTTTTCCAATAGAAGCTTCTGAGTGATGTGGTACCAATGCTGAATAATTTTGCAAACAGGGAGTTCTGTCTTTCTTGTAGGCACATTTATTTATTTATGAAGCTCACAGATTGTGACTTTGGGTGGCTAATATGGATTAAAAACACAAAAAAGATAAGCAATGAACATAAACACTTCAAAAGAAAAACAAAAACAACACCCAAACCCACAAGTTCAACCACCTAAACCATTTATTGGACAAGCTCACCAATGTTCTGGCGCAGTTTCCAGGGGAAAAACAAGTTTGGAAAGCCTTACAGAGGCCAAAGGGGTCAGGGCCATCCAAATCATGGGTCAGGAGATATGCTATTCCAAAGGGATGAGCGAAGGCATACCTCCTGAGTCCCATTAGATGACACTGTTTCACAGAAGGAACCTAAAGCATGCCCACTCAGTTGGATCTCATGGGATGGGCAGACACAATTGGAGATAGGTAGTCCCCCAAATAGCCCAATCCTGTGCCATGAAGGGCTTTACAGATGATCAGCAGCACCTTGAATTATACCTGGAAGTCTACAGGAAACCAGCACAGCTTGCAAAGTAGTGGTGTTACATGGGCATACCACCATGTGCTTAAAGCTGCCTGTGCCGCTGCTTGTTCCCTAGATCAATTATTCCCTAGACCAATTGTAGTTTATGAATGGTCTTTAAGGCAGCCCTGTGTAGAGTAGGTTGCAATACTCCAAACAGGAAATAATCAAGTTATGAGTGACCATCAGCAGGGCCTCCCAATCCAGGAATGGACGCATTGGCACATAAGATAGAGTTGTGCAAAGACCCTCTTGGCCATGGCTGCCACCTGCTCCTCAAGAAGGAGCTGCAAGTCCAAGAGGACTCCCAAATTGCACACCAGTTTTGTCTGGGGGAGTGAATCCCCATCTGGAACTAAAGATGGAAAGTCTCTGGATCTAAACATCACAGCCACTTGTTCTTGCTTGGATTAAGTCTGTTCATCCCCATCTAGACTCCCATAGCCTCCAGACACTGGGAAAGGTCCTTATCACTTGGTTGGCCCAGAGTAGAGATGTATAACTGTGTGCCATCAATATACTAATGATACTTAACCTGATGCTGATGGATGACCTCACCCAGCAGCTTCATACAGATGTTAAATAGGAACAAAAACTGTGCGGAAACCCGAGAAACCTGTAACACTGCTTCCCCCCTTCCAACACTAACTGGAACGAGCCTCAAAGAAAGGAGGAAAACAATTGCAACCCTTAACTCCTGAAGCCAATTCAGAAGGTTATCATGATCAATGCTATCAAGGAGGGCCAGGATGGATGCACCACTTCCATTCCAGCCCCTCTGAAGGTCATTTACCAGTGCAATTAATGGCATTTCAGTGTACATTTCAGTCTAAAATCTAACTGAAAAAGAGTCCAGATAATCAGTTTCCTTCATGATGCTCTGGAGCTGCAAACTGACCACCCGCTCAATAATCCTCCTTAAAAAAGGATGGGTTGAAGGCAGAACAAAAATTGTCCAAAACACATGGCCTCTCATTTTCTAGCCTGTTTCATTAACCACTATCATAAATTGGTTCTCATTGGTAGTTTTTAGCACAGAAAAAGTTGTGCAGGTAAAGTGCTAATGTCATGCAATTTTAAGTATAAGTCTTTGGGGATTAAACTGTTTGAAGAGGCATTAGAAATACTTACTAAGAAAAAGTCAACACACTTAGCTAGATTTAGATCCTTCTTGAAATCACAAGGTGAAAATACTGAAAAGGAACAGTATTTTTTCCTGCAACATTGAGTCAAAGTGGAAAAAAACGTACACTGACTAATTACACTTATCCAAGAGCAAGTTTCATTTGGGGGTCAAACCGATCTTCAAAAGCAGCAGCTTCATTTTATCTTAAGAAGAAAAATCAGATTGATATGAACAGCTTAACTTTAGCAGACAAAACTGATCAGTTTCTACTACACAAAATCAAGAACAGGCTACAATGCTTACAGCCTGCCTGGAAGCTGGGCTCACAGCTTGTGTGAAATTTGTAGCTGTCAAACTCCAGAAGACAATTCTGACAAATTTGCCCAAATTATAGCGAATACATAATAAAACCTCTCAGCCTTTGTAATGGGCTTTCATGCCATTTTCTTTTCCCAACCTTGCAGGGAGAAGTACTAGAGAAGTGCCTCTGTCTAGTTAAACAACTCCTCCATTTGTCTCTAGTGTCAGTATTCTAGAGTCAGTACAGTCAGTAGTAACCCAGGTCAATACATTGAGTGTGAACATGGTCAAATGGGACTTCTCTACTGAACTAGAGATCTTCAAACACGGCAAGAAGTAGACTATGCACCATTTCCCACTTGTCCTTTACTAAGGCTCTTGCTGTGACCAATTCATGAGCGCTGAAATGTGTACAACAATGGGAGAAAGAAATATGACTTGAATAGACATGAGAAGAAGGAAAGGAATATTCCTATATAAATCTCACTATCAGCTTCATTTAGAAGGCTGCGGCATTCCATTCTGACATCAATATTTTTTTTATGGGCTTCTGCATTTATTGGTCAAATGTCCCTTCTTGACTGGAATACATAATGAAAAGCCAATCTTGCATATAGTTCTTCTGTACTTCACAAAAACTACTAGCAGTTTTAGTTGTATTGATTGAGTTATACATCTGCTTAAGCATTTCTAAGCCAGGTGTATTTCAGCAAGTTCACTGCAAAACTGGCTTCTTAGGTGCAATCCTTTTATAGCATGTGTATACATATATAAACAGGATTTAGATCTCTCCCTGGGCATTGTAAGTTATTGAATATGACCTTAATATCGTTAAACAAACTTAGAACAAGAAATGACCTCACATTCCAAGAAGAAAAGGATAAGTTACTTTTGATTGTTTCCAGATAAAAATACCATTCAATCAAACAAAGGAAAAAATGATCAACTTAATAAAAACAAAGTACTGGAATCTCTTTATTTTTCATACCACAGGTCAGATTTATTAACGAAAATGCAGCATGGAAGTCCTGTAGGGTCACCCAGACAAACTGAGAGGAAAAGATTATTATGTGCTTCAATTATTCAAGTTAGGGTTGAAATGATGCTTTATTTGCTATTCTTCAGCACATTACAGGGTGTCCATCTTTGCTGCTAAAGTCACCTTCACTGAAGATAAAGATGGATTAGCTGCTCATACTTGGAAGACCAGACTTAGCCTGGAACTTATCAAATGCCTTCTAAAAACAGTCTTTGGGAAAGATGGCCAGCCCTTTCAAAGGGACAGGGTCTATTTTATTGCTTGATCAAAAGACATTTGCACAAGCTAGGCTAGAAGTATCAGCAGCATGTTTTCCACTTGTCTGGGAACATCTAAAGAAAACACAGCACTTATATTATTTGGAAATGTTTTTCAGATTTCATATCCATACCACATGGATTTGCTTCGCAAGGAAAACTTGTGTACTGCAGAGGGCTTTGAGGGTATATCTAGAGCACATATTCCTCTCATATGTGAATCATGCACCCATATCCCCTAAAATTCTCTCAATGTTTTCCTGTAAGTGTGAGAAGATTCATAATGGCAGGTAGCTCATCTTTCTAGGATGCCTTTGTATACCACTTATTCTGTTGCCCTTCAGATGTGTTGGACTATGCTCCTGTTGTCCCCAGCCTGAAAAGATACCAAATTGGGAAGGGTGGTTTAAATATTAGGTAATATGCAATTCTTTAGCCATGCTGTATATGGCACCACCATTAAGCCTATGTGGGTGCCATATGTGAATCAGTTACAGGCTAGAAGCCTCAATACAAGAAAACCAGATGGCTCGAGTTGATATAGCATGCCCAAGACAATTTGTGCTTAAATGTTACACAGCTGGCAATGCAATTTATTTTTTCCTCTTATGATCATGCTGGGAATGCATAATCAAAATTCTCTTTAAAACACATAATGGAGGAAAGAGCCAACCCCTTAAAGGAGACTTAAGGTTGAAATTATCAAACCATTACAGCAGTTCAACTTGCTTTGACTGGAATAGACAGCAGTGACTTCAGTACAAAAGAACTCAAACTCTGTAAGAGTATGCAGTGGAAGGAGATATGGACAGCAGCCAAGAAGACAGCCTTCGAATAAAGATTAAAGACAAACGAAGACATACATTTCTCATTGTTGTGCAAATGGCACCAGTTAAAAAAAATCAGAGGTTTGCAGTACAGCAGAGCAGTTTTCTAAACACAACACCTAGTCAAAGAACCATAACACTTCAACATGATTTAAACAATATAGAAAAGGTAATAAACAAAATTAAGTGAGCCGTTTAGAACAACGCACTTTTCTAAGAGGAAGTTATGTATTTTCATATCTGGGTAATACTGCTACTTTACACAGAGATAAATCACCTTAACAGCTGACACCTGGCATAAAAACTTTCTGTTTACTGTAGAGTTATCCAGTTGAGATCCTTCTGGAAACTTTATTAAAAATCTCAGTAACAACCAATATTTTTAAATACAGTGGGGCAAAAAAGTATTTAGTCAGCCACCAATTGTGCAAGTTCTCCCACTGAAAAAGATGAGAGAGGCCTGTAATTTTCATCATAGGTATAGCTCAACTATGAGAGACAAAATGGGGGGGAAATCCAGAAAATCACATTGTCTGATTTTTAAAGAATTTATTTGCAAATCATGGTGAAAAATAAGTATTTGGTCAATATCAAAAGTTCATCTCAATACTTAGTTATATATCCTTTGTTGGCAATGACAGAGGTCAAACGTTTTCTGTAAGTCTTCACAAGGTTTTCACACACTGTTGCTGGTATTTTGGCCCATTCCTCCATGCAGATCTCCTCTAGAGCAGTGATGTCTTGGGGCTGTCGCTGGGCAACACGGACTTTCAACTCCCTCCAAAGGTTTTCCATGGGGTTGAGATCTGGAGACTGGCTAGGCCACTCCAGGACCTTGAAATGCTTCTTACGAAGCTGCTCCTTCGTTGCCCGGGCGGTGTGTTTGGGATCATTGTCATGCTGAAAGACCCAGCCACGTTTCATCTTCAATGCCTTTGCTGATGGAAGGAGGTGTTCACTCAAAATCTCACGATACATGGCCCCATTCATTCTTTCCTTTACACGGACCAGTCACCCTGGTCCCTTTGCAGAAAAACAGCCCCAAAGCATGATGTTTCCACCCCCATGCTTCACAGTAGGTATGGTGTTCTTTGGATGCAACTCAGCATTCTCTCTCCTCCAAACACAACGAGTTGAGTTTAGACCAAAACGTTCTACTTTAGTTTCATCTGACCATATGACATTCTCCCAATCCTCTTCTGGATCATCCAAATGCTCTCTAGCAAACTTCAGACAGGCCCAGACATGTACTGGCTTAAGCAGGGGGACACGTCTGGCACTGCAGGATTTGAGTCCCTGGCGACCTAGTGTGTTACTGATGGTAGCCTTTGTTACTTTGGTCCCAGCTCTCTGCAGGTCATTCACTAGGTCCCCCCGTGTGGTTCTGAGATTTTTGCTCACCATTCTTGTGATCATTTTGACCCCACAGGGTGAGATCTTGCATGGAGCCCCAGATCAAGGGAGATTATCAGTGGTCTTGTATGTCTTCCATTTTCTAATTATTGCTCCCACAGTTGATTTCTTCACACCAAGCTGCTTGCCTATTGCAGATTCAGTCTTCCCAGCCTGGTGCAGGTCTACAATTTTGTTTCTGGTGTCCTTCGACAGCTCTTTGGTCTTGGCCATAGCAGAGTTTGGAGTGTGACTGTTTGAGGTTGTGGACAGGTGTCTTTTATACTGATAACAAGGTCAAACAGGTGCCATTACTACAGGTAACAAGTGGAGGACAGAGGAGCCTCTTAAAGAAGTAGTTACAGGTCTGTGAGAGCCAGACTTCTTGCTTGTTTGTAGGTGACCAAATACTTATTTTCCACCATGATTTGCAAATAAATTCTTTAAAAATCAGACAATGTGATTTTCTGGATTTTTTTTCTCATTTTGTCTCTCATAGTTGAGGTATACCTATGATGAAAATTACAGGCCTCTCTCATCTTTTTAAGTGGGAGAACTTGCACAATTGGTGGCTGACTAAATACTTTTTTGCCCCACTGTATCTCCAAAGTGATTGTCTACGTATATATCTTATTTCAAAAGTAGAAAGTTAAGAAGGAGATGAAGACATTTTAATAACATTTTAATTAACTAATACTCTAATCAATTATTGTGATAAAGAATTGACTGAAGATAGCCAACCAATCTGTAAACTCATGGATGGGTTATGCAAAATCTATGACAAATAAAAATTATAAGTCTTTGATCTAAGAGAATCATTAAATCAATTTCTTAGCCACTAATTCCTACATCTAGACCCATGAAACGAAATATTCATCACCTCTCCAACATCTTAATTGGCTTCTCTTCTTGCACTGTTGACACTGAATTCAATAATACATAATCATCCCTTTCTTCTCTTCCTCACCAATTTCACCAACATCACTATAGTCTAAACTGCTTGCTGAGATTAGCAAACAGGAGCTCTAACACTTGTCAAAGCATACTAGTCACTGTGCTCCCAAAGAGTGACAAGCTCACATATCATCCCAAATACATACACGTGAACATTGGCCTTTCACTTTGACACAGACCCTGCATAGTTAAGGTCCATTAGTTAAAACCAGACTTCAGTCTCAACTGTGGGCAAATTTAACATCTACCACATGGCAGAAGAACTCAAGAAGCCCCTGAAGCGGCCTGTTACTTTTTACATTCTGGTTTCTTAGGGGAATAAAAAAAAAGCTGCAACTATTTGTATGATGGAAAACATTCTCTCCTGCTCAGAGCCAATCAATCAAGACCAGAATGTCTTTTTTCCTCCCTGTGTGCAAAGAAAACTTTCCTTTTGCAGAGCACGGATGCATATCTGCATATGTGTGTATGCACATCAATTACTATACATATGTTTGAGTACCCTATTACCAACCATTTAGATGTAGCCAATCAGCAAGAGAATCACACCAGATTATGAACTCCTTTAAAAGGCAAAGAAATGCTTTCTGGCTGAGTTTTGGGAGAAGAGATGACAAGGTGGGAGGAGTGAAGTCCTGCTCTGAAAATCTGAACTAATTCCTTTTCCTACATCAGCACTGCCCAAAACAAACTCTGAAGAACCTAACCAAAAAGAAACAGAGGGCATTATTAGGACTGAAAGGGGTATGTAAAGAAATATCAGGCAGTAGCGTTATATGCTTGCCAAGAGTTTACTCTGCAGCATGTCAGAAGCTGAGCAATGATTAAGACAAGAGAGCAACATTTCAAATGTACATTCCACTATATTAAAGTTAATACTTTTACCTACCCTCATATTATCCATACTGCACATTGACTTTATGGCAGGTAAATTCCACAAGTCATCTCCATTTGCTGATGTAAATACCACTCGGGAGTAACGATCACCTGAAATTGAGGTTGATATATTATGAAGGTCACAGATATATCACAGAACTCTGGAACTAATGGAACTCAATACAGCAGAGAAGATAGAAGGGTGTGACACAGGACCTCGGAGTGGCAACTACAGGTTGTTCTTGCTTAACGACCACAATTGGGACAGGAATTTAAGTCACTAAGCAATACGGTCGTTAAGCAAATTATCACGTGACCGGACCTGATTTTATGAACTTTTTTTTGCTGTGGTTATTAAGTGAATCACACAATTCTTAAGTGAATCATGTGTTCCTCATTGATTTTGCTTGCTGGAAGCTGGCGGGGAACAACACAAATGGCGATCATGTGACCCCAGGACGCTGCAACTGTTGTAAGTGTGAGGTGGTTGCCAAGCGCCCAGATCATGATCACATGACCTTGGGGGTGCTGCAGTGGTTGTAACTTTGGGCACTGGTTGTAAGTCACTTTTCTTAGCGCTGTCATAACTTCAAAGAGTCACTAATGAACATTTGTTATGTGAGGACTGCCTGTATTTCTTAGCGTAATGTAGATTGTAGGATTATTGTGAAGTTAAAATGGAGAAGGAGCATCATGATTACCCCCTAGCTAAAAATATCTAAGACATTCTCTGTACTTTAACAAGAGAATGAATGCATACAAATGCAATAGCAGCTCAATGTTTTAAACATTTTATCATTTTTATTAGGGCTATTTTTAGAAACAATGAATAAGCCCCCTGTTTATTTCTAACAACAAAGAGCAATGTTGTTTCTTCCAATACTCCAAATGTTACAAAAGAAAGTGTAAATCTATCATTTTTGTCCCACTTATGATTAAAAAAGGAAAGGCAAAAGATCTTAGGGTTAGGAGAGACCATTTAGGCCAATCCCCTGCTTGGTGCAGGGATCCAAATTAAAATGTCCCCAGCAGATGGTTTCTAATGCCATTAGTACAGTGGCAATCTTAATACAGAAATGCATTTAGCTTACTCCATATTAGCCAGTATTCCTTTGCTCAGACAGAAAAGACCAATTCCTGGGAAATGAAAAATTGCAAATAAAAGATTTATTCACTCAAATTTGTCATGCCTGCATATATAAACCCAATTTTATTTCACAGCTGAAATATGATCGACTCACTTGGAATATCACAGAAAAAGCTGTCCTTCTGGAAATTCCAGCCAGCCTCCCTCTTCTCTCTTTCATAATGATCGTCAGACCAGCTGTCATCCCGATGACTATCGAGAACAATTTTTAAAGGAGATGGTAAATTTCAAGTAGTCCTTTTTATTCCAACGATAAACATAGATTTACAAAGTACTAAATCAGAGCAAAGCAGCCAAATAAAATGCAGAGGGATGATCGAGGAGTTCTGTAAAGCTGTAACATTGGAAGAGGTTATCCTAAATCAAAGGATAAAAGACTAATGCAGGTTGCATCCAAACTTACAGTAAGACAGAATAAGTAGCCACTCGACTATTATAAAACTGCAATGCAAAAAGTTGACAATTACATAAGGAAAGTGGAAGCATTAGAAAATGGCAAAGAACTGGGTAATGAAGGATTACTGGAAGTTAAAAATAATAATAATGGCAATGCTAATTACAGTCATGCTTAAAAAATCATTAAAAATCATATGATAACACATATTCATCCAAATCACATAATATTACAGACAAAAAGACACAAAGTCTGTAGACTTTTGCAACCTAATTGTTTACTAAGGTTGTACAATGCTTCAGATTTGAATATTAACATAGGATCCCCTGCAACTTAACCCTGCCAGTTTCCAGGATCGTGTAGTTGCTTTAATCAGTCACAAACAGATGCTGCATTTTTGCTCCTGCACATTCCAGAGCACCCCTTCTGCATTTGAAGCCCCACATCACCCTATTGTTAACTTACAAATAAAAGAGCCAGATGTAAAATGCAAATGCTTTTTATTTTGTGGCAGGGAGGAAAAAAAGTTTATTAAACATTGGTGTATCCAAACACTTGGAGGACTGGGTATTTTGATAAGTGGCGCATAGCACCAGTAGCAGATAACTTGATGGGAAGCCTTTACCTCTTAGCCTGCTCATCTGCATACTTGAATGGGTAGTTTGCTAAAGTTGCTTTGTAGCCTGTGTTTTTCACCATGTTATTCCAGGTGACCAATCTCTGTCCGATAGCAGTTCCTCTTGGTTCAAAACCCTGCAGCAGAACATTTATGAGCTTCTTTTAATTCATGCCATTTTTTGACAGGCAGACAGAAACTAAAACTGAAGAATCTTATTAGAAAGTACTTTTCCACAGATAACACTCAAACATTTAAATTGCTTCCTATTCTGATGACAGGGTGATACGAGTTGAAGCGTAGGCTTCTACTACTTGACTCAGTCAGGATCCCAGTGTCACTAAGCATCACGACTTCCCAATTCCCAGGAGCCAGTGACACCAAAGGGGGAGAGGGAACATAACCAAACACAAGTGAAAAACATTAAGGCGGTAATGTCAGGACAGAGCAATTTATGCTATGTATTAACTGTATTCAGTTAAATATGACAAGCTGTCTTATTAGTAAGTGGAGAATATACTTATACATGGCTAATTACCTCTTTCAAATAACACGGCTTGCAAATAATGAGTGACTTGTTTGTAGTTTATTGAGTCACCCAAACACAATGCACAGAAGACTTCTGACCAACAGTATCACCGTAAGCAAACCACAGGAATGCTCTCCAGACAGAAATCGTCCAGGATGCTGCATCTGGGCCACACAAAGCCCTGATGGATCATACCAAATGCCTATTTAGTTCAACATCTTGTTTCCCACCACGGCATCCAAATTCTCATTAACAGGACCTGAAAACAACAGCCTCCTTCTGCTGTTGTTCAGCAACTGCTATTCAGAAAAAGGCTGCCTGTGATTCTAAAGTTTGCCTGTATCCATCATGACTAATCAGTGACTGTTATCACATCTTAGTGCATTTAATTCTGCAGTTTATATCTCATATAGAACAATTCTTACTTTTATTTGCTCTGCATTTCCTATCATTCAGTTTCATTACATAATGCTGGACTATTATAACAGGAGAGAAGAATCTCTTTCCTCTTTCTTTTTCCATATTGTGCATAGCCATCATCACAGCTAGCTCATCACCTGCTACTCTTAAATATTCTCAAACAGGAAAATAATTGAGTGTAACTTTTTCTCATACTGGAATGTCTTTGCCCTCTCTAGCTGCAGGAAAACCTCTGCTGTAAAAGCAAAGTCCCTCCTTTGTAAACACTTGTGATACCCTCCACTGATGTTTGGATGAAGAGCTAAATCAGACATGTAGTGTCATAGGCAGAACAATGTACTGTGGGCCTGTTCACCACTCACATAATGCCTGAATAGAACTACTGTTATCTAAATTAATCTTCTATTTATTGAGTTACTATTTAAGACATCTGATTTTGCATATATTTCTATAGTAAATAAGCTCAAATCATACTTAGAGGTGCTGCTGGAAGAGGACTATTCAAAGATTTGCTCTTTAAGAAAGATTCAGCAGCTGCAACCACATAGCTGAAGACATCTGGCCTCAAGTACTTTATAAATATTCAGATATGGAGCTTGGATTTGGGCACATCTCCATTTGAAAGCAATACAATATGTTCACCCATAATTTATTACAGCTCTCTGTTTATCATTATTTCTGGTGGGGAGGAAGGATGTGCCAACACAATGCTTTGACAGCACAAGATAGTAATGTTTACTCACCAATAAAGGATCAGAGAAGTCTGGAAGGTCTGGGACTAGAATTCCAACCAATGCACACACCACAATTAACACAGTACACATGCCTAAAACCACTACAGGCCAATCTGCTATCAGAGCCGCATAGCTAGAACAAAATGGAAAACAAATGTGAACAGGAGAAAGGTGCCAATAGAGAAAAAGAAATCAGGACACAGAGTTAATTTATATTATTTCTTTTAATGAATAAGATGGTTTTTAAGAATATCACCATCATCTTCATTTAAAGAGGACTGAATCGTGCAAGCCTTTAAATCGGAAAGCCACACACTATTACTTTCCAATAAATTACTTTCCAATAAATATAAATCTGATCTCCCACTGATTTCTTCTTCAGCATTTCTTCATGCAAGAATATTTAGAAGGGTTGTTACAGATTTGTCCTTCAAGTATAATTTTTCGCGCTTACCGGCAACTGCTCCTGACTCCTTTTTTGCAAGGCGCCGCCAGCATTTTTCCTCCCACCGGAGTGAGAGTACCCATTTATCTACTCACGTGAGTTTTCGAACTGTTGGGTTTACAGGAACTGGGGAGGAAACAGGAGCTCACCCTGCTAATGCGAAGGCTGAACTCGAACCACTGAAGCGTCGACCATTTCTGGCCGGCAACTTTCAGCGTCATTAAGCCGCTGCGCCACCGCGTCCCCCTTCAAGTATAATAAGGATAGCTTAATTTTTCTCTCCCTTTCTTTCCTACTGCAATCTATTTACTATTTGTTTGGCTTGCAGGATGCTAACAGTAATTGCTATATATTTAATTTGAATTACTTTGGCATCTGTGGTTTAGAAAAACCATGCCATTTCAAATATAAGCACTCTATTAGACTAAGGCCACACTACTAATTTTTCAACTTTTTATCACTAGTTCATATATTTGGCCTGGTCAGAATGTTTCCAAATTCAATTCCTTAAACACTATGCAACATTAAAGCAAGAATTCTCCATCAATTCTGCAAAAGTTGCAAAAAATTTCATGAAATTAAGGCACACAATGTTAATTTAGGGCTCATCAAAAAGAAACACCATGGTTCCATTCTAAAATAAAAAGTATTCCACCCTTCTGTATAGGTTTTATTATGTCCAGCTTTCAATCACTAGACCAGCAGATTGAAGAAGATTTGAGCTCAGTAGCTTAACTGATAATGTGTTCAAAAGCTTCTAAGTATCTATACTGGAAATTGGAGAGGTAAAAAGGAATGTGTCCAGTCAGTTTTATCCAGAAAACTGAGTATAAAAATCCTTTCTTGCTTTGGATTTGGAAGAAAAGAAGAGCCCCTGAAGAAGGACCATCTCTGATCATTCTTGGGCTTCATGGTACATTGCACTGGGGGACTATTTCCTGCTTCTCTTAGGATGTGAAATTAAGGGAAAGGTGAAGGGACACTATTTGCAATATTTATAAACCACCCCAATCTGGCTGACTCTGGCTGACTTTAAGGGGGGAAAAGCATGAAAAAGGTCCAGGCCAGATAGTTACGCTCTATGTTACAAAAAAGGAGATTTATTTATTTATCTGCTGTACTAAAGGAAGAAGAACCAACAGTGCATCTGAACTGAACCCAAGAAAATTTGAGCTGCTTATGAAAATCTGTTTCCCAACTGTTGGAGAACTTCAGCAGCAGAAAGTTTAATCTTTCCGTAACTTTTAAGATTACTTCTTGCATACAGCTTTTGTCTAAGAAGTCTAACAGTTTTTGAAGTGTGGTGAGCCTATGCCAAGAATTGCTTCCAATAATACGCTGGTGTTTGACTGTCAACTAAAAAACGCTTCGATTAGCATTTCATCTAATGAATTGCTGAAACTAGTATTAGTGATAGCTATTTTATGGGAGAAATGGAAAATTTCACTTCGCAAGGAAGTAAACTTTGGGCAGCAAAAAATTGTAAATAATAAAACCAGTTAAAACCAACAGTTAAATCTGCAATCAATATAGTGACTCGGCAGCATTTTCTTTTGAAGCAAGTATTCTGTTCTGACAGATGTTCAACAGAAGTAAACTTTCACAGTGTATTAAGGCATCCTACTTTGCAGGAAACCTTTAAATTCATGAGAAAGGTGTCACCCTAATTACTCAGCAAGCCTTGCTCACTACGGATATAAGCATGAATGGTCTTGTGATTATAAACAACTCTCCTGGCACCTTGTTGCTTTTATAAATAAATTGGGAACAAGATTTAGGTGGGAGCTATGAGGCATCATTAATTAACAACTATAACTCTCTTCCATCTGCTATTAATAAGGGTTTAACCAGCAGGCCCATCAGCATCCTGCAAATACCTTAGAAAATGAGTTGTCAATGTTGACATCATGTTAAAATCAAGGAACCCATTTCAGAAAAATTGCCTATGGAGGGTAAAGACGACTGGATAGATGCCAGTCTGGAAAACGATCTTTTGAAGGCCATTTCAAAAGATCACCAACTTCTGTAATAATTAAGGTTGCCTTAACTTTGGGGTCAGGAGGACTGGGCTGCTTCCTTTTGACATCTTTTCTTAGGTGGTTGACAGATCTGCGTCATACTCAGTACATGGAATGTGTTCACAAGCATTGTTGCCACGGCCTATTGAAAGACTAATTGAGAAGAATGCAAGAGGCGTCCTCTAATGTACTACATGACCTCATCTTTTGGTTATATGTTGGAGACTCAAGTCCCAGAATTAGCATGTGCATATGTGTATGCATGTGTGTGTGTGTATTCATATTCCTACATGCTTGTTCATTTTGCAGAATGTCCTCAGTGTTGTAATACTGCAACCCTTATTGGCTTTTTTTGCTTTCTAACTCCAGAAGACTGAAGAATAGACTGGCCCCTTTTATAGCAGAAGTAAGGGTGAACAGAAACACACCATTTCACAATTTCCTTCCCACAAAATGTAATTTCTAGCTACTTCCTTTTATCAGGATCACGATAAGGGATTGCTATCCTTGCGGGAAAAAAAGGAGGGGGGGCAGGATGTCAACTCCAGTAGGAAGGGAATGCTTCTGAAGGTCTCATACATGAACCCTAACATGGAAATTGGCTCTAGTGCACACCAGCTGCCTGGCAGCAAAAGGACCATTCCAGCTGCCCGTGGATTTCCAGGGGCCTGGCTGCACAAAGAAACTTACAGCCCATTCACCGGGGCCACCTGTTCTAAATATAATGAAACTTTCTTTCTTTATCTTCTCCTTTCAGATGACATTGCCAATAATTTTTAATGCTGAAAAGTGCATGGAAAAAAAACCCAAAAGAAATGCATTAACTGGAAATGGATCTTACCTTTTTGGCAATGTTACTGTTCTGGCTGGCCTGAAAATTAAGCACAAAGTTATTTTAGAGAGAGAAGTAATACCAGTACTCAAGTTTTCCCTTCCTGCCTACTTATTTAGATCAACATTTCTCAACCTTCAAATGTTTGGGACAACTCCCATCATCCCCAACCAGAACATGCACATTTGTTGTTCTTTTCTGAGGGAAGGAATTACACAGAATTCTTGATCAGTTGCTCTGTGAGGCACATCTAACTCTTAATTATGCCATGAAATATTGTTCTTAATTGTTGTGCCTTCCTTTCTCCCTATTTATTAACATATTCTGCACACACAGAGGCACATTTAACTGAGTGCTTAAGCGTATTTTTGGGGGGGGGGGTTGAAGACCTGAGCAAGTGTCCTGACCAATTTGCTCCACATAAAAGGGGGAAAAATCTCACTGCTCTTATTCAGAAAAAAAATGGTCTTGTTTTCCAAAGTCTGATCAGATCATTAAAAAAGAGCCTTTTAGGAAAAGCTGCAAACCCTTTGAAAATATCAAATAAATGGACACAACAAATATAGCTAATGACGAAGATAGTAAATTAAGTCATGACTTCAGGAAGAAAACAATCTTTATTTTAAGAGCTGACTGGCTTTTAATATCTTTTGTCTGCACTCCTAATTTTTTCAAGAAAAGGATAATCTAAATATACTTTATTTCTAATTTAGAAATATTGTAACTAGTCCATTGTACTAGTTGGAACAATTTGTTGTTATACTGCTCTACCTCCTTTTGAAGTGTTAAGAGACCAAACATTTTTCTTCTGATTTCAAATTGCACCCAAAATATAAACTATAGCAAATGTTTCATATCATTTGTTAAAACAATAATGCTTGAGAAACTACTACTTGAAACTGGTTTGCTTTAACTAAGGATAGTTGAGACTAATCAGCATGGCCATGGTCACCTATGCTGTATTTGCATATCACATTTAACATGATGTACACAAGCTGGTACAAGAACAAGTGACTTTCCCCCTGCACACAGGACAATTTCAATTGTCTCTAAATTCAACTTATCACCACATGTGTACTAGAAGATGATGACTACCTTGAACTAGAGGTCTTGAAGTTATAGTATCTTATTACATTCAAAGCCAGGTACAGTGGATTCACGGCCCACCATTATTTCAGTTAGGCACTTCCCTGGATTTGTTTTGCAACGGTCCTGTACCATTTCTTGGACTGCATTTTTGGATGGCGCAAAGACAAATATGAAGAACTGCTGTTTTCTCATGAGGAGAAGGGAGCGTTTCCCTTGAAACTGTCTAGAGATGAGTGTCTCTGAAATTTGGAGAAGGCTTCCTCGCAAATTTAATATTTTTTAAAATAATTTTTATTTTATTTATGTAAAACAAATACTAAAATTGTTATTAAGAACTTTTAATAAACATTTACTAAAATGTTTTTATTTTATTTGCTTGATGAATATTAACATATTTTCAATATTTTTAAAAATAAAAATATTTATTTTATTTAATATTTATTTTGGCTATATGAATACGATGAAACAAATAAATAAACAAACAAACAAACAGAATTGAGAATACCACTTTCAAAACAGGAGATGATCACTGTTAATTGAAAGGGAACACTCTATTTTGCTACGCATATCTGTATTTTAGAGCATAACTAATTTTTTTGTTGAAATTAAGACTTCTTACCAATAGCATAATGAAATTGTCATAAACAATGGACTGATTACGGTGCAGGGACTCATTTCGATGCAGGGTTTTTTTAAAGCATGCATTTGGAAACAAAACGAGAGCCAGTCCGGTCTAGCGGTTAAGGCTCCAGGCTAGAAATCTGGAGCCTGGGAGTTCTAGTCCCACCTTAGGCATGAAAGCCCGCTGGGTGACTCTGGGCCAGTCACGCTCTCTCAGCCCCCCCTCCCCGACATCAGGCTCGGCTGACAAGCTGGTCGGTCAATTCCTGTTGCAACATTTGGCTGATCAAAAAAAAGAAAAAAGAAAAAAAAGCAGACCCTGCACCTGCAGGAAAAGTGCTAGGAAGGAAAAAAAAAATTGGAAACAAAACACTTGGATAGCAGATGTGACCTTTAACATTTCAAATATGAAGGATTTTATCATTCTTTTGTGCAGGATAAAATTTGCTTAAAAGGAATAAAGCAGAAAGAGGAACATAGAACAAACATGGCTTGGAATCCTAAGACTATATTTGGACTGAAGCCATAGGTTAACATGAACCCAGTAAGCTTAAACATACAAGCTTGTGCATATGCATACCCCAAATCTATATTTCTTAACATGCTACATCAAATGTAAACACCTTGTTCTAAATCATTCATCAGAGTGGGTAGGGTTAGGGATGTTTCCCAAGCAAAAACAAAGGGTAGCCTTCATATTCTCTGGATTCCGCCCTTCCCTTTTTAGAGATACAGGGTGCATTATCTTGAACTCAGTCATTCTCTCTTCCTCAAAGCAATTCACACATTACTACGAAATGAATCAAACGTTTGCTGGTAGTTTAATCTCCGGAGCAGTTATTCAATTTATTCAGCAACAGAATTTTCTTTCTGCTTAATGAATTCATGTTTGTCCTATCAGATCCCAAACATACAATGGAGAAAGTTCAAGTGCAAATAGCCAACCTAATCTATATTCAGGAGGGAGAAGGCTACCAGCATAATTATTTGTATAAAGAAGTGAAAAGATTTATTCCTAGAGTCTTATTAACCTGGATACTGGTGTACTCTCTTAAGGGGAGGTCAGGTTTCATATTTTAACACTGGCCTTCAAGCACCCTCATCCTCTGCCACACAGTAGATGTTCTTACATAAATTGACTGGAAAGTTACTTGGGGATGGAAAGTTAAATGCAATAAGGCACTATGAGAGAGCTCCAAAAAGACTCCCCCCCCTCAAAAAAGCCATGAGAGAATAAGGGGGGATTGACAACCAGAACCCTTATCCCCATCCATTGTGTGGCCCACTGATCCCCATTCAACTGTGCTGCCAAATTTCAGCTGTGTAGTTGCAGAAATCAGTATTGCAGTGGACATCACATGAAAATACAGTGCAGTCCTTAAAGTGGATAACTTCATGGGCACATCTTGGCAACAATATGGAAGTGGTTTGCCATTGCTTTCTGGGATGTTTGGGGGATTTTGCAGTTTAGTTTACAGTCCTCAGATTTCTTGATGGTTTTCCATCCAAGTACTAAGTCGGTCTGATATTTAATTCTTTGGAGATCAGCCAAGTTTGGCAAGGTACTGACACACTTAAAAAAAATAGAGACTACTGTTTGTTCAAAGCAAAGCAAACTTCCTTCCTCCCTTAAAAGAAATAAAAAAGAACCACCAAAGTCAACCCGTGCACAAGGCATGGTTCTGCCCACTTTTTTTTATCACTCCAGCCACTATGGCCCTCTCCCACTAAAAAAAAGCAAGTAAAACCTGCAGTAGGATAAAAGAGGAGTTCATAGCAAGTGCCAAGTCATGGGTGATGTATCAGTAATGAACTGCAAAAATGCAACAGTGAAAAGATGTAAACATTCTGGATATTATTTTCAATCTCCTTCCATAAAGTGTTTTAAAAACAAAAGCCCCCCAAATTATTGTGCCATAAACATCCTCATAAAAAACTCCAAAATGCATCCAAGAAAGTCCTTCTCTTAGCACAAACCTTTCACCACATTTTTATTGTGGAAATGCCAAATCCAAAACTTTGATTCATGTAATTCATTGTGCAATTAATGTGCACACACATTCTTAATTCATTACAATTTAATTTTGCTACATGTTGCTTGCATTGGTTATGCTAGGCTGGGTGTCACATCAGCATCTAGTAAGTGGTAGCAGATCAACAGAATACAACCTCTTGTGCTTTCTTCATTTAGCACCTTTATTTTCTCATATCCTTTCAAAAACCATTTTTCCCACATGCTTCTGTTCTCCTAGATCAACCACTAAAAATTCATTGAGTACCTAAGTGGACATGGAAATGTCAAATACAGTATGCTAATTTAAGTCATAAGTTCAGAGCTGTTTAGATTCTCAGAAATGTACTCCCATTCTGCTGGAATCTGTATCTTGGGCCAGCTGGTATTGCTTCCATTCTTATCCAAGGTTCTATTAGTGTTCTCCTTCCCCATATCATATCTTGCTAAAAGCCTGCATTCCTCATGCAAGTGCTTACATACTGATGATTAAACCATTTGTTTTCATCCCTATTATTGGACTTAACATTTGAGATGCTATTCTTAAATTTCTCTATTCACAATTGCATCAAAGTATAATATTACTTTATTCTGGCAGCCTTGAAATATTAGGACCATTAATCTCTGGCACAACAACCAAAAGGTAATAAATGGATGAAACCTTGCGGAGATTGAAAATGCTGAGTATTTAGATTTTGTGCCGAACAGAATTTACTAGAAAACATTTAGAAAACAGTAGAGCTATTTTTACCTTTCAATGATTCATTACAAAAAGATCATTAGATAATAACATTGATTATTAATACTCTTCCTATTTATGGGACCCCCTGTCCATAGGGCACTTATATTGTTTGTCAATACTTCTTGCTTTTGAACTCTATCAAGTCTATCTACTAAAATTTTATTTCTGAAAAAAAAAAAACACCCATGGAAATTGATTATCTGGGAGTTACAATATACCATCAATTCTTAAGTTACAAAGATAACTTTGTTTAAAATGAACACTCAAGCTGTATGGAGCCTTCTTGCAGGTGACATCATCCCTGATCTTGGTGTCTACACATACAGTGTGAACATGGGTGGGTGGGGGGAATCCTTCACTGTGCACAACAAGGTTCCCATCGAAGCAACAAATTGAGAGTTCAGAGTTTTTGCTTGGATCTGTGCATACAGCTTATCTTCCTGAAGACTTTCCATCTTGTAAGTACAGACATTGCAGGGACTGTGGCATAGTAGTCAGGAGAGCAGGGTTATTCTCAATAAAATTAAATATAGTTTCTGTATAAATAGTCAAAATCATGGGCTCAATTTGGGCATTATGATGCCATGGATTTTTGCTGAAGTAAAGAGCGCAACATTGAGGAGAAGAACCATGTTTATTGCAATGATCACTGGGTGTCTGCTTTGCAAGAAAGAGGGACCCTGAGCAATGGAAAAGCAAAGATTTTTTACAGAAGTTGAGGGCTACAAGGCAGGAGATCCTAGGGCTCTGATTTGCTGGACAGTTTGGGGAAGCCAGGCAGGTCTTTGTCAGCGTATCTGGGGTGAGTTCTACTGTTAGGCAAAAGGGGCCTTTCAGGAGGGCAGCAGAGCTGGGGAAGTCCACTGCTAGAGGAGATGGAATGTTGAGCTCATCAGCTGAGAGAGTATGGACCACTGGGCTTTCTCTAGGCTGCAGTTCCCTGATTAGGGCTGCCCTGGGATTCTACTGTTTGAGAAGGCTACTATTCTTTGGTTTGGATGGGCCTGCAGCGGGACTTTATCTGTGGCAGGGAGGGTCAATTTGGGGCTGATTAGGATTAGGCAAAGTAATGAATTGGGCTTGACCCTGATCATGTCTAAAAGATGTGGAGAAAAGGGTGCAGCCTCTATTTTGTTTGTTCGGTTTATTTTTTCTACTACATATGGACCTTCAACATGCAGCCTTTATGCCAAACTGGCATCAGCACTATGTTGCCATGTACTCACAATATCCTCCTTGGGCAGCCAAGACAATTTCATTCCAGTTTGTCTGTGATGCAGTTTTTCTTTTGTGACTCCAGAGTTGCACAAAGCTTGGAGAACTTCTCCGTTTGTGGGGATTCTTGCTTCACCCATCCTCCTACTGTCTTAATCTGGAACTCCTGATTTTACAACCTAAACTTAATCCTTCTAAGGAAGTTTCTAAGGCATGTCACAAACCAGATGAAAAACCATCCAGTTTGATTTTCCCTGCTTATGCATGTAGTGTGCACCAAACTCTAACTTTATTATTTATTTGTTTATTTAATTCAATTTGGACCCTGCCCGACTCCAAGTGACTCTGGGTGGTTCACAAATAATAACATAAAAACCAATACAAACCAAAAACAAGATGGGATCTGAGTATAATATACAGACACAAAACAAAAAAAACCAAAGCATGGGGCCCCATCCATCTCACTCAAGGCTTTACACAATGCCCACAGGATGGGAGGAACGTGGATGTGCGGGGGGATCTCATTCCAAAGGGCAGGCACCACAACAGAGAAGGCACACTTCCTGGGTCCCAATAGATGACACTGTTTAACTGAAGGCACTCAGAGCATGCCAGCAAGTTTTAGCTGGGCAAAACTTTACTCCCCACCCAGACACATACACAGAGACTCCACATTGCAACTTTCAAACATGGCTGCATCTATCAGGAAAAGTGCATAGAAATAAAACTATGTTTCAATGGGATTTTATGAGGCCAAGCAGCTTTTCTTCACACCAATAGCACAGACTTGATTTGTAAAATGGCTGGATAAATACCACACAGAATATACTGAAAACATGGGTGTGGGAAGGAGTAGCTATTGATTTTTTTTTGTTTTGTCTGTGTGAAGTGAGGGAATGGAATTTGTTATTCCAGGAGCTGCCATAGTTTAGGGATGGCACTGATTGAAATATATTGGTCCCTGCCTCATGGTATCCCCTATTTGTTCTTAGTGGAGTGATGGATGTGAGTAAAGACCATCACACAGCCAGCTTCAAAATGCTTTGCAGGGGATTAGGGAGTGGAAATGGTGCTGATTGGGAGTGGAGAAACTGCAATTTGACTGCCGTGAGTTGAGCTTCCAAACATTTAGGCAAGCCACAGCTTGGTTAAGTTGATTTCATTTTTCATCAGTTTAGTTGTCCAACTGTGGATACATTGAGCCAGTGTAGCAGGTACCAACACTAAGAGTTATCAGATCATATCCTGAAGGGTTCACTAATAGAAGGTAGTCATTTGGATTCAATCCAAGAGCAAAATTATAATCCATAAAAGGCTCCTGTACTGGAGACATATGTTGTGCTTTTGTCCCAAACTCCCATAATCCAGGGGATTGTTTGAAATTGGATTTAGATGGTGATAGTTAAATGTTCCCAGTGCATAAGATCTCTTTAATAAGTACAGGATTTAGCAGCTCACCATCCACATCCTTGAGGCACAGCCTGCATACTGAGCTTGGGAAATATTCAAGGTGGCTACCCTGAAAAATCAGGTGTCCGTCTCGTGCAAGGAGTATTTGGCAAGGAAAGCTACAGCAGCCCAGGAAATACATGCAGAAGCAGCGATGGGCTTCACAGAAGAATGTACATAACATGAAAGTTTTGTAAGTTTTTTACCTGCCTGGAATTACCATGGAAGGAGACTCAAGAGCAGAAAGAGAACACTGATGAAATCTCAACAGCCACGCTCAACCAGAATCCCTCATCAGTTTAAGTTAAAGAGACAAAACATGTAAAGAAAGCCCAAGCAGCTTTTCAACATGATGCATGAGGGTCTAATCAGGTTCCCATTACGCACCATTAAACATGATACTTTTTCTGAAATACTGCTATTGGTTAGCAGTAGCTAAGTTTTATAAATAATTTCAGCCACACCACCTGATCTTCTGCTAAACCACGTTATCCACCAACAAGGGTATGAAAGCAACGCCACTTCATGAGCTTTGCACCCAAATGCTGAACTGTTTTAACCATTCTGATTTTGCAACACTCTCACACAGAACTGTTTTTCTGTGTGGAGCCCTCAGCCAGTACAGCCACTATAATGGGAGTGGAGAAGGCTACTTTATCAGTCACAAATTGATATTTGCAAGATTAAATTACTGTGTCCACTGAGGAATGACAGAAATAGTGGAGCAGGGCAGGGGGAAGAGATAAGAAAAAGCATCTCATTGCCTTTTTTATCCAATTGTTTTTGCCCAAATCTAATTTGTTCTATGTTTCTTGTTGTTGTTGAATAGGCTTTCACATACATTGTTTCCTTTGCCCTCTTTCTAGGTTATTTATGGGAAGATCTAGTTTGGTGGATAGGCTAAACAAAATGTTCTGAAACATTAAGAGACAATTCAAATCTTAGTAACATCATGAATCAGAATTTGAGAACAGTCCAACTTCTCTATTTTACTTTTAAATATTTCATATGCAGCATATTTTGTGCCTCTTTTCCACATCTCTCCAAGGGTGTAGAACATATTCAAGAAGACTTTGAAATGATTCAGCAAAACCGCATGGAAGATATTACCAAACTCCTCCAAACCTTCACAGGCATCTTAAAAGTTTAGTGTTGTTTGTTATACATATAAATGAATTAAATTGCACAACTTTGGTAGCTAAAGGTGAGCTGAATGTTTTATGGCAGGGTTTAAAAAGATTTTTTTTAAAAAACGCAGAGAACTTCAAAATGATATTCCATGTATTGGGGAAAATATTTAAGTCTTGTTCAAAGTATGCCAAATATTATCAATCTGCAGCATAGTCTCTAAGATTACAAAACAGCCACGTGCATAAGAACAATCAAGTACTATCTTAGCTACCTACAGCTGACCTCAGCTAAATCAGAATGATTCACATTTCTAGCTTAGCGCAATGCGCAACAGTGGTGCATTGCTGATCAACTGGTCTAAGTCTGTTCCTCCTACTAGACAGGGTAGTTAAACAAACTATGGAATTTCAAGACTGTGCTTTCTTGATGTCTAAATGAGGACCCCTGGCTTCTTATCAAGAACACACTGTGGCTTCCAACTCTAACTTGTCAAGGCAAGAACCAAAAGGAATCCCAGTTATCCAAACAGGTCTGCTCTGTGACTTTGTTCTGCTTCGGCATATAAAGATTTAAGACATGACATTCAAAAGAAGCCTCAGGCTCTGGGCTACACATGGTCCATTTAAGAAGAAATTCAAAGCACCACAAAAACACAAAAGTATGCAAAACATAACTAACATCCGCTGTCCATTAGAATTTTATTCAAAAAAAAGTCCACAGTGCCAGTTCTAAATGTGCTATTCTTTTGGTCTAAGTCAATAAATCACAGTAAATACTAGTCTTGTTTGTTCAAATATAGCTAAAAATTGCCACATAGACCATTTGGAAAATGAGGTTTGTGTAGTATTGCTCATAAAATTATATACCTTCCCCTTCTTTCCTGTTTTTGTTATTGTTTTTCTCTTTATAAACCGAAGACCAATACCAACAATAAAGATGATTATTGCCAAGCATAAAACATACACTTCACCAGAAGGCAGTACCCAAAAGAGTGTTTTTTATAAATCCAGTAATAGGTTTGACTCACTGCTGACACACCTAGTTATTAAAATGTCTTTAGCTTGTTTAGACATCATCTTTCCTTCCAGAGGGGGAAAATTCTCTTTAGTTCCATCTGATGTCTTCATTAGAAATAAACTGAAGGAAAAAACTGAGCTTGCATCCAAAGAAAATGCCAGTACTTTCCTTTTCTTTGTGGAAAACAATTTAAATAGAATAAAAATTCAGGAGGAATAAAATAACAGAAATGGAATATACCATTATTGGCAGACAAAGAAACATTTTATTTTTATCTTTTAAGCAAAAGAAAGAAAAAAGATTCAAGGGGTTTAATCCAACAAAGCCATCCGTTAAAAACACAAATGTTTTTATTTACATTTCTCTGCTATCCTATCTAGACTTCAGGCAAACTGATTTACAATTGCCCTATTTATAAGCTATTCACTCCTTTGGACAGGAGCACTAGGTAGATACTGAGTGCATACCTCCCATTTTTGGAAACACAGAATCAGAGAGCTGTGGAGCTTGCATCTGGATCTATCACACCCCTCCCCAATCAGCAAGAAAAACCAATTAAACCATCCTCAAGGGATGGCTGTCCAGCCGCTTCTTAAAAACCTCCAGAGGTGGAAACTCTACAACTTCTGTAGGTAGACTGTTTCATAGATGTACTTTATCCTTTCAGTTGCTCACTATAGTAGGAGAGATGATACTGTTTCAGGCTAGAGGTAGAAGTTCTTCTCACACTCAAAAAAGATGACAGGGAGAATGGTAATAATTTAACCTTCCCCAGGGTTCTGAATTTCTATGTACATTAAAGTCAAGGCAGCACTAGGTAAAACTGTTTCACAGAGTATAGGAAAGAGGTCTGTGCAATGTGCCAGACAGATGTTCCTGCAATAAACACCATAACGTCTTACATTGCAATGTTGTCAAAGACTGTCAGTATCTGGTTTGAAACAGAATTCTACCTGGCTTATAATGTCCAAATATAGAGCGCATCCAAACAGAATTTTCCAGTTAAACACTACTGCTGATTACACAGATATGCATAATAAAGTCATGACAAGTGCCCACCCCACCCCGGCGGAAAAGCTCATAAGCTCCAAGTTCATTCAGAATAGAATCAGGACTGTTTTACTAATCGGTCAGTGAGCAAGATGTCTGCAATCCCACAGCAAAACTTTAGGCTAGAGGTTGCCACCCATTTCAAAAGCCTTTTCCAAGAGCTCTACATATTGTAAGAGCTATCGGTCCCTTCCCTACATCCTACTGATAGTGAAGTTGGTTTTAGAAGGAAAAAAGAGATGAAAGAAAGACAAAAAGCCAGCATGAGTGGCCTGACTCATCACCTGTTTCAGCCCATCTCATTTGCAGCCTTGAGAAAATTCACTTACCTACCACACATAGCCCTGAGGGGAGAGAGACTTTGAGAGAAAAAGTATTGCTTCAATCATAGATACTAATCAGGTATTTTCAGCAATCTTCTACACCCTAGTCTCTTCCAGATATACTGGAACTGGAACTCCCAGAACTAATCAGAAAGTTGACTGGGAATTCTGGGAATTGTAGACTTAGTACTTCTAGTAGGCACTATGTTGAGGAAGACAGATCTATAGTTTATTTCCTGATCGACATCAGTCCTTCAATTCTTGATTTCAAACTACCTCCTTTGACTAAGCCTAAATCCAACCAAGAATCTTCATTGACTGGCAGCACCTCTCCAGATTCAGGAAGAATTTGGGGATCCCCTCCCAACTCTACTTTTTTATTTAAAAAGTGCATTGGAGTAGAATTTTGCCTCAGCTAGTTTGTTACTTGATAAAGGATCTATTTTCTTCTAGTGTACTAAAAGTACCATCAAACCACTACCTACTGCACTTTAAAACTCTGCTATACAAAGACTAGTCCAGGCAGTTGCCATGAGTCAAAAACTGTTTTGAATGTGCACACACACACACACACACACAAAGATTTAGGTAGCAACTTGATTTTGATGCCCAGGTCTGCTGACATCTGAATTGTGTACAGTTTTGGTTGCTCAGCTTGAAAAAAAATGTAACAGAACTGGAAAAGATGCAAAAGAGGGCAACCAAAATGATCAAGGGCTTGAACACCTTTCCGAAATAAAAAGACCAGAATGTTTTAGACACTTTAGCTTGGAAAAAAGACAACTGAGGAGAGATATGACTGAGATGTATAAAATCATGCACAGCATGGAGAAAATGGACAGGAATGTTTTTCTCAATCTCCCAAAATATCAGGACTGGGGCCATTCCCTAAAATTGACTGGAAGAACATTTCAAAGAGACAAAAGGAAACACTTTGTTGCACAGCACATAATTATCTATGGAATTCATTGCCAGATGTGGTGATGGCCAAGGACTTGGATGGCTTTAAAAGGATAACTACATGGAGGACAAGATTCAGTGTTATCTCTGGGTTAGTGGCAGCATGTCTTCAAATGCCAACTGGAAAGGAACAATGAGGGGAGAAGGGAATACCAGCTATGTCTTCCCAAAATATTGCTGCCACCTTCCACAGCTGTCTTCTGCACCTTGGAAGAAGCTTATTTTAAAAAATGTGTACCCCATCCCCATTCCAAAGCACTTTTTGCCTTCAAATCTGAGGTACTCACACCATTTGGTAGCTGCTGAGTATACTCAATTCTCATGGAACAGTTTTGGGTATGGTAGTTATCAAGCTTTGTAAACATGGAGTTTCTATATGTCTATGCATTTCTTCTCATAGTACTTCTGTGGGGCAATGTGGAAGTGGAATGTGTGGATGGATGACTATCAGTGATCATCTTTGTAGCTTGCAAGCTGGCCAGTAAATGACAATCTTTGCTGCTCCTTCACTGCCCCCTCCCATTCCCTCTGCGCTTGGGCCAACTGTGAACAAGCTGATCCCTTTATCACCTTCCTCCCACAAAAATAAATTATGACATTTTTCTCCCAACCCCTATGAATCCAGCAGTTGTCTACATTTGTCTTGCAGTTTGCAATAAAAATCTCTGAGTGATGGCAGTTAAAGAAGATCGGCTCTAACTATGCAACTAAATGCCACTGGATGCAACAGTTGTGTCTAACATGATACAGCATCAAACCTGCAACATTTCCAAGAGTGAAGCATGTAGTGAAATTTGCACAGAGAAGCCCCTCCAAGTGGTTACAACTTAGCTGCATAACAAAGGCCTTTGAATGAAGGAGTTCTGAATAAAAAATAAAAGTAGATCGGTTGTAAACACCAGGACCTGGCAGCTCCAAGAATGGAAAATGCTGAAGCTGGGCTCAGGCTCCAGGAAGAAGTCTGAAAAAACCTTCCCATGGAAAAGAAACCATTCCCATAGCCAGCAAAAACCCAGCTGAGGTTTCTGATGTTGTAACAATGTTAGTAATTTGGATTTCAAAGGAAAAGGAAGTTTTTCTTTATTAGGGGAAATGACGAGGGAAGGAGGAACATACATGCAGTTAATATATGACTTCCTGTTCTGAAAACTCCTGTAGATGGGGCATTCTTATGGATTAATTTAGCTGTTAGCCTGATACTTCCATCTTGTTTTCATTAGCCACAAGGTTAAATAGCCAAAATCCCAGACCACAAATATTACTCAATAATTTTCCAAAACAGCTCAAGAAAAAGAAACAATATTAACATGTGTAGGTTTGTACTGAGAAATCATAACACAATCTGGGACTTGTCTAGGTTAACTGTACAGTTTACACTTTTAAAACAGATATCTGTGGTCCTTCATATATTACCCCAACCTTTCTTGTCTACTGCTCATGCTGGCTGGGATTGATAAGAGTTAGAATCCCACATGGACTACAGAATCCCACACGGACCAGAGTCTCCATCTCTAATTTGCATCTTTCAAAGGATGTAGTTGTACTGTACAAATGGAAAGCGATATACGTAGTTCAGTTTTTTAAAAAAATTAGTTCCCATGATTTACTTTTCTCCATAACTCCAAAGCATTAACAAAATGAACTACATTCCTGCAAAATGTGAAACTGATTTGAAGTGTATATATTTTTATTTCAAATTCAACATAATTTCCATAATTCAAAGCTAAATACTGCCAATCCAACTTGTGAAACAAAAGGCTAAATGTTGCTTTCCTTTTTAAGAACCAAAACAAAAGAAAACAAAAACACCAAGTATCAGTATTTCATTCTTTTAACGTGAAGTCATTTTAAACTCTGCAGGCTTGAAAACTGTGCAGTAACCTGTTGTGTTGATCTGGTTACATGCCAAATCTCAGTTTTTAGCTGGGCAGAAATCCTTCTGCTTTCATAGTACTGATTTTTTTTTCTTGTTCAGTTTTTCGTGTAAATTTAACAATAAGGACACACACAGCCATGAAAGATGGATTCATCTAAATATAAGTAGGAGGTCACACTAAAATGGAAAGACACCTGCATTTAATATTACTCTGTCAAAATCTACACACTGTAAGATTTCCAACAAGGGATGTCTTACACACTATTTTTAACGGGCTTTCCATACCCTGTCCCCTTCATGGATCACTGACTTGTCATGGCAAAGGGGCTTGCGTAACTCAGTGAAGCCATGAGCTATGCCATGCAGGGCCACCCAAGATGGACAGGTCATGACAGAGAGTTCTGACGAAATGTGGTCCACTGGAGAAGGAAATGGCAACCCACTCCAGTATCCTTGTCAAGAAAACCCCATGGACAATGTCAAAAGGCTAAAAGATATGATGCCAGAAGTTGAGCCCCTCAGGTCGGAAGATGTCCAATATGCTACTGGGGAAGAGCAACTCCAAGTAGCTCCAGAAAGAATGAAGCGGCTGGTCCAAAGCTGAAAGGACGTTCAGCTGTGGGTATATCTGGAAGCAAAAAGAAGGAGTACGACAAGGCTGTATACTGTCACCCTGCTTATTTAACTTATATGCAGAGTACATCATGAGAAATGTCAGGCTGGAAGAATCACAAACTGGAATTAAGATTGCAGGGAGAAACATCAACAACCTCAGATATGCAGACGATACCACCCTAACTGCAGAAAGTGAAGAAGAACTAAAGAGCCTCTTGATGAGGGTGAAAGAGGAGAGTGAAAAAGCTGGCTTGAAACTCAACATTAAAAAAACTAAGATCATGGCATCTGGATCCATTAATTCCTGTCAAATAGAAGAGGTAGAAATGGAAGCAGTAACAGACTTCATTTATTTGGGCTCCAAGATCACCGCAGATGGAGACTGCAGCCATGAAATTAAAAGACGCTTGCTCCTTGGGAGGAAAGCTATGGCAAGCCTAGATAGCATATTAAAAAGCAGAGACGTCACCTTGCCGACAAAGATCCGCATAGTCAAAGCTATGGTTTTTCCAGTAGTAATGTATGGCTGTGAGAGCTGGACCATCAAGAAGGCTGAGCGCCGAAGAATTGATGCCTTTGAACTGTGGTGCTGGAGAAGACTCTTAAGAGTCCCCTGGACTGCTAGGAGGTCAAACCAGTCAATCTTAACAGAAATCAACTCTGACTGCTCATTGGAAGGATTGATAATGAAGCTCAAGCTCAGATACTTTGGTCACCTAATGTGAAGAAAGAACTCTTTGGAAAAGACCCTGATGCTGGGAAAGATTGAAGGCAAAAGGAGAAGAGGACGGCAGAGGATGAGATGGTTAGACAGCATCACTGAAGCAATGAGCATGAAACTGAGCAAACTCAGGGAGGCAGTGAAGGACAGGAAGGCCTGGCGCGATATGGTTCATGGGGTCATGAAGAGTCGGACACAACTTAACGACTGAACAACAACCACCATACCCTGTAACACGTGATGAAATGGACATTGATGTTCTCTACATTTTGTACATGATACTTTACAAACAAAATGATCACATGTAAAATATTCTGAATGCTGTTAAAACTATAGTTGTGGAGTCCTTGGTGCTCTCTAAGCTTGGTTATTTGCTTGCAGATGTTTCCCTACCTGACTAGGTAACATCATCACTTATCATCAGAGCACTGATCATGTTACCGAGTTGGGTAATGAAACATCTGCAAGCAAACTACCAAACTCAGAGAGCACCAAGGACTCTACAATTCAATCCTGAGATACATATATTCTCTTCTATTGAAAAGTATAGTTCCATGTAATTTTCAGAGTATATTTATTTAAAAGATTTACATACTGCTAATCATGCAGTATATCCCTGGTCCTTGAAACTGTAAAAATCTGACAAGTTTTTTTTTCTCCAAAACCAGTTTGATGCTCATCTATCATGCTCCTCACTCATTTTTTCCTCCTAAGCTAACAAACCACATATTGGTTTGTTTATTCCCTTCCAAGTGAACTGCTCCAGCCTTTGATCATTTTGGCTGCTCTTTTCTGCACTGATTCCACTCTACAGATTTGAATAAGGAAATAATCATATTTTTAATTTTCATTCTGTTTTATTCCCTTTGTAATAGTCAACATTTCTTTTGCAGCAGCCACAACTTTGTTATTCTTTTTTTCACAGTTATTCACCATTACCCCAGGCATTGCTAACTCAGACTCTATTTGCATAGCTGTGAAATTGGGTAATGCATGCAGGCCATTTATATTAAACTGCATTTGCCATTTTATTGCCCATTCCCTCCATTCCCAGTGTGGGGAAATTATTTTGCATCCTTTTAACTTTATCTATCCTAAACAAATTGTGTTGTCACAAAAACTAGCCACCTCATTAACCATTCCTAGCTCCAGATAATTTATGGACAAGTTAAAAAAACACAGATCATAATGCAAATCCTTCCGGTTGTCACTATCCTTCTCTTGTAAACACTGCAAAGACTCACCTTCTGTTTTTACTGCTAGCTTTATGTTCTTTATTTAGTTACTGATCCATAAGACCACCTGCCTTCTTATCTCATGACAGCTAAATCTGTTAAGGATGTTTGGGGGAAGCACTTTGTTCAAAGCCTTACCAGATCATTCTTGCTCCATTAATTTGTTGATATTCTCAAAAGTTAGTGAGACAGAACTTGCCTTTGCAAAAGCTATGTTGATCCTTCTTTAGCAAAACATGTCCTTCTAAATGCTTAATACAATATTTTCCTATCAATGTAACCAGAATATACATTACACTGTTATTACTATTGTTATTGCATTAGGTCTGGTAACCCAAAGAAAGGCTTAAAAATAAGTTTAACTCAACATGGTTGGGTAGGCTTGATACTGGAAATGCAGACACCCCTTCAGTGTCCTACCAAAGCTAGGACTTTTAGAGATACCTTAACTTTTGTAAGAGATCTTCAAATATTCATCTATTATCTCAGCCTGGGACTTTAATTATACATTTATATGAAGCATATATGATATAAAAACACCAAACTAAGAAAGATTGTGTTCACTACGGTTGGCTATAAAGCAGGAGTAGAATCTCTGTGCACTTCTTGATGTTACTGAATACAGCTTCCAACAAGCCCCAGCCAGCAATGATGAGAATGCTGACACTATAGTACCACATCTACTGTAAAATCCCCATCTGTACACATGATGCATAGGACTGCTTTAGACACTATAGGAAATGAAATCTACTTACTGTATATTGGCTATATGCTGTTGCACAGGCTGGTGCTGAAAATGTTCAGGCCACTGATGATGTAGACAGAACGAGGGCAAAGACTGAAGGCAACATGCAGTCTGATACAAAGGTATATGCTTCTGGCAAGCAGTTGCTGAATATTCAGTATGTAAGTCTGGGGAACCAGAAGGCAATGGAGAGGGTGCTGCATTACCAGCCACTGAAAGACATTCTTGCTGACTGCTATGGTTGCTTAGTGCATGATGATACGGGCAAGGATGACAACGCTGTAGCAACACCTGTGGTGTCCTCTGCTCATCTGCTGGAAGGAACGATGCTTTGAGTGTGCCATTAACGTGAAAGCACCCATTTGCACTCGCTTTTCTTCTTGCAGTTTCTTTTGATGGGAGGTTGTAGACTAGAACAGTGCCATCCTTGGCTGCGAGGAGATCTGGACTAGCTGCACCAAATGGAATGCTGCCGTTGCTCAGAACTACAAACTCATTGCTTCCACTGCTTGCAGCCATACTTTAAATTCTGGTGGCCTGTAAAGTTTTGGGAAGGAAAAAGAAAAAGACTAAATTGAAAAATGGCACAGTATTAATCATAACAACACATTTGTCTCAGGTGCTAACGAGTCCTGCTGAATAAAAAAAAGGGGGATGATAAGATGAGGTGGATTTTGCTGCTAGGAACAGCTGGGTTTGGCTCCAGAGTTTTGGGACAGCACCAGAATTTAGAGCTGGGATGGATCTGGTTGTTTTGTTCAGCTACACTCCTGAGCCAGATATGGGATTGCTGGAGCAAGAGCGAAGCTGGAATCAAAATGGAGCAGGGCTCTGGAGCTGAAACTCTCTGCTACCTTAAAATATTGATAACGTTTATGGCAAGCTACAAAATGCAGCGTGTAATTCATTTCATAGGAGTAAAACAATCAAACCTCATTCCAACCTGATCTGAGCAATGCTCTTTCATGATAGCCACCCTGCTTCAGATTGGGAGGCAGAAACATAAGGGACTTCATATGAGTTCAAGTGTTCAAATTTGCTCATACCAGCATTTATTGCTTGGAATGCCTTCTGGATAAAAGAATTATTAGGCCAAAGGCTCCCAATTAATGATTTAAAAGAGAAATCTATTCACTGTGCCACCACTGATGTCTTGTTAGATATACAAATAAAACACTTTAGGTTTGATAAACAAGTTTCTTTTCACTTAAATGCCTAATTATCAAGGTATAGTTATTACCCAGTAATGCTGGTTAGACAATGTTCTTATGCCTATGACAGCATCATACTACTTTACATTTTTTTCCTCTGTGGCTCTGAAACTGGAACAACAATTCGGAGATGCCCTGGGGCAGAGATCCCTGGAGTAGTCTGGAGTGAGAGCTGCAGGTATCTTTTGGCTCCAGAGCCAGACGGGAGCAGGAGCTAGGCCGCTGGAACCACTCCAGGGCTGGCGAACTTGGAGCAATCCCATTTGATACCAAAAGAGTTCGTGAAACTAGCCCCATTTTTCATCCCTTCAGGATGTGAGTTGGCAGTGCTCAATGGTATTCCCATTGCTACTGCCATTTTCATTTTTCAGTAACATCCTGGAATGATACGATAAAAGAAACCTTTCAAGATACAGACGGAAACACAACATCACCCTATTGATCTCTTAGGAATACATGTAAAGCTTGGGGCTTATTAATAGTTGGTTGAGATTCAGTTTTCTAAACATGGGCCTTGCAAGAGCTTTTCAGCACCAGTTTTTCGCTAGTGAACTGTCTGAGAGCTCCTGGTGTTGATCTACAAAGCAACTGAACGATCATGAATACTGAGCACAAGGGGGTTTTGCCCTAGAAATGCCAGGGCAGTTTCACAAAGCTGCTGTTGTTTGCAACCCTCAGGCCCTAAAGCTAAAGGGGGAAAAGGGGTGCTAAATAACCATAACTTAACACTATTGCTCTACATAATACTCAGACAGTTTGTAAACTTAATACCAAACAGCAACTAGTCATAACCTGACAAGCAGGAACATTTTACTTCAGAATCCAATTCCACACATTCTTGGTTAATATGCTCTTTGCCTTCTCACCCCTCCACAATATCAGCACAGAACATTTTACTGAACAAGCAGGGCCAAGAATACAATTAAGCAAATGGTGAAAACGGCAGCTTTCTGAACAAAATACTTCTTTAAAAGACATTAGCACATTTTTCTCATGGACCGAACAAGCTTCATCGTAGCTAATAAAACAGATGTTACAACAGGGCTACATTTCATAAATAATTTTTCCTTCTAAGAAACATACACTCACAGACTTTGTTGTGTATTAAACTCAAGGCAATATTGATAAGCTGCAAAATTACAGAATTATAGAGCTGAGAGGGGCCATTTAGGCCACGTCCAACCCCTTTCTAAGAGCATGAGGCCAAATTAAAGCTTCCCAGAGAGATGGCTGTGTACCCTCAGCAGGGCCACGGTCAAGGAGGAGGAGCCACCAGTTCTCGAGTACACGATTCCACTGGCTGTTTGTTTTCTGAACACAGCATCCATGCTAAATCATCTGATACAGCAAACCGTATTTACATAAAACAGTGTCTACAAACATTTATTCATTTTGGCAGCAAGTTCCCAAAAGGGCTTAATTAAAGAAAAGATAGCTAATTTCTATTTCTGTATTTACTGCTGTTCATTTGACAGGTTGCTAGCAATCCGGGGAGAAAGACTTGTGGTATAGAAACATTAACTTAACAAGTACGTGGATGAATTATAAGTCATTAGAAGGATGGTAACACAGACTACATCCAGCAACCTCATTTCCAGTATCAGATTTTGGACTACTTTATGTTCGCTCTTGGGTAGAATGTGGAAGACATAGATTGTCTGGTTCCCAATAAAAAATTGGGTAGATGATATCCTGCTCTTTTCCCCAGTTTCTCCTGAACCAATCTGGCTAGAGACTTTTGTTTAAAGGAAGGCTAATAAACTGGCCCAGCTAATGTCTGCTAAAAGGATACCAATAGTATTCTCAAACTCCATGTAAAACCTAGCAAACATAGTGGTAATCTCTCTCTCTATATGGACAATTTCCATAACAATACTGAATGGGGTTTTTTGGCAATAATATTGAAAACTGTTTTCTAAGCACAGAAACGCCCTGTAGGTTCAAGAAAACCTGCAATGCTGTCTACACTTAAACACGGTGTTAGATTTTGTATTCACTCAAGTGAAGGTGAATTTTAGATATGGGCAAACATCTCCCATTCCTTCAGGCCCAGTTGACTTTTTCTCTGCTCTAATGTTTTTTATTAAGAAGAAAAAAGAGAGGTGAAAAGGAAGCAAGATTAAAACAACACGCTTTCAAAAAAACCCACTCATCTGGGCTAAAGCCACTTAGGTTTCAAAATAACACATACAAAATAAGATGAAAATGCTGTATTGGAAATGTGGTTGGAAGAGAGCATTTATAAATCCCAATTTATAAGTCTTTAAACAACTTTAAGAATCCACTAAACCACTGAAAACTTTTAGATACATTTTATTCCCTCAAGAGTTATTTTCTTAAAATAAAATTGTATTTCAGAAAACAAGCATCACAACTTTTACATTTAGAAATTCATGCCTTGATATTGTGTGTGTGTATGTGTGAAAGAGAAAGGGAATGAGAAAGAGAATGAGAATGCTGATTATAAATACAGACAAGCAATGTTGGTTAGAAGTATAGTATTACTTGAACTATGCTTCTGTTAAAGAGATGCCGTTATAAGATACTCAAGAAGGTAAAAAATATATTCTCATGCTTTTTTCATTGAAAAAAGATTGCCAGAAAATTAAACTGAGCAAAATGCTACAACATTTCATTAATGTCACTCTACAGGATTCTTCTAAGAAAGCCTCCAGCTTTTCAGTCACAACAATTCAAGTCCAATCCAACAAGAGAAAGGCCAGCTGCAAAAGTTAGTTTTCCTCTGCCATAAAATTGTGGATTGAAAGAAAGAAATTAAAACAGACATAACAGGTGGTGCCTGATCTTTTTATCAGTAACATGTATTTACCTCTCAAGCCACTATTCCTCGGGCAGTTACCGAGTTCTAAAAATGCATAATGTCATTGATCTTAGCTTCTGGCTCTCAGCTAGACATTTTTGAAATTCCCTAACTTCTTTGCTATTCATAATATGTGGGAGTTTTTCTGAGTTTCCTGGCACTAGCTTTTTTATTTTGTTTATAGGCCTCTAGCTATTTCTTGAAACCTCTGTCTTATTTAACTAGGCCCTTCTTTGCTCATCAAGGAAGTATTGGGTCAACTAAATATTGCTCCCCTAAGTTTGAATCTACTTTAAGACGTATCAAGAAAATTTGTGCATCTACAATTCAGAAAGTTTACTCTAATTCTAGTAGTGGTATATTAAAGTTCCCCTTATTGAAAATTAAGTTATTTTTAATCCTCTTCCCCATCACTGTTGCTGAAATTGTGCAGAACTGAAAGCTATAAACCTTCTCTACTCATGGAGATCTGTAGTTGCACTGAAAGAGGTTTGGACATGCTTTAGTTGTTAAGAATGTGCCCATTCGATCAGCTTCTTCATTTGGAAGTGAATGTGCCCTCAGCAAACTTTTGGATTCAATCTGAAGCCACTGATTGCTCTAATGCAAACTGCTTTCTCTTGAATTGAACACCTGGACATTTCTTTCCAGAGGGATAGGTATGTACGTTTACAGCAGAAAGACTAACATATGTTTTTCTACCATAAAAATTAATGCAGTAATTATTGCCAAAAGGTGGGGTGTTGCATGAGTACTTCTCTCCTTCCCTCCTCTGGCTACTGAGTGGTAGTTAGAAAACTATACCAATTCATGAAATCACTGGGAATGCTGCACTCTTATATGACATTTCAAATCTGCTTATGCCCAAGACCAGGCAATGGGGCTAATTCCACCAGCTCTGGAGACAGTCCCCAAAGCAAATGCGTTTCACTAAAGAGTCTGTCTAAATGAAAGGTATCACTTAGCCTACAACAATAGGCTGCTGTATTCTTTGAGCATTCTATGCTGTTACAAAATGGATCTCTCTTTCTTTCACTCTGGCTTTAACTTGGAACCTCTTCATCCAATGAACAGGTTAAATAATAAATAATAAAGCAGTAGGGGTAATAAGGGGAGTGGGGAGGCAAGGGAGGAATGAAGTATAAGAAATTCACAGGTGATAACTAATTTTAATCCATCTTTAAGTGTAAACTTCAACGTAATTACCACTGAGTTGGATCCAGAATCAATTAAGTTTTAACCCCATTGAAATCAAATAGGGCACATGAATCAATATTTTAACAATGCTTAAGTCAATTTCTCTTTATCATCAGAGTCAAATGATACTATGCAGGTGCTGAATCAGCATTTGCAGCCAATGATGGGCTGGATGAAGGCCAACAATATGAAGTTCAAACAACAAGGAACCTTTTAACATCTTACAGAGTAACATTTATTATGGCATCAGCTTTGGTGTTGTACATTTACTGCCATCTTTAGGGTGACATAAATTTCAAATACAAAGAGGACTGAAGTGGAGGTAAAGTGTTAAAGTCCCTTTACTTCCCCATAAAAAAAGTATCAATTTGGACTAGGTCCTTAGTGTTTATTCTGGAGAAAAATAATTGCATAGCTAGTTGCTCAAATTTTAATTTTATGTAGTTTAGGGCACTTTTGGCCAATTCACCAGCTATGACTGTTCCTTGAAGAGAGCTGTACATGCTATGCAATTGTCCTGAGCCTGTTTGATGTGCTCTCCTTTAAAATTCAACATGGTTAAGACCTAAAAGTTTTTAGAATTGCCTCATACTATACCAGCTGCCTTGTGACTTCATTTGTAAGGTCTTCTATTGTAAAAATTTGGGCATGCCAGGCAGTGACTTAAGCCAATGTTTCTCAACCTCAGCAACTTTAAGCTGTGTGGACTTCAACTCCCAGAATTCACAACCAGCACTCTGGGAGTTGAAGTTCACAGCTTAAAGTTGCCGAGCACCAAAAGTGGTCATGGGCCTACTGAATGCTATTTGATTTACCCAGGTATTGGGCTGCTTTTGTTTGTTGTTTTGTATTTGCTCTCTTTGTAATCACAATAAGGTGGCATTCACATTTTTATTAGCTTGTATGTATTATGTATATGCATATATATGTATATACATGTAGGTCCAGGGCATATAAATTTAGTACATTTATTAAATTTGACTCTGGGCAGTTTCCAAATTGATTTAAAATATTAAAAACAAGGAAACAACAAAAAAGGAAGAGTAAAGATGTCAAAAATGACAAAAACCAGATGGGAACAAAGAAAAACAATCCACACAATCTAAAGGGGGCTTCAATCACTTGTCCCAAAGGCCTGGGCAAAGAGCCAGGTCTCCAGAGCCCTTCAAAACGCCAATAGGATAGGAGCTGTTTGAATCTTTTGGGGAATCTGAAAGCAAACACTGCTACAGAGAAGGCTTCTGGGGTCCCGATAGTTGATATTGTTTAATCAAAGGTATCAGCAGATGGCAGCTGAGGGTGATCTAAATTTGCTAAGCTTGGAGGCACGGGTGGACCTGGTTAATACCTGGATCAGAGACCACTGGGGAATACCATGGCTGTGGCAAGTTAATAACCCCAAAGGCTGGAGTCGCAAAATCCTTCTGTACTCTTGCCAAAAACTGCATTGTTGAATTCATGTAGTCACCTGGAATTGAACTCACCTTGAGAACAATTTTCTCTTTTTAGGATGGCTTAAGACTCATTGTTGGTTTTGAGTGTCAGTTATTATATATTATATTAATTTTATATCCTTCTTACATCCAAATCAATTATTGCTCTTTTGCACTTGGTTTATGTCTGCTGACTGGACATACATTTTGAGTAACAGTTATTGACTCATTCATTTAATGGAATCTTCTTTACAAATCTATCAGCAAAATTGATCTGCTGACATTATTCAGCATAGACCAACCCAAACATTTAAAATTAATGTTTTCTCCTCTTAGTCTTAATAATTTTACATACTTCTCCTGACCTTGACAAAGAGTTTCATGTCCTGTGGTGAAGAATGGACCAGGAATGACATTTTCTCTAACATTAAGTTTTCAGAGATCAGCAGAGCAAGATCGTAAAAAAGTAAAGTGCAGGCAGACAACAAATGGATTAAATTTAACAATGCACATTATTTTCATAATTTCCAGCAAAGGAATAAAGGAATCAATCACTCATCAGAATGGGAATAAAAATGGAGAGATGAAATTAAAAATTTGATGGTATCGTGAAGATGCTTAAGCTAAAGAAAAACATGACTGTATTAGATGATAGCATGTCTCTAATAAAAAGCAGTCTTGCTTGGATAAGTCAAGTCAACTGGTTTTCATGTTTTCACACTCCATCCATCCATCCAAGATGCCACTGCATCTCAGCATAGCTGGCAAGGAAGGATGGCAAAAAACAAGTGCCACACCTCACCACACACCCGCAGCTGTCATCAGAACATACAGACTTTTACACTTACATTTTAAACCTAGAATTCCAGTTTTTGCTGTTAAGACAAATAATAATGTTTCCTCATTGTACAACAATGGTTATTCTGATTTTAACGAAAAGCAGTACAGAACTATTACACAGACACAAAGGTTCACTTAACAGATTCTCTTTTTCCTAACAATATCATACCTAAGAGACTTTAACACAAAGCTGGTTTTTGGGGGAGGGTCTAACTTAAGATAAAAGATAAAATAAATTTAGTTATTTTGTTCTCTTTTAAGATAAAAGAGAACAAAATAACTAAAGACACTACAAGCTTGAGATATGGACAGAGAGTTTAATTAAAGAGGTAAATGTTTATATAATGTATTTTGGCTATAATTTGTACATACCTAAGAGGGCTTTACCCTCAACAGAGTTTTAAAAAACATAATTCTTTTGTCAGAAATACTACTCCTATTTTTACAATATCAGTTCAGTATTTATAGTATTTTTTAATGTTTCCAACTTAAACAGTTTTCATTAATACAAGAATATTTGGCATTTATTATAAATTATAATCATGCACTTAAAACTGTAATCTGCTTTGCAATTATTTTTAATTAAATTCAGGCTAAATGGTCTAAAGAAAAAAAAAGAGAGAAAATAAGTTTTTACCGGAACCTTAGCATGATATGTTATTTTTCCAAACTGCAAAAAAAAAGTGGTTGTGTTGAAAATGATACAGAGGCCTGCAATAAATTATGTAACCAGGGAATGTCAATATTTAAACTAACACAGCAGTGGAGCTTTCTGTAAAGAGAATACATTATACATGAATAAATTCATACACACTATTCCATGTGTGTGAAAAATTACATAACGGAAGAAGTGTATAGACTAGCTCGAAGACAGGCCATTCTAGATTTACCATTCAGTAATCAAAAGTTGTAACAAGCACCGCATAGCTGAAATAAATGAAAGTGGCTTCTGACACACAATAACCTTAATAGGTATTTCGCCTATAATTCAAACATACATACGCTTTTTAAAAATAGTTAATTATATGCACAGTTTCAAAATGGTATTTTATTTGGAATACCTTAAGACATCTGTCTCCAATAGCTGATTTTGCCGTGAAAATCTAACATCGTACTTCCAAAATATACCAATGAGTAGTGAGCACATTTCTTCAGAAGCCTTTCAGTGCAGGTCTGCCTAACTTGTGTTATCTGAAGAGAAATTTATAGTACAGAACACATTTAATTGTCTAGCATCTACCATCCCCAGGATTACAAGCACAGTCTGCTTTCTTAAATAAGCCCCATATTGCAAATAAGAATCTTTGCAATCACTGGATAAACAAATACCTTGTTTCACATTGGTCAGGACATAAAGACATAACCCCTAAATCTGGACTGAGCTATTCCTATCATAAAAAGCTTAATCAAGTTTTGCAACCCGTCTGGGCATATAAAGTCTCCATCTGCAACTGCAGTCTCCTTCTCAGCCAACAGTTCTACGCATAAACTCATCGATGCCAAAACAAAACGGAAAAAACCCACAGCCATCCACCTTTATCCTTACAGTAACTCACCTAATTCTGAAATCCTTGCTCTCAAACGGTACGAAAAGCAGCAGAGCAGAAACGAAAGATTAAGACCTTTCTTTCTGGAAGGGCTGGAAACACAGTCGTTCATGCTTAGCAAATACCTCGCTGACGAATTTTAAAGCTTTGCCTTGAAATGAAGCACCATTCACAGCCTCCACTGAGCAAAGGCGATTGGTTAACAGCTCCAATCAGCAGAAACAACAGGAAAAAAACAAGTTGGGGCTGCCCTGCGATACTGCAGAGGCGAGCTGGAATGACACTCAGATGCAAATTGCCTTGAATCGGGCTTGCTGGGGGCAGGAATTTCCACTACTTACTTGCCTATAGGAGACCTGCTTTCCTATTTAACCCAAGGGGCAAAGACTCAATGGTAACAGCTGGGGGTGAAGATTTGATCTCCATGTGACATTGGGAAGGCAGTTCTGATTGTAACAGGGCTTGGCTCTATTTCTAAGGGGAAAGTGTCAAGTTTTGCTATTGCTTATAGCTGCATTTTTTGAAGGGGAGAGAATCTAAACCAGTGTTTTTCAAACTTGGCAACTTTAAGATGAATGGACTTCAACTCCCAGAATTCTGGCTGGGGAATTCTGGGAGTTGAAGCCCACACATCTTAAAATTGCCAAGTCTGAAAAACACTGATCTAAATTTAGCACTGGCTGTATCCTTTCAGACAGCTTTATTAAAATTTCACAGACATTTTAACTAGCACTTTGGACGAGTTAAAGGCAGAGGGCGGGCAATCTGGTGCCTTCCTGATGTTTTGAGACTACAATCCTCCCCAGTGCCAACCAGCAGAGCTGGTTGATGGGGATTATGGGAACTGTAATCCAAAACTATTGGGAGACAGATTGTTTACTTCAGATTTATACAATGCTGAAATAGATCTGATTTATACAGTTGGTCAGACGAAAAAGTTTCAATCCCAACAATCTAGATGGATGTAGAAAATGAAGGCAGTATATATTATCTGTTCTAACTGTAATTCTAATTCAACTCTTTGCTCCCTCCCAGTAACTTTTGCCAAGTGGCACACTGCCTCTGAACACTGAAGATTCTATCCCCAGCTTAGCATCTTGCAATCTCCAACTCTGGGACTTGCAGGTCTAACATATCTGAAGTTACCAGATTGGAAAAGGCTGACTCCAGGCCAAGCAATCTCATCCTAGATAGTCCAAATCTGACAACACCATAGGCATTATACTTACATTTTTATTTTCAATCCCATTCCCAATAATTCCTGGTACGGAATTGGCCTTTACAAATCATATGAAATCAACTAGTCTTCAATCTGATCTCCAAATAAGGCTGCAGCCCATGAGTGAGGCACCTCTCTATAGTGCGGCTTATTAATTACTCAAAGCTTTTCACACTGACTCTTTGGACAAAAAAGCCTTTCATCACTTGATCAATACCAGTAATAAAATAGTTCTTCTGCTCTGGCATACAACCTAAAAAGGCAAGACATACACCAAAAAAGGAATGGAGAGGAAGAAAATAAAAAAATTAAAGAATGAAAGATATAAACTCTTCCAATCAGGACAGGAACAGTTCAGGTAGCCTGACGACATGACTGCAGGCTTGTGATAGATATGGAAAGTCCAAGAAATTTGGTCTCTCAAAAAAATCAAGACGCAATCTGCTTCTTTCCTCTGTTTCTGATCTACAGCCTGATGAAAAATGATCAAACTAGTGGCTTGTCTAGCACTAGATTTTCTAGAGCTGTGGGAATTGTTTAGAGGGGCACTTTGCAAAAACTACCCATCCTAGCCAACTACTCTCAGTGCTGAGCTGGTGACTGACACGCCCTACAAGAACATTCAGCACGTTCCAGAAACAGGCATATCCAGTATATTCCAGCTGATGGAAAGAAATACAGTGCGGTACAACAAACAACTATCCAAGCACAACATTAAGACCAGAAGTATTCAAAAGTTACATTGTTTCTTCTTTAACACACCCATACCTTGAAGCAGAACGGATTCCCTAATTCACATTGCTAGCTTCCCCTTCAAATATAAGGTACCAACTTCGACTGGATGGTATTTAATAGCTTCATGATCATAAACAGATTATCACTTGCGAGATCTTAACTAAAGATAGCAGCAGATCCCCTTTAAAGGAGACTAATGAATGTGGTCCATTTTCAGAAACGTGAAGGATTCAAGAGATGCTCTGGCAATTCTATTGAGATGTCAGTCTGACTTTGTTAGGTTGAAATGGAAAAAGTTATTGATAGAAAGATCTACAGATTCAAGGTGACTGGAATACCATAATCAGTTATTTGCTGAGACAAATTTCCTTACCCATTGACAGAAAGATCTACAGTTTCAAAGGAGATTGGAATACATCTCTCGGTTATCTGCTGAGACAAATTTGCTTACTCAATGAGTCATTTATATATACATGATCTGTTTGTTTTTGATACCAGCAAGATCAGAGGACTGTCAAAACTTTTGGGGGGCAACTTCTCCCCCAAATCTACACTCTGAGGAAAAGGGATATGATGCTTGAACTGTCCATCTCACACCTATGTTGGCTAATAGGTTCTTAGTAGAGAAAAATGGACTGGGTGGGTTCAGTAGGTAGTGCCTATTGCCTTGAAGGAGCAGCAATATGACTTCTTCTGGAGAGCATCTTCTTCTTTTGCATTATGTCTTTTAGACTAAGTGTCTCAAGAGCAAAGAACTGTTTGATCTTGTTAAGGGGTTGTAGCTAATAAACCTTGCTGGATTGATTCTGCATGGTCTCCTGGAGTTCCTTGGGCTAGGCCCGACATCAATCTTCCCAGAATGAAACCAGTTCCCAGGCTCAGCCAGTTCACACCGATGGAATTTTTTAGGGAGGTGCCAGTCTCCTCCGCTTATCTCTTCCTCGCTCCTCTGGAGATGAGAGCACATTCTTTACTCCCCTCCCACCATTCCAGTCCATCACATCCAGGAACCTTTTCTGGCTGCCAAGTGAGGTGAAAAGTTATTCACCCAAATAAAATGCTTCATGCTAGTCCCACAATTGGTATAATAATATAAATACCTAAGCACTTATAGTACATTACATCGATAATGCATTACACAACAATAATGTGATTTGATATGGGATTATTCATCAAAGCATGCAGAAAATCAATTTAGCTTTCCTTACAATACATCATAAAGTTGATGTATAGTAAGGTTGAACCACAAACGTGCTATCAAAATGCAAGCCAAAGCCCTTGCAAGACATGTAAAAACTACAATGCATGACTTTAAAACAACAACAACAATAGAAAAGCATGCCTTGATCCCAACTTACCAGATTGGATACATCAGTCCACACCAGCCTGACTTTCTACAATAAAGTTGAAACATGCCTGTTTGTAACTTCAAGTATGTTGCATGATCATATAAACATGCACCCTAATAAACAGCACTGGAGTGCAGGTATATTAAGATTTATACAAAGTCATACTTTCATATGCATTCCAGTTTCACATGCATTTGGCTTTCCACTACATGTTACAACTAATAAGAAGCCTACCTGAATAAACACATGCAAAACACCAGCCTTAGCCAGTTTTACAAGTAGCCAAGGACGGAGATGATGAATGCTTCACTCATAATGGCTACAATTTACTATTGTCAATTGACTGAGATTGTTGTATTAAAAATCCTATCATCTTGATCTCATTAAGATGATTCCACTGCCTGCCAGTCACTTAAAGAAGCCATTGCTTACCGATTTACAACAAGCACTCTCCAAGAGAAAATATTCTAAATCCTTCAAAGTAGAAACTGCAACTACCATTCTTTCTCTGAAATTGCAGCTCTTCTGGCCTTTAGAAAGACATGAAAAACTGGGCTCTTTCTCTGGGGGTTTGGGCCAAGATGATCAGAGATCCTGTTTAGAGGAGTGTAATAAATCCCTGATTGCCAATTAATGGTTATTTATTGATTTTAGTTGATCTGTTTATTTGGTTCAGTGTTTTGTTTCTTGGTCTACTGTATGCCATCCAGAGTCAAGTTGGGAGATCATATAATTTTTGAAATAAAAAATATAACGCACACACATACATATAAACACAAGTGCATGCACACACATCCATACATGCACATAATCTGAGACTTGCTGATACTCTAACGTGGACTGAAGCAGACAACGCAAGACAAAGTGTGACTTTTATTCACTTTAGTTTTGAGCTGGCCAAACACAGCTCTTCCAGTGCAGAGACAATCTTTGCTAGCTGTCTCTTGGCAAAGAGAGGAGAGCCTGGGAATTTCAATTGCTACAGATAAATCAATGGCCAGGATTTCAAAGAACTCGACTTCCAACACTTTAAGAAGCATGTGTTAAATTTCTCTGAGATACTTTGATTTTCCCTGGTATACGCTAAATGAAAATTGCCAACTTTAATTATTACATAGCAAATATTAAAATATGATTGCAATAATCTTTGATTCATATTTTAAAATAGCTTATTTATTTATATATGTATTCATTTATATAATTTATATAACTGCCCATCTCAAGTGACTCTGGGCAGCTTACAAGATTAAAATCAAACCAACCCCCAAAATCTTACCCCTCTGGTGCCCAAGGATAAACAATTAAGTATTAACCACCCATACTAGCACAGCTCATCTCCACCCTGATCCAAATGCCTGGGGGAAGAGCCAGGTCTTTAATGCATATAAATGTAACAATTTCCCTTAAACCAACATTTTTAAAAGATTTACTAAGTATCAGTCGTATCTTAGTGACTTTTCAATAAATATGCATTTAAGCTTATTGACATCTGCGCATTCACTTTCTCAATTAGTTTTTAACCATATACTACAAGCAGATCAGGCTCCTTGAATTCTGAGATAACCTCAGCTCATTTATATTTACTAAACCTAGTAATCTTCCAAAGTATCAAGTATACCTCTCACAAATCTTATTCAGACTATGCAACAGTTTGGGAATTGCATTAGCTGCAATTCAGATTCCTGATCTAGGAATGTGGGGAGCCTTTTTTTTTTTTAAAAAAATAGTCCTTTAAGCTTTCCCCATGCTTTGGTCTCCAGACATTTTTGGATGATAATTTCCATCGCTCATGATCATTAGCTACATAGTATTGGCTGGGACTGTAAGAAAATTGGGGACCAGAAAATTATGAAGGACAAATATATGTACCAGTTACCTAGGTTAATATGCACCTGTAGCAAAGGTTGTTTATTGTCTGTAGAAAGACAAGTGAGCATCTGGGTCCAGGTCCAATTCAAGGTGCTGGCTTTAGTCTTTAAAACCCTTCATGGCATGGGGCCGGGTTATCTGAGGGACCGCCTCTCCCTAATTATATCTGCCCTTCTCATCAGATCTGGTAGAGAAAGGATGCTGTAGGTCCCATCTGCTAGGGAACTACACTTGGTGGGTCCCAGGAGGCAGGCCTTCTCTGCCATGGCACCTGCCTTATGGAACATTCTCCCTTCTGAAGTGAGGTTAGCTCCATCCCTGTTAATGTCCCAGAAGTTCCTCAAGACGTGGCTATGTCTTCAGGCCTGGGGGTCCCAGGGGACTGGTGAAGTTTTAAGATGGCTCCATTACTGTGGTTGATATTGACTCTCTCTTGTGTCTTGTGGGGTTTTTACATTTTAATAATGACTTTTATGTATTTTGTTTTAATTGATTGTTGTACACTGCCCAGTCATTTTATGTGAGCCATATAAATTTGATGAATAAATAAAAATGAAATCCCCATTTTTACATCCACCCTGCATGCCAGATTAATGCAAACAATGAATATGTTTCTGCTTAGCTCTACATGAACACAGCCAATTGTTCTTATTAAACAAGAAGTGATTAGCCCAAACCATAGTTTAGCAAGATGGGTGAACCCAGCCAGTTTATCACACAAAATGCAAACTATCACCCACTATATTCCCAATCCAACCTTTCCTATTCTGGAACATTTCAGATGTGCAGAGTTATAAGTCCCATCATCCATTAACCAGCATATGGTTACAGGTAATGGAGGTTGCATTTCAGAATATATGTTTGGGGAACACTGGGTTAACTTAATGTTCTCTTTTCCCTTTGCCCTAAGTCCCTAATATTTGTAAATTGCCCATAAAAATAATAAAATACACCCTGCCTTAAAATAAATAACGCCTGCTGACAAAGTAATAACCCCAGAAATTCCTACAAATGTGAGAGTGCAATGACATTTAGCACTTTCAGACTTATATCATGTATTTATAAATTCATGGTTAGGAATTCAGTATTGAGAATCCAAAAGATATACTTTTAAATTCTGATTTATATCAAGAGATATCACTTTTTGAGAGCTTAGTGCTTAAATCCTCTTCAGAGTAGAAAATCTATTATACCCTGTTTAAATATACTGCACAGCATCCATACTGTGGATAAATGTGTTTAGAAAATGTTTTCCTTGGGGGAAAGGGGCCTAGCACATAATTTCTGGATTAAAGACTGCACTATCAGCTAAATAATGCAATTATTAGTGACGGGTTCACTGAATTACTTTTTAGAGGTCACTAGAGCTTCCTCAAAATATGAAACTGTCATTGTAAATTTGTCTAATGACAAGTGATGAAACAGATGTAAACAGGAAAAGAACTGCTCCAATTTTTATTCGTGTATTTATTCAATTTATACGGCGGTCCATTTCAAATACATGACACTACATATTATAATTTTTCCCTCTGCTGCCGTGTCAGTAATCTCAAAATTAAATATGGATCAATATTCATCAGTGCATATGCTCTATCTACAGTCATTTCAGGAACTAAATAACTGTATCATTTCAAAGGAACCAAAAATGAGAAAGAGAAGGCTCTACTCAATGTTCTCATGCGAGGTGTTTTCCTGTTCTGTCTTGTCTGAAGCCCCTTTTCCACAAACCCATCTGCTTGGTGGATTCCCTCAACCCTCCAGAGCAAATATGAGGGTCTGTGGGTCATGGGAATCAGTTTTACTGGGGGGGGGGGGGTGCCATTTAATCAGCAAACAGACTTAAATATAGTTTATCAAAGAACAAACTAAATTTGATGATAGGTCCAAAGACAGAAAATAGGCCACATATAAAGACAAAGTCAAAGAAGTTACTCAGCTGAGAAGAAAAATACCTTGTTTTATAGTTCTTCTCACCTTCAGCTGTAAAAAAAGTAGTGGGGAGGGACTTTGCTATACTTTATTTTTTGCTAATAAATCTGACCTCTCCCCCTCTTGCAATAAAGTTCACATGGAAGCTCATGGAACTGCCATAATTAAATCTAGTTTGGCCAAGATTCCTGAACCAAATCCAAATGATGAACTAAAAGGCAGCAATCAATTTCATTTCTTTATCAGCCTGTATCAAATACTTCTACATGAACTATATCAATTTTGAAATAGTCAGGAAAACACTGATAAAACACAAAGGCTATGTAGCTGGCATGGTGCAGAAACTGATCAAATTGTAAAAATGATCAGGAGTGAAACATTTATTTAGCACAAGGATATATTCCAGGCATGGATGGTACCACAAATAATTTCATTTCAGAGCCCCGCTGCTTTGAAGGGAAAGGAATCTAAAAGTTTAGCTAAATGAGTTTGCACTATGAAGAAGCAGCCAAACTAAGTTGTAATATTAGGCATTCTTACCTGAGTCCTACTGAAATTACTGAGACTTTCTTCAAAATGGAGCAAGAAAGATTTGTTGTTAAAAGCTTTTCAACAAGATAAGAGCATTGGGGTTACTTTGAACTATCTCCTTCAAAATGATGAATTTCTCCCCTTACAAGTCCATATTTTATAATGAATATTCTATTATTATGGTTGATCACACAAACAGCCAGATGTTTAGACTGGATTTGGCATTTTTATCCACCTATTGAGTCCTTCCGAAGGACCTGGGATGACGATGACGATGATGATGATATACACATCAACGTGAAATCACAGCTGCCAGTTCTTTAGCTGGTGTTGGCCTTCATTCATATTGAGTTCTTCCCAAGAACCTAAGATGTCATAATGTACTGGCATAGTATATGTGCGGATCCAAGCAGTATTGTTGTTGTTGTTTAGTCATTAAGTCGTGTCCGACTCTTCGTGACCCCATGAACCATATTGCGCCAGGCCTTCCTGTCCTTCACTGCCTCCCTCAGTTTGCTCAGTTTCATGCTCATTGCTTCAGTGATGCTATCTAACCATCTCATCCTCTGCCGTCCTCTTCTCCTTTTGCCTTCAATCTTTCCCAGCATCAGGGTCTTCTCCAAAGAGATCTCTCTTCGCATTAGGTGACCAAAGTATCTGAGCTTGAGCTTCATTATTGATCCTTCCAATGAGCAATCAGGGTTGATTTCCTTTAAGATTGACTGGTTTGACCTCCTAGCAGTCCAGGGGACTCTCAAGAGTCTTCTCCAGCACCACAGTTCAAAGGCATCAATTCTTCGGCGCTCGGCCTTTTTTATGGTCCAGCTCTCACAGCCATACATTACTACTGGAAAAACCATAGCTTTGACTATGCGGATCTTTGTCGGCAAGGTGACGTCTCTGCTTTTTAATATGCTATCTAGGCTTGCCATAGCTTTCCTCCCAAGGAGCAAGCGTCTTTTAATTTCATGGCTGCAGTCTCCATCTGCGGTGATCTTGGAGCCCAAATAAATGAAGTCTGTTACTGCTTCCATTTCTACCCCTTCTATTTGCCAGGAATTGATGGGTCCAGATGCCATGATCTTAGTTTTTTTAATGTTGAGTTTCAAGCCAGCTTTTGCACTCTCCTCTTTCACCCTCATCAAGAGGCTCTTTAGTTCTTCTTCACTTTCTGCAGTTAGGGTGGTATCGTCCGCATATCTGAGGTTGTTGATGATTCTCCCTGCAATCTTAATTCCGGCTTGTGATTCTTCCAGCCTGGCATTTCTCATGATGTACTCTGCATATAGGTTAAATAAGCAGGGTGACAGTATACAGCCTTGTCGTACACCTTTCCCTATTTTGAACCAATCGGTTGTTCCATGACCGGTTCTAACTGTTGCTTCTTGGCCCGCATACAGATTTCTCAGGAGACAGGTAAGGTGGTCTGGTATTCCCATCTCTTTAAGAATTTGCCACAGTTTGTTGTGATCCACACAATCAAAGGCTTTTGCATAGTCAATGAAGCAGAAGTAGATATTTTTCTGGAACTCTCGTGCTTTCTCCATGATCCAGCGAATGTTGGCGATTTGATCTCTAGTTCCTCTGCCTCTTCGAAACCCAGCTTGTACATCCGGTAGTTCTCGGTTCATGTATTGCTGAAGCCTAGCTTGTAGGATTTTGAGCATAACCTTGCTAGCATGTGAAATGAGTGCAATTGTGCGATAGTTTGAGCATTCTTTGGCGTTGCCCTTCTTTGGAATTGGAACATAAACTGACCTTTTCCAATCCCGTGGCCACTGTTGCGTTTTCCAAACTTGCTGGCATATTGAGTGCAGCACTTTAACACCATCATCTTTTAGTATTTTAAATAACTCAGCTGGAATACTGTCATCTCCACTAGCTTTGTTGTTAGCAATGCTTCCTAAGGCCCACTTGACTTCACTCTCTAGGATGTCTGGCTCAAGGTCAGTGATCACACCAGCGTGGACATCAGGGACATTAAGATCTTTCTTGTAGAGTTCTTCTGTGTATTCTTGCCACCTCTTCTTAATCTCTTCTGCTTCTGTTAGGTCCCTGCCTTTTTTGTCCTTTATCATGCCCATCTTTGCACTAAAGGTTCCTTTCATATCTCCAATTTTCTTGTAGAGATCTCTAGTCTTCCCCATTCTATTGTTTTCCTCAATTTCTTTGCATTGTTCATTTAAGAAGGCCTTCTTATCTCTCCTGGCTATTCTCTGGAAATCTGCATTCAGTTGCTTATATCTTTCCCTTTCACCCTTGCTTTTCGCATTCCTTCTTTCCACAGCTATTTGTAAAGCCTCATCAGACAGCCATTTTGCTTTCTTGCATTTCTTTTTCTTTGGGATGGTTTTAGTTGCTGCCTCCTGTACAATGTTACGGACCTCCGTCCATAGTTCTTCAGGCACTCTGTCTACCAAATCTAATCCTCTAAATCTATTCATCACCTTCACTGTGTACTCACAAGGAATATGATCTAAGTCATACCTGAGTGGTCTAGTGGTTTTCCCTACATTCTTCAATTTAAGCCTAAATTTTGCAGTAAGAAGCTCATGATCTGAGCCACAGTCAGCTCCTGGTCTTGTTTTTGCTGTCTGTATAGAGCTTCTCCATCTTTGGCTGCAAAGTATATAATCAATCTGGTTTCGGTATTGACCATCTGGTGATGTCCATGTGTAGAGTCGTCTCTTGTGTTGTTGGAAAAGAGTGTTTGCTATGACTAGCTTGTTCTCTTGACAGAACTCTATTAGCCTTTGCCCTGCTTCATTTTGTACTCCAAGGCCAAATTTGCCTGTTATTCCGATTACTCCTTGACTTCCTACTTTAGCATTCCAATCCCCTATGATGAAAAGGACATCTTTTTTTGGTGCTAGTTCTAGAAGGTGTTGTAGGTCTTCATAGAAGCGGTCAACGTCAGCTTCTTCAGCATCAGTGGTTGGGGCATAGACTTGGATGACTGTGATATTGAATGGTTTGCCTTGGATACGCACTGAGATCATTCTGTCGTTTTTGAGGTTGTACCCCATTACTGCCTTTCCCACTCTCTTATTGACTATGAGTGCAACTCCATTTCTTCTAAGGGTTTCTTGCCCACAGTAGTAGATATAATGGTCACCCGAATTAAATTCACCCATTCCCGTCCATTTCAGTTCGCTGATTCCCAAGATGTCGACGTTCAATCTTGTCATCTCATGTTTGACCACATCCAGCTTGCCTTGGTTCATAGATCTTACATTCCAGGTACCTATACAATATTGTTCTTTACAGCATCGGACCTTCTTTTCGCTTCCAGATACATCCACAGCTGAACGTCCTTTCGGCTTTGGCCCAGCCGCTTCACTCTTTCTGGAGCTACTTGGAAATGCCCTCCGCTCTTCCCCAGTAGCATATTGGACACCTTCCGACCTGAGGGGCTCATCTTCCGGCATCATATCTTTTAGCCTTTTAACATTGTCCATGGGGTTTTCTTGGCAAGGATACTGGAGTGGGTTGCCATTTCCTTCTCCAGTGGACCACATTTTGTCAGAACTCTCTGTCATGACCTGTCCGTCTTGGGTGGCCCTGCACGGTATAGCTCATGGCTTCACTGAGTTATGCAAGCCCCTTCGCCACGACAAGGCAGTGATCCATGAAGGGGTCCAAGCAGTATGGCCTTTTGCAATTGACAGATGGAAATTTTGTCAATGCACAGATTTTTTAAGTGTCATCCAAGGCTTTTTGGTATGGCACCCATTGTGCCAATAACTACTGAGACCACCACTGCCTGTTTATGCCATAATCTTTCAATTTCGATTTTCAGATCTTCATACTTTGTGATCTCCAATTCTTTGTCTTCTATTCTACTATCACCTGGTATTGCCACAGCAACCATCCATTCTTTCTTCTTTTCAACCACAGTTAAATCTGGTGTGTTATGTACCAAGACTTTATCGGTTTGTATTCTGAAATCCCACAGTATTTTAACCTGTTCATCTTTCTGACTACTTTTTCAACTATATGTTTCCACCAATTTATCATTACTGGCACGTGATAATTTTTACAGATGTTCCAGTGAATCATTTTGGCAAGTGTGTTATGTTGTTTATAGTCAGTTTGTGTGATGTTCTTACACGAGTGGAATATATGATCTACTGTTTCTTTTGCTTCTTTGCACAATCTGCAAAGAAGCAAAATTTGAATCCTTTGATGATTTTTCAATTCTGGCCTTGATTGCATTAGTTCAAATAGCTTGCTCTTGAGCAGCCAAAATCAAGCCTTCAGCTTCTTTAATGTTCCAGTTGTAAGCCATTGCCAAGTTTTATCTTCATCCACTTTCCCCTCAATCTTTTGTAGAAATTAACCATGTAATGCTTTTCCTTGCCAGTATTCTGTTCATATTTTTATTACATTATTTCAATATTCATGTTTTGTTTCTTGTACATTCAATAAGTTCCCATTTTTAATTTGCATCAGTATTTGTTCTTGGCTATCTTTCACATAATCAGCCAGTGCATGCTTTTCTTCTTCGACAGTTTGACTTGAAATAAACCTCAAGTAAATCATTTCTGCGGGGTAGGTACAATCTATCAATACCACTACGAGGATGTAATGCATAGTGTATAGTCATGAGTTTTCTTGTTTTTCATTCCAAACTGTCCAGTTTAGCCTGTGTCCAGTTAATAATTCTAGCAGAGTATTGTATAACAGGCTTTGATGGTGCTTCCACCGTTCAATTTTGTCTTTAGCAATTTTCTCACTCTTTGGATATATTCTTTAACTAATCACATTTTTAACCTGTTCATCCTTGATGTTATCCAACTGTAAAATGCCCAGATACTTGTAGGCTTCATCCTGATGGCTCCTGATGGTTTGGCCATTTGGTATTTCAATTCCATTACTGTTCATGATTTTACCCCAATTTATTGCTACTGTAGCACATTTCTCTAGGCCAAATTCCACTGCTATATCTGTGCTAAAAATTCTTACAGTATTTGTCAATGACTGGATTTTGATTTCTGATTTTCCATAAAGCTTCAGATCATCCATATAAAGCAAATGTGAGATTTTATTAGCATTTTTTGCTGTTTTGATAGTTTGATAGATTTGTTTTCTTTAAAACCACGGAAAGTGGGATCATAGCAATGACAAATAATAAGGGTGATAATGAGTCACCCTGGAAGATGCCTCTCCTAATGCTGACAAGCCCATATTTTTCATTTCCAACCACCAATTCTGTCTTCCACTGCTTCATTATTTTTTCTAAAACATTCTAATATTTTTACTGACACCAGTTGTTTCCAAACATTTGATGATCCAACTATGTGGTAATGAATCAAATGACTTTTTATAATCAATCCAGACCATATGTAAATTGGTTTTTTGGCTTCTGCAGTTCTCCAAAACCATTTTATCAATCAGAAATTAATATTTTGTACCTCTGCTTTTCCTTTTATTTCCTTTCTGTTCTATTGGAAGGATGTTATTTCCTTTCAAATGATCTTGGATATTGTCAGCTATTATGCCTGTAAGTAATTTAAATATTATAGGCAAGCAAATTATTGGTCTATAGTTTCCTGGTGTTGTTCCTTGTGTTGGGTCTTTTTGAATCAAATAAGTTTTGCTAGTTATTACCCAGTCACTGATGTCTCCTTTATGCAATACTTCATTAAGCTGTTTAGCTATAATTGGATGTAAGCTATTCAGATATTTGAGCCAAAAGCCACGCAATTGATCATTTCCAGGAGATGTACAGTTTTTAATCCTTTTCACTCGATTTTTAACCATTTCTGCTGTTATTATTAGTTCTTCCATTTGATTTTTACTAAATGCATCTTCAAATTCTTTTATCCATCCAGTATTTTTATTATAGTCTTTTTGAGTTTCTCATAGGTCTTTCCAAAACTGGATTGTTTCCTTTTTGTTTGGTTTCCCATTTTCAGAATTTCTATTGCCACTTATACTTTGGTAGAATCGCCTCTGGTCTGATTGAAGTAGCTGATTTTGCTTAAATTGGATGATCTGTGCCTCACAGCGTTCCGTTTTCCCAGCTGCTGCTGTTATTTGTTGCTTTATGATTTCCAAAGCTTCTTAAATTTTTCTGGTGCTAAACCAATACTTTTTTACTAGTCTTGTCTTGATCCTTATTTTCTTCCATTTTTGCTCTTTCATGTTCTTTAAATTACTCGCATCTGATCTTAATTTCTTTATTTTGGCCTCTAGTCTGATCTTCTACTTTGGGATTGAATATGATTTTGCTTTTGGTTTTCTAATTTTGATACTGAGTCCTTCTGTAGCCACCGCTGCTGTACTGTAAGCAAGCTGACTGGTCTGTTCGATAGGATTTAATCCTTGCAAGCACCTTATTCACATCCTTCATTACAGGTGCCAGGCCTTTTTGCGGCACTACGTTCAGTGCTGGCAGTCTTTGTCTTTCTACTGGTAATTCTGCACGCGCCATAATTTTCTCTTTCAATTCTTCTTGTCGGGAGGTCAGCTCATAGGCTGTTTAAGTGCTGACCTGTACTGGTTCTGCTGTTATTACTTCTTCTAAGTTATCATTTCTGTAGTTCATATCAGCTGTTTCCTCTTTATTTCCAATTGTTATTATCTGAGCTTCTTCTACTATTCTACTATCCTAACAGACCAGTCAGCTTGCCCACAGTACAGCAGCAGTGGCTACAGAAGAACTCAGTATCAAAATGGGTCTTCCATTTTCACAATTTTTCTGAAGCTCTTCCAGTTCTGCTTCCCTGAATATTTTATTTCTGGTAATGAATCTCCTTTGATCTGCTAATAGGTTTTCAGTGATATTGAGTCTGGATAAATTCCTTTCTACAGTTCAAACATTCACTTTAAGTAGCCCCGCTTTGTTGGTTCCAATTTATAATAGCAGGCCATAATGGTGTGATTTTCAAATACAGTATACTTTGTCTTGTCTGTGGTTGTTGTTCTTCCAATAATCCTACAGGGCCCAGTCATAGTTCCTGAATCCCATTGCCCACTTATTGACAGATGCCCAGGAACTACTGCTACTTCTATTTCTATCATTAATATTATTACAGACCGTCCCCTACTTAAAAACTTTCGAGTTGCAAACTTTCACCAATATGAACAAGATGGACCTGGAAGTCAGTAGGAGGCGAAAGATTAGTTTACAGCACACCACATACGGGAGGTTGGAGGTTTGCAATGGAGTTGGAGTTCCTGGAAAGGGTTAGTTTATGCGGTGCTCTCTGTCACCGGGTGGGGCAGAAGAGGTAGCGGTGGCTCCCTGGGCGAGGGGGGTGGCTGTGCAGGAGGCGCTGTTTAGGGTGGCAGTGGAACTGGAGGAAGCAGAGGGATGAGCACAGGCACAACGTGCACTCTGCAGCTCACGTTGGAAACTGCTGGCCCTTTGCGAGGCCTTGCAAGAGGAAGGCTGAAGAGGAGTTTGGGAGGGATGCCCAGGAACCCAGTAGTTCCTGGGTTTGCAGCCTCCCAAAATCCAACACAAGGCCTCACCCAGTGACGGGAGCCACTGCCACCTCTTCTGCCCCACCCGGTGACAGAGAGCACTGCATAAACTAACCCTTTCCAGGAACTCCAACTCCAATGCAAACCTCCAACCTCCTGTATGCAGTGCGCCATAAACTAACCCTTTCCCACCTCCTGCCTTCCGGGAGATTGGAGGTTTGCACTGGAGTTTACAGCATGCTTTGGGAGGCTGCAATCTTCAGCTTTCCTCCTGCAAGGCCTTGCAAAAGGCCAGCAGTTTTGCCTCCTGCACAGCCGCCCCTTTGCCCAAGGAGCCACTGCTACCTCTCCTGGCAGTGGAGCGCCCCATGCCCCACCAGCTTGCTCCACCACACTCTCCACAGTCTGCGGACTATTGCTTCTCGCATTGGCAGCAGAACACAGGGCTCCTTTGCCCACACCGCTGTCCTGCTTCCTGCTTCCTGCTTCCTCTTTTTTTTTTTTTTTTACTTTTTACTGTACTTTTTACTTGGTTGGACTTACGAACAAAATGGACTTACGAACAGCCTTTTGGAACGTAACCTGTTCATAAGTAGGCGACTGTCTGTATTATTACTATTTCCCACCTTTATTTTGCACAACTCCAGGCAGCTTACATAATACTCCTGACTCCTATTTTCCCCACAATAACAACTCTGTGAGGTCTACTGGGCTGAGAGTGACTGGCCCAAAGCCACACAGCTGGCTTTTATGCCTGAGGGAGGACTAGAGCTCATGGTCTCCCAGTTTCTAGTCCAACACTGTAATCATACACCAAGTAAAACTGGCTAGCAGTAGATTTTTATTAAAAAGTATACAAAGTGCCAGTGAGATTACATTTTCCTATAGCAATCTTCCTATTCATCTTCTTTCTCTCCAATACATATTTATTAAATGTATTATCCTGTCTGATCTCAGAGCTGAGTTGTATAAGGCCTTTTTGTACACTTGCTACCAGTTCTTCCCCCATGTACAAAAACATGTGTAATTACCATTATATCATTCTCTAAAACATAAAGGTTTAACAAGTATCCCCCATATCAGTGAACCCAGTGTGCCAAATTGTCCCATCCTTTTGAACCTAAACTCTTCCAGGAACAAGTCACTGTATGCTACAATTCACAATACAGAGAATTTTGCACAATGAACAGTGTATCAGCTTTGCTCTCTCTCCTTATTATCTAACATTCACAAAAAACTCTCTCTCCTTATTATCTAACATTCAGAAAAAAACACTAAGTGGACAACAAATATGTACAGACATTACCAGGTGACAAACTGCTCAAATTAGAAGCAATCTGAATTTCTTTTTGATTCTATGACAAAAAACAGGTTATAAGGTACCATTTACTCACTGGCGCATAAGATGGTAAATAATTTAGTTATTTACAAGGAATTTTGAACTTATTTTGCCTGGATTGTTATTATTAGCAAACACAGATTATTATGTGCTTTTGGAAAGACACTTATACAACAGATACCAAAGTTTGATTTGTCAAAATGTGTACTATCTCAACCTTGAATTGGTTCTTTATTCATGCAATGGAAAGAATGGTCATTATGATTCTGTGTGGTCAAGATTAATTTATTGTTTAAAAATTCAGCTGTATTATTTCTTAGACACATAAAACTGCTATATTTTATGTGATTTTTGGGGTTTTTTTTTACTTCTTTCTCTTTTTGTACTTTGTGCGTTTTGGTTTCTTTCACTGTAGTAAAACAATAAAATTAAAAAAGGAGCCTAATATATGCAGAATGTGCACAAATACTTAACTAGTGATGACAGACACATTTTTAGCCGTTGATTCCGATTTGTATGTAATTAAACTATTTCATATATATCTCTACAGTTTAATAGTAACATTAAAGTTAAATAGTAGCTCAACACCTAAAAGGAATAAAGAATTTCTCAGCTTGGCTAAACAGTGAGGATTAGGTCACTTTGGTAATAAGGTAACTTGATTTTAAGAGAATCAATTTAAGTTTTAAAATAAAGCAAATAATTATTTTCTTCTGAAACGTGCAATAGTTGCTATTCCTCTACCCCTCAGTTTAAAGAATTGATCTTTTTCCCTTCCTGAACTTCAGGCCAAATACGATTTAGCCTGAAATTCTTTAGTAAGAATCCAGCAAACTTTAAATTACTTCTCCTTTTGCCATTGTTGCATGCTGTTTCTAAATATTTGCGATTCCCAGATTACTAAAACAGGCTGAGATGCATTCCTTTGTAGTGCAGATGATTTGCACAGACCTCATGCAGTAGAGAAATTCTCACGCCTTCAAGGAACAAACTGGATTTAGGGGACACTTTGCTCACATGCCAGGGTAAAGTAATCATTAGGGTCAAAAAGAGCTCTTTCTTGTGCTACAATTCTGGAGATTCTAACTACCTTGCCAAAAAAAAAAGGGGGGGGGGACAGTAATATTGCTAGTACTGTGCAGAACAGTGATGATTTTAAAATACTTGCCATCAGAATCAAGTTGCGCCTAAATTTAAGCAAGTTTATGACAGGATCCTGTAACACGACTGCACAGAAATGAGGATTTGTTATAAAACCAGTAAGAAGACCATGTCAAAATACGATGATTACCAGTCAGAATTTCATAAATATCAACTGTGTTCTCCACCATAGCCTGGCTGGAGAGGCAAATTGCCAGAGAAGGCTGCAAGTTTCTGATAGCAGCATTTTTGCCATTATGGAATTTCTAAATATCAAAACACACTGACTCTCCTTTATGCCCATATTGCTGCATTATTCTGTACTGGAGGCTTGTTTTGTGGAGGCAATGCCAATTTATCAGTTATGAGAAAAACAGTAATTAAGCTCAACTTAGCTCAAGGGAATCTTTATTTTTTTACTCCGAAGTAAGCATTTTCCAAATAATGTGAAGCTTGGAAAGACTTTTTTCCCCCCAGGTTCTCAAGTAAAAGAAAGGAACAGTGATTTGAGAAAAACTGACTTTAGCAACATTTGCTTATCTCAAGTTACTCTATTATTTAAGGAACACAGAATGCATTATGTACAACTTGGTCTGCTCATAAAATCATCATGCTTGAATTTATTAAATTTAAACTGGCTGGCTTAGCCATTTTCCTACAAAATATCAGATTAGTAAAAATGCAATTATCATTTATGTAGGTTATGAAAATGTTCTAATGTAACTAAAACAAAGCTTAATATATTGCATTTGGAACTTTTAGCTTTCAGTAAAGAAATATACAGTATTTTCTTTCTTCTCTCTCCTTCTGCTGTGGCTTTCAAAGGGAGATTTATCCTTCCAAACGAACAGACTACTTCCTTGATTTTATTTCTCTCTCTACAGGAATAAATGGATTACTGACCAGTTGACTGCACCTCTTGCCCTGTCCTTCAAACGTACTAAGAATAGTAAAAATCCTCCTTCCAACCTCTCCTATGAAGCCTATGAATTTGGACTACCAGACATGGGCTGTAACAGTCTGGGCAACCCTTAGATGGCCACAAGGAGTTAGAGCAGTCATCTGGATCTTTGCAGCCCATGCTTGGTAGTCCCACTGTGAACAAATCCACTAAATCCACTGTCCTGGTACAGTGGACAGAAGAGTCCATATGAAAAGAAGCCACTGAACAACCTTTCTTCCTGCTCTTGGAGACATGGCACCACCTATAAGGTGAAATGTTCTTGTGTGTTCTGCATATTCTCAGCAAGGGAAAGATAATACTACTGCTGCATAATTTTTAGAGATCACTGAATCATTAACATCATTTAATGTTTCAGTATATGGATAACTTAGTTTCAGCATTTAGTCTTCATTCTGAAAGAACTGTCAATTTAAAAATAGATGCCCAGTTAATGGGAACTACAGTGGGAGCATTGACTCTCTTTTTAATTCCCTCCAGGAGCATTTGCAAAAGTTATGCACATCCCATGCAAATGAGTCCACTGAGCCTCACTATTTAGTAAATTCTGGGATTGGGATATTATAAATGCTCAGGGTTAGGATTTGCTCATATGTGGAGCTAAATGGTGGCATACAAAATGGGAGTAGAAAGATTACAGATTTAAGCAGGCACAGGCTCATCGAAACTGCACCCAAAAGTCCCTGGGCACCCAGTTGCTTGAAGATCTCCAAGGAGATTTAAACATATCTACCTAAATTTGTCTACAACCTTCTGACAATTTCAGATAGGTGAAAACTAATCATGTTGTACTTTAGATGCAACAGTATATTAAGTTAATTCAAAATAGAAATGAATGCTTGGCATCTCCTCCTTACAACAGAAAATAGATGGGGAGAAAGAGAAGAAAGGCTAGTGTTAAAATTTCATTTAGTGGATTGAATATCAAAAGAACTTTTAAAACATTTTAGAAAGATAAGCAGTAACATCAATCCTTTGAAAAACAAGTTTCAGACTAGCCTCTTAATAACTGTCAGGCTAAAACTGCTGAATACACACTCAGTAATTGCCAAAGCTTCCAGTAGTATTGTATGGCTGTGAGAGCTGGACCATAAAGAAGGCTGAGCGCCGAAGAATTGATGCCTTTGAACTGTGGTGCTGGAGAAGACTCTTGAGAGTCCCCTGGACTGCTAGGAGGTCAAACCAGTCAATCTTAAAGGAAATCAACCCTGATTGCTCATTGGAAGGACTGATAATGAAGCTCAAGCTCAGATACTTTGGTCACCTAATGCGAAGAGAGGAGTCTTTGGAAAAACCCTGATGCTGGGAAAGATTGAAGGCAAAAGGAGAAGAGGACGGCAGAGGATGAGATGGTTAGATAGCATCACTGAAGCAATGAGCGTGAAACTGAGCAAACTGAGGGAGGCAGTGAAGGACAGGAAGGCCTGGCGCAATATGGTTCATGGGGTCACGAAGAGTCGGACGCAACTTAACGACTGAACAACTACAACAGAAAGACATTTTAAGTGGGAGAACCACAAACAATATTAAAATGGTGTGGACAAATTATTAGTAGCGGTAAAACATATTTATATACTTTTTAAAATGACACAAGGGAGAAATAATTAAATGCACTATTAAGTTAAACTATATTTAATTGACATGGTTTTAATTCTAAGTGAATTAAATGAATTTTATTTTTTGTCCTGGCTGTGCCCATATTTTTGGAGCATGGTACCCAGCATGCTAATCAAATCTAAAAAAGTAAAATATTCTTGTTCTAGGATACTGGTCTCCCCCACATCATATTTGTTTCCTTTTTTTTTTTTTTTTTTACAGTTAGGTGCAAACACGATTGCTACATATAAACTATTTTTATATTGACATGTTTTAATGGGAGTGTATTCAAATAATATACAAACATTAGCAGATTGTATATACTTGTAGCATATAGAAATGACTAGTTTAGTGCCCTATTAAACATTGTAATTCATCAGCAACTTCTGGAAAGGCTCTACAGATCACATTTCATGTTTCCAGGAAGAAGCCCATTCAAATCTGAATGGTTTTATCTACTATGGCTCTGAAACTTTTGCACAATGGCCCTTCTGATGTTCTTGGCAATCATATGGCGGGGCCCAGGAGGAGAGCCTTCTCTGCCGTTGCCCCCGCCCTTTGGAATATTCTCCCCCCAGAGGTGCGGCAGGCCCTGACCCTCTCGGCTTTACGAAAAGGATTAAAGACCTGGCTCTGCCAGTGTGCATGAGGCAATAAGTGCTCTAACCATCCTTGGAGGTGGTTAGCGCCCTGACGACACTCCCTTGAATTATTCACCCACTCTCCATCTTTCTTGGAAGCTATTTATTAGGACTGTTTTATATTGTATTTTAATGACTTTTATCTCTGCTGTAAACTGCCCATTGTTTCAACGAGATGGGCGATGACAAATTTGATAAATAAATACATAAATAAATCTTTCTCTAAAAGGGAACAAGTCCCCTTAAAAAATGCTGCTGGGTGGTATTAGCAGTTGTGTTCACAGGAGCAACATATTCTTTTCTTACCACTCAAATGGCCACTCTGTAGGCTTGAATGTGAACTCTTATCAGTGTCCAATCAGATTTAAGATGGGTCTTCTTCCATGGCGTGCAGCTAAATGTTCCAGAACCGGCTCTGCCAGCTCCATTGCTTCCACCACGCTGCACTGCTAGACACAGAACAGCTGATTAGTGTGCTAGGTGTTGGAGGTTCACCTCTGCTGTCAACTGGCTTGTAAAAATCCCAGAACATTTAACAACTGGTTCTTGTGATCTGGTTCATTCCAGCTCGGGCACACCACTGGTCTTCCTCCAGCAACACTCTAGGCATTTGCCATTTTATCTCCCTGAGCTTCCCAGTAAACTAAACAGCTATGGTGGATCTGCGAGAGAGGAGAGGCTGCTCCAGTGCAATCCAGTCAAGTGCCTTACTCGTCCCCTTATTCCAGAAGTTGGAACTTCAAACTTCGTTGCTCAGATACAGTAAAATAGGGCCCAAAGGATTGGTCCACATTGTCAGTTAAAGCCACCCAAGATAAAGTTGCATGAATATTTCATACAACATAGAGATGTGTTATAGCCCTAAGACAATTCATATCCATTAGTAATAGCTAGCATTGGGAGGGATCAATCCATATTACAAAGGTAACATGGTTTATATTTTTATTTTACAATTGCTGGGAGCTAGAGGTACCAGAATCTGATTACAGTCAGTTCTTGTGCATATCATTCTGGCTTTTGGTTTAAAACACAGCTGAAAGGAGGTCAAAAAAGAAGAAATACACTATGGCAAAGTAGTGGAAAACCAGGCATCTGTGCCTGGGATTCAGAAAGTAGGTTTAAACACTGTTCTAAATGAGCATATGCCTTGCTTTGCTTAACAGGCTACAAAAACCAAATTACTGTAGTTGTATAAACCATTGTTTAAGGCTTACCCTGTGGCATGGACTCAGCTAACTATTTTTTTTATTTCCTAAAGAAGGATTAAGCTGCCATCTAACCAGGCCTATTTGGAAAGATCAAGCCATTTTCACCCTTCATATTAATAAACTCAAATAGTTGGACATGGATATATTCCTCTATAAATCCAAACTCTCACTATACAGGTTTGCCAATCCTGCAGAATACTAACTGCATTCAGCCAAACACAATTACAGCAGCCAGCCTCACCCACTGAGCTAACTTGGAGAATCAGAAGGCAGAAATGGGACAAGGAGATCCTTTGTTAGTGTTGCTGATGAGATGAAAAAGTACTAACTTTATTACGAAAATGTTAAGTCTGCTAGTTATCATCTATAAAGTGAGATTGTCTATCTCCAATTATGTCTGCTCATCCCATGAAATCTGACATGCTTCAGATCCTCTCCATGAATCAGTGCCATGTGGTGGGACCTAGGAGATGTTCCTGTCATGGCACCTGTCATTTGGAATGGCATATTTCCAAAGATTCAGATGGCCCTGATCCTGATGGCCTTCTGTAAGGCTTTAAAAACTTGTTTTTTCCCCTGGGCACTGTGTTAGAATATTGGATAGGCCTGTGTGGTAAACTGGTTTAGGATTCTGAATGTTACCCTTTCCCAATACTGGGTTTTTCAAAATTGTTTTAATGTGTTGTTAGCTGCCCAGAATCACATTCACAAGATGGGCAGCTTTATAAATCAAATCAGATCAAATTGAAAAACAAATGTTGTATTTCTGGCCTCTATTTGTGCTGTTTTATATTGTGCTGTTGTAGCTCTACTGTGTATTATCTTGTTTTGTTTTTAATCCTATGTTAGCTGCCCAGAATCACATTTTGCAAGTTGGGCAGCCATACAAATTGATTGACTGATTGACTGATTGATTGATTAAATAAATAAATAAATAAATAAGACCCTCTTTATGTTTGAAGTGAAATCAACTGCTTCCCCATTACAGGGCCTGGCCAAAATTTTTGATGAAAGAGAAAGTCTGTTCCCTAAGACTTTCATGCATTCCAGGCTCTGTCACTTCCGTTTTGGCAAAGCAATTTGAACCCCTGCAATGCTAGATCTTGGCTGTGCAGTACGGAAGAGAATCTCTCTGGCTTTGCCCTTTGTGGATTTCAGTATCTACCTTTGAACTTGCCCCTTACTGCATCTTCTTAGATTCAGTGGTCAACTTAAAACTGACAACCACTGACCAAAAATGGTGAACAGTAATGGCCTGAGAAAAGAAAACTGGCCATTTTGAACAGGTGGCAAGAAAAAACTAGAGGAGACCAGGAGAGGATGCTGAAGTACAACTCTACGAACACGGCAGCATCATTTATTCCCTCAAGAGAAAGAGCTTTCTAGGACTGAATCCTGTACTGGATGGATGGATGGTCCTTCATGGAACATGATAAAAAAATAAAATTCAGTACCTCACATTTTATTCATATCATAGGTTATTTTCACAAGCACTTGCAAATAAAGACATTAGCCACTGAAGATCTCTTCTGCCAATGAATCAAAATAAAAGAAACATCCCGAAGTGAGAATAAAGCAAATTAGAGAAATGCATATATATTTATGTATTTATATATATCAAAAAACTAGCTTCTTAATAGCCACTACCCATGACTCATGAAAGATTAAACGCATCATGACTTTCCCACTGGAAATTCCCCTCTCTGTAATTGTATATGATGCACTTCAAGCAAATGAAAAAAAAAACCCATTAAGGCACACCAAGATTTCCAGAATGAGGAACATACTGAATCATATTATGAGAAAGAATGGTCAGCTTTGACTGCATAAAGAAAACAGGAAAACACTTCCTGGGGTTTTTAAAATTACACTTCAAGAGCTACTATTACTAGAGGGAAGCTCCAGATTGTAAACATTTGCAGCAAGCAATAGCAAAGGGTGAAGAAACTTTATTTTTTTCTTCTTTATTTCTTCTTCTTCTTCTTGGATTATTCAAACTGTAAATAGGATCAACAGGAATATGCCATAAGATTATCAGAAATGTCTATTATATGCCAATAATTTGTTGCACTAGCTTAATAATTTAGAGGAGTGAGGTAGAAACCATTCTAACTACTAAAAGAAAAACGAAGGCGTGTCAGTAATAGGTCAGTTTTATATAATACCTATCTATCTGAGATATTTCTACTGTATAGTCTAAAGGTGATGGGTTGTATCAATATTGTTTTTCCACTGATAAAACAGTTATGTGGGAGTGGAAAGGATTCCCTTTCTGATTCTGAGACTTGAGGGGATTTAGGAGAAAACCGAAAAGATAAGAACAGAAAACAGCAGAAGTCTGCTTGCATAACATTGGGTGTAGTCCCAAAGCTTCTAAACTGTATATACTGCAACTGTGGACCAGTCAGTACTTTGCTGCTTTTTACTTTGCTGAAGATTTTGTGCATATACATATAGTGAGGTACCAGAATCTGATTACAGTCAGTTCTTGTGCATATCATTCTGGCTTTTATTGAATCAAAGGGGCAACAAGAAAAAAACAAATCTGACAAAAAAGACACCACATATTTTCAGTCTAGTGCTTTATTTAATTAATACATTAATTATTTAATTTATTTAATTTCTTCTTGGTCTGGCAAATTATTTTGGCATTCTTAGAAATATATTATTTGATATTATGTCAACATCAGCAGACATACAATGGCTTGGATCCAGCATTTCCATCTGCCTGAAGGCGAACTACCTATGCAGCGCCCCACAAAGGATACTTTGGTTGACACAAAGGAGGTCAAGAAGATGATACTCACCAATTTCTGTCTTGTACTCCTGAAGCATCACCTCTTAAGCTGTCTCAGAAGATCCCCTACCTCAGAAGTACTGCACTTGGAAAGAGCTTCCCTTCCATGGAAAGAAAATGCTCGAAATCACCCAGTGACTACTAAGTTTCTTCTTGGAACATGCACATCTGCACGTATCTTTGGTTTTTTTCTATACATTTTTATGGCAGCTCACAAAGAATCAAAATCATAACAGTAAGATCTGTATCCTCCCCGCCTCAATATTGGGACACATCTCACACTTCTAATGTTTAAAGGGATCCAAAACACATTGACATCAGAAGCACCTATTTCCATTTTTTTCCCTACAAATAAAGTACATCTGGTGCTAAGCAAAGCACAGAAACGTGGAGGAAATCACTTAAGCGCTTCCAAAATTAAAGCCAATTATATGCTGCACAAGAAAAAAGCTGCATTCATGGAAGATGTTAAGCCTGGTTTGCCTAATTATGGTTTACCGAATACCCTTTGATTACCTGGTTACATGCAACATGCTATACCACAAACTACAGTTGACAGGCACATTGGCTGAGTTCATGGAACATGCTAAGCCACAAACACCCAAATTCATGTTGCTTCAGCACGCTGTATGAACTCAGCTAATGATATTCAGAAAAATGCAGATCTGATTAGTACTAAAATCATAAAATGACAGATTGATGAAATGAAGACAACAGAAGGCATATTAACATATGAAGATTTTTGTTTCTGTGAAACTGTGAAATGCCACAGTAGCAAATAATTTTTAAGAAAGGTATGAAAAAAGAGGGTGGATGGGGAGCGGGAACTATTGATGTGACTTTTAACAACACGTTTCCATTTACATCTCACTGAAAGCACTGGACAACTGTATCCAATTTCAAAACTGCTAGGAAGGCAAGAAGAATAAGAAAAGTAGGTGGGGGAGGAGAGAAAATTTAAGCGCTCTTCTCCTCCGCCCCTCTCAAATCTTAAGGGAAAAAAAATCTAGAAGCAGATCCTGGGGCCCTTGTGAGTTGGAAGGTTTCTACACAGCCTCTTAGGCTTAGGTATTTTAGCCACTCCTACCCTGGAGTTTGAAAGCAGAGTTGGAATTTTCCTATTTTAGTTGGCAAACTTGCATTCGAAGCAAAACTGCATTATTTCAGGCTTGGAAACCTTTAATTTGATTTCTTTAAGAAAAAAAATTAAAAGCTTCAAATTAATAATACATTTTTTGGAAGCTGTCAGTTCTGATTTGTTGCCTAAAGAGTACATCTCTTTAAATTTAAATTCTCAGAGCTTTCACATTCCTAAAAATTATGAAGCACATTATAGTTACAAAGGAAACAGAGTAAGCAAATGGAAATCAAAGAATGGTTCAAGCATGCATGACAATAATGAAAGGACATGCAGAACAGATTATTCAGCCTACCAGTTAGTATCAAAACTGGGCCATTAATATCTGTATTTTTAAAATCAAATTGCACTGTAAGTATAAAAATTGTTGCTGTAATCTGGACCCAAAATCTATAGGTAATTCTGTATGATTCTGCCTCTTTTTCTTCATTTTATCCTACAAAAATTACCCTATTTCCACCTTTTTTACACAAAATAGCTTATGTGCCACTGAATATAAAGACGTAATTGAAATGTAATTGAAATTATTACACAACACAAAATATTAAACAATTTAGGTTAGGCTTTTAGACCTTATAAGAAGAGCTTAAGCTCCAATACCATCCAGCTTGTATAACAACTTATTATGTGGCATGAAGATAAGTAAGTAAACTAAAGATTTTGGCTTCTTAGCAGTAAAGCAAAAGATACAGAGAACAATTCAATTTTGCAAGTGTATCAAATAATTATCAAAAACCTATATTTGCAATAGACTTGGCCACCCTCTCACTATTTTCCCATAGTAATATATACTTTATCTCTTTTGTAAAATCATAAATTTGGTAAAAAGAAATCCATCTCAGAAGTTAAGTATAGTACTTGTCAGTTCAGTGGCAGGCAGCATAACAATGACTTCCTAGCAGAGCCCAAAATACAACGCTTATTTCATATATCTCTTCCACACTTTCCCTATTTTTTAATCCTTTGCCCCAATCTGTAATCCCATGCTCTCTTATCAGAACACAATTTCTCTAGATCAGCAAAAGGCCACGTGGTACTCTACAACAGTCATAAGCCATAATCAGCACGCCAAAAGTGAAAGATTTGTAGACCTACTGTATAATCCAATCATATGGAAAGCAATAGGTCTTCAGTTCTTGCTTTAGATCCTGCCACTACTTCTCCCTTGTTTCTGTTCTCATATTGAAACTATGAGATAATGGGAAATTTAATCTCATTTCCCATCCATCTCATGTTTCAATAGGTCTTTCTGTATATGAACACTTCCTAAACCTGTGCTGTTGCACAGATTTATTGAAATGTTTAATTCATTACAAATAATGGGATTTAAAAGACACCCTCCATCAGGCAGCAGTTTTAAAATCCTTATGAAGTTTATGTATTCATTATTTATGAAAAACACAGATATCAGGCATGTATCATTTTAGAAAATATTCCCCAATCCACACTCCCTTACTTTCTCACACAAGAAATCATGAATATGGTAGCACCTTTTCCAGCTAACAGTTGATGCATCTGATGAAGTCAACTGCAGATCATGAAAGCTTATGCCTTTGAATAACATTTGTAGTAGGAAAAGGTACTACGAGAGTCCTTCTGATTTTTTACCACCATCTACCAACATGGCTCTCCTCCTAGAATTTTTCACACAAGATATCTCTTCTAAGATGGGGTTTGCCTAAAACAAGTAGCCACCCTCGTTTTAAAACAAATAAGCAGCATCTTCTAAAAAGTCGCTTTAACATGTGGATTTAACTTAAATTTGTTATTTACCTGATTAAAGTGTCCTGAATTAGATTGGGGTCACTTGACCATTTGGGGCTGGTAAGAACATTGCAATTCTGAAAGCATACCCTGGTGCTCTTACAAGGTGGCTGTCATTTGGAGAATGGTCTATTAATAGACAAGCTGATAAGGCTAAAAGGAAATTGTCCAAGAATTTAAATATAAGATGGGACATAAATCTAATGAATGAATGACACAAATCCATGCTTTTAAACGTAAATTTTCTGTTTCCAACAGCCTTCCACAAAAGATAAACAGATCAGACTGGTAAATTGATCAACAATCAAAATACAAGGCAAAACTTGTTCTTACTAGCTGGGACTTCTAGAAGCTGAAGTCCAACATGTCCAAAGGACACCAGGTTGGAGATGGCTAGTTTAGCAAGTCAGCTTGCATTTCATTGCCAGCATTTTTTTTTTCACTGTTTACTTCTGTGATCAAATCTCTCTCTCACCTCACTGAAATCTCTTCATGCTTCTACACACAATGCAATCTTGTGCACATGAAAGGTAATTTAACATCTAGCTTAGTGACAGTTTTGAGGCATTGGCATGTAGCTGGCTTGCAATTGATACCACAGTTAAATACTCCCCAGCAAAGTTGTGCATTAAGTTCAAAATACTCCAGGATTAAATATGTTTTTGTTTCAGTTACAGAGCTAATGAAAACCAAATGGTGGAATTTGTTTTAGCTCGTGTAATGCATAAGGGATTTCACTTAAAAGAGAAAGGTCTGAATAAACTTCCATTTACACAGATGAACACATAGCCAGCACTACGCTATCCAGATATATGACTAATTGCAGTCCAAATTTAATGCAGGGAAAAATATTTAAAACCCTAATTGAAATTGCTTCAGGCACATAATATAAAAATTAGGACAATTATTTATTTTCAGCACAGTTGTCTACAGCCTACTGAACCATTAGTTTATTGCCTATAACTGCAAGTCATTTGAAATAACAAATTAAAATTAATAAAACATTTGCAAATAACAATTTAAGATCCTGCATGTGTCTGCTCAGAAATAAATTCAATTTAATTCATCATTATTTATCCACCAATAAGTTTGCACAAGGCGATATTCTGGTGAAAAATAGAAACACAAACTATACTAGGCTTATAGCAAAACCACATTCTCAACAATATGTTGTAGTATCTTTTACAATTTCTGTCGCCATAGCTTAAAACATTCAGAATGGGTCCCACCTGTTTCCGACCAGTGTTAAAAATGTTTCAATTGTACTGGCAGTGACAGCTGTTGCAAACAATCAAATCTGAGAATAGGCAATTAATGTTTAAAAGATAATTTTAAGTTTTATACTAAGAGAAAAGTACAAAAAGTAAGGAAATGCATTACTTATATATTTATATTCTGCTCCCCTACTTTTGTGAGTCTACAAAACAGCTCGCAAGAAATACAAACATCCCACTGCAAGGACCATCAGAAAATCCTATCAATTACAAAAAAGAAGAAATAGCAAGAACAATCCTTCCCCCAAGGACAACAAAACCTTCCATGCAGATTGGAAGATAAAGTTGCTCCTTCTTATTAAATAGTTAACTTTGTGAATTAACTTTGTGAATTTGGAGGGGAGGTAATCCTTGGAAGCATTAAAGCAGATACATCTTTTGGACACCTTGTTCAACCACTTCAAAGGCTGTTCCCAGTTTTTTGGGACTGCCGGTGAACTGAACTGGCTGAGTACAGCTTCTGAAACAGCCATTTGAGCTTTCCCCAGGACATAGTTGCTTTAATGCTTTGAGGAGAGGAGTTTGGCTTGCACTAAGGCATTTTTTGACCTGGCCCAGCTCTTTTTTGGAGCATGGCTTCTGGCAGATATACATACAAACATGCCACATTAAGAGAAATTTATTGGAGGGTAAAATCTACAGAACTGAGTTCAGCTGGAGTTGGCAACTTACAGGCTAACCAAATGGGGAACCTTGAAAAGAATATTGCACAGGCCTTTTGTCTTTTATTGTTCATATATTTTTTTCTGTCTACTCCTTTGTTGGCATTTTAAATTCAGGGTCTTCTTCCTTTAAATTGGATGAGGTGCAATCATTCATTTAGTCCAAAAAGCAAACTTGCAGTAATGTAATAAAGTGCAAAAACTAAAAGTACCATGAAATGTCTTAGTTAATGGAAGAGCTTTGACTTGGTCCATAACCAATGCCAGTGCCTAACCCATATGGCCAGCTCCTGTTACTGCTGCTTCTCAGTAGTCAGCATTTCCATCACCCAAGTCTCCTGATTCCAGTATTAACATTCAGCAGGGATGAGCAATCTGTTCTGACTATTAGGATATTAGGACTCCATGCAAACAAATATGTTTGCATGTTTGTGAATCTACAGAAAAACAGCCAATCAGGACTTATCTTTCCAGGCCAATAGTTGGATACAATCTGTACTCATTTACCAGCAGCCAATAAAGAAAAGGCTCCTTCTGCTAAAACATATATCAATTCCCTCTCATTAAAAAAAGAGCAATTTATTGGTGTTTTTGGGGTTGCCATGGAACCATGTCTTTTCCTTCTGATGGCATGGCTGCACTTCTATGTTTGCACCCATTAATTAGTCATGCAATTGTCTATCACAGCAGGATCCCATGGGGCTAAAAGGTAGGACAAGCTACACATCCTCTCCAATCACACAGGCTTTCCATAAGGCAGTGAAACATTACCACTTCTGCAGAAGCCTAAATTGGAATTTCTCTATTTGAAGGAAAATCCAAGATTGCAATGGGGGAGAGTGGAAATTTAAAGGGATAGCAAGTGTCCAATCACAATATCATCTGATCTGCAGAGAACTTGATTTGCTTCAACTGAGCACAGAAGAGTGCAAGAGCACTGTAGAAAGAAAAGTACCGTGGTGATTTTCTCAATTAGAACTAACATGTTCTGAGTGTTCCCATTGCCTTTAACATTATGGCAATTTCTCAAATCCACTTTTAATTTAGATTAGCACATACATCTCATTCTATAGGTCACTAGCACAGGAAAAAATAAAGAAGCCTGCCTTTTTCCACAGAAATACTGAATGCCACCACTGAAAAGCCCTTTCTCTTGACTGTCACTTAACATTTCTTGGAAAGCAGGAGTACCTTTCTTCCATAGTTTAAAATCAGCAAAAATTCTTATGGAAGAATAAATTTCAAGCACACAGATTCTTTTGGTGATGACACAACAAATGCACCCAGGAGAGACTTTTGATAATGGGTGCTATTGAGTGGGGAAATGGGCATTTTCTTAGAAAACTAAATGTCAGTAAGCTTGTGCTTATCCTTATAAATATCTGTTTCCGTACTTCCTATGCTTGATTGCTTACTCTTATCCTACACACTTTTCTCATTGTTTCTGTACTTATTCCCTTAAAGCTATTTATATAGCTATTTCTGTATTTATCTATTTTGTAAATCTGTACTCTAGATCTATACTCTGTAGTTCCATTTTCCTTTTTGTGTCTATGTCTCAGACCCCGAACTGGCTTCTTTTGGCCTTCTGGATTAAGATATGATCCAACTGGCAACCAGAACTCAGTAGTAGTACTGAATGGCATAATGCACATCACAGACTTCAAAGTATTAGATTTACTCATAATCTGTTGTACTCTTAGGTCTGAAGCAGAATAAACGCTGGCTATGCCACTGAAAAACTCACACATAATAGATTTGCAGGTCATGTAGAATGTGCCAGATTTAGTCACTACAATCAAATGTTGCCTTCCACAATATTTTAGGCTAGGTACAGTGTTCCAATCAGTTGCTGAAGATATGAAGCACCACACTTTGTGCACATGATCTAGGAGATGAAGAAACACATGGGTTTTTTCCAATTCTGATCATTTCTAACCTCATTCTTTCAAATCAAATCACATCACATCACATCACATCAAATCCTTTATTTGCAATCAGAGAGCAGCAACAGAAACAACCAAATAAAATGAGACAGTTAAAAGGAAAGAGAAAAAAATTGTCAAGTTATGTTTGATGTTAATTGCTGTCTCGTTTTAACTGTTGCAACAATACACTTGGCTACCGTATAGGTGGTTTCATGGTTTGAGTCTGAAAGTAGAAAATGGGTGTAAGTATTCCTCCCTTACTGACTGCCTTGGGCAGCAACCGTTTGAAGTTACAACGGTGCTAAAAAATAACTTTGTGATTAATCCTCACATTTATGACCATTGCAGCATTCCCAGTCACATGACCGCCACTCACATTTCGCAACCAGCTTGCAACAAGCAGAGTTAATAGAGAAGGCAGAAGTAAAACTGTAAGTCATGGTCATGTGATGATTCGCTTAGCGGCTGCAGCACTTAGCGATTAAGTTGCTGGTCCCAATTGTGGTAGCTAAGCAAGGACTACCTGTATAAAAATAATCTGTTATCCCAGGTACACTTAGTAAAAGAGGGCTTGTGATGTCCTTTCAGAGTTCCTTATAAAGGTCACAATATGTTGAATTCTATCAATTTCCCTGAAATCAGAAGAACAAGCATGCTGAGATAGGGGAATATTGCCATACCTGCTAAGTGGTATAGGGTATAGGGTGGATGGAAGGATGGAAGGATGTTGTATCTGGCTCTGAAAAATCTTGCCTTCAAACTAGAGGAAGTAAGAATGTATGAATATCTTTCAGGGTACCAAGAGCTTGTGTCGAGCATATTTCTGGAGCTCTGAGACAGTGAGCTGCCTTCAGACTGCTTTTGATGTCATCCAATCTTTATAACACCAGCTGTTTGGCCTGAACATAGTCTGAAGTTAATAAGGAACCTGCAGGCACTCCAGATGTTCTTAATTTCTGTTCTAACACTTCTGTCATAGTGAAAGATAACTGTCAGCTAAGACTAGCAGTAGCAACCTTGTACAAAAAAAAATCTGATCTTCAACCAGTATGCCAATCTGCCCATCGTCTCCATGCCCCTTGTTCAATTCTGGGCATCCCAAACTCAAGCCTAAGTACTGCATTGGGGATGAAGCAAATAAAGACCTTAAAAACTTGGGCTTGTATTGTCTCCAGGATGTTCGTCTTCATTTATAGGCCAACCTGAACTGCAACGAGTATTTGGACTGGTGTTTTAGCTTTGAAAAGCTTTAGTGCTGGATATATCAGTACACTTCCTTTGGAGTAAAAGAAAAAAAAACACCTTTTGATAGATGTATAGATTTTGGGATGCCACTCACTTAATACGGGTTTTCCAGACCCCTGGTCATGAAAGATTACTCCTAGATTTTTAAAGAAGGGTACCTATTCACTCCTGTTCTGCTCAATTATCTAGGTTTGTTGTTTTGGTTTCTTGGCAAAAACCATGATTTCTCACTGTCTTTCAGAGATATGACCAAAGCACTTGTGAAGGGAGAGTATTGTTGTGTATTTGTTCTTCCAAAAAAATGCTCCAAACTGCTTTCAACATATTTCATAATATGTTTAGTTATAGGAAACAAGTATCAAACCTGTTATTTAAAGTCTAATTTTCCACTCACAGAATTTTTCACCTGCCTGAAACATATTTACAGCAAAAAGCAGTTTAAAGCAAACTTGATGAAAAGAGGAACATATTGGTTCCTATTGATTTTAAATTCATATTTAATACCTTAAATCAATACACAAGTTACACCCAACAACATGGCTTGGTAATCAGAGTGCTCTTTCAGCCAATGGAATTAAAGCAGGTTTTGCCAACCCTCCTCCCTGTGTGTCACTCATCTTCTGGAACAGATTTGGGAACACAGGAGATGCAGAAGGCAAGAAAATTGTTGAAAATTACTTCTCTCTCCATTCCCTGGTCTGAAGAAAAAATCCACTGGATTAAAAAAAAGTTTCCCATCAGCAAGGGACAGCAACAGATTCAGTTCAAATGGTTTCAAATGGTTGGCCAAGAATGGCTTCTTGTTACTTAATTCAGTTTCTCAGTCAAGCATTATCCTTGTACATACACAAGTAGTCCTTGACTTACAACCACAATTGGGACCAGAGTTTCTGTTGCTAAGCGATGCAGTCATAAAGTGTGATGTCATGTGACCGCATCACTTAGCAACGGCAATCCTGGGCAGTCCAAGTTGCCATCATTACCCCAGATGCGCAGGTTGTTAAGTGGGAAGAGGTGGGAATTCCAGGTAAGGAGCATTGGGGTGCCATGGGGGGTGGGGGGTGGGAGAGGCCTGGGTGGGCTGGTGCAGGCCACACATGAGTTGCGGATGTGGGGTGCTGCGGTGCAGCGCGAGCTCAGGAAGGCTAGGGAAAGAATATGCTGCAGCTCAGGGGCTTCTTGGCGCACACCAGCTCTGGGGCTGCAAGCTTTTTGCAGCCCCAGAGCCGCGGTGCACCAGGAAGCTACTTTGTGCTGTGGTGCTGGGCCAGGCTGGGGCTGGGTTTCATGCGGTGCAAAGGGGCTTCCTGGTGCACCATAGCTCTGGGGCTGTAAAAAGTCCCAGGGCTGTGGCACCAGGAAGCCCCTTTGCGCCGCACAAAGCCCAGCCCCGTCCCAGGGCTGTGGCACCAGGAAGCCTCTTTGCGCCGCACAAAGCCCAGCCCCAGCAAAAAAACTCCAGAGCCACAGTGCGCCAGAGAAGCCCCTTTGCATTCCATGAAGCTCAACCCCAGCAAAAAGCAAAAAGTCCCAGAGCTGCGGGATGCCAAGAAGCACCTTTGTGCCACATGGAGCTCAACCCTAGCCTGGCCCAGCAGCGCAGCACAAAGCCGCCACGCCCCAGGAAGCCCCAGCTGCTCCAGCCCAGTCCCAGCTGCAGTTGCCCTCCCCATCTTGCACTTCGAAGCCCCTGCCACCCTGTGCTCTGCTGCCCCACCTGACCTTTGCTGTCATTTTGCTCCCATTGCTGACAAAGCATGCTCGCCCTGGACCTTTGCTGCTGACCGTGTGAGGCCATCTTCCCCAGGTCTCGTGAGGAAACTGACATGCTTTCCTTAGGAAGAAAGCCTCATACGCCCAGCAGCTGACTCACAAAGGGCCAGGCTGGGCATGCTTAGTCAACAATGGGAGCAAGAAGATGGCGAAGATCAGCTAGGATGGCAGGGGCCATGGAGTGCAGGGGGCCAAAAAGGCATAGATGGGGGGAGATAGGTGGGTGAGGAGAACTGAAGCGCCCCCTGCGGTTGTAAGCATGGGCAGGCTGCCAAGCACCTGAATTTTGATCATGTGACCACAGGGGCGCTGCAACAGCTGTAACTTTGGGGACCAGTCATTAAGTCCCTTCGTTCAGCACCGTCATAACTTCAAATGGTCGCTTAACAAATAGTCGTAAGTCGAGAATTACCTGTAATGACATCAGAACTAGATGTCATTAGATTACAACTCCCTTTAACTGTGACCACTGGTTACACTGACTCTGGGTGATGGGAATCTAGCAACTGGAGAACCATACATTTTTAACCTTTGCTCCAGATTAACATTTCAAAGCCTGAGGAGTGGCTATCAATGGAATCACATGGAATTGCAAAAGGAAGAAGCTATTCTGCAAGATTGTATGAAGCTTACTAAATTAACCAACACCACAGCTTTCTAGAAATCTGCTAAAAGCCTCAGCACATTATATCTGAGAGATAATACAAGAAAATGGAGAAAATGTCATCTAAACCACAAGACTAAGGGCAACATCCAACATTAGATGGATTTCACCTAGCTTTCCTAGCCAAATATGTCCTTGAGATTTGGGAGTAACCTGAGGGAGAGGAGAGAAATAAACCCTTCTGCAGGCAGACAGGACCCCTCAATTCAACTTTAGAAAAATGATTACTGTCATCAGAACTATACAAAAGAAATCAATGAAAAAGGAAGGTGCCAGTAAGGCAAGTTCTGCCTTTAAGGTTTCCCTTTTAACTGCTTTCTTTAGAAAAAGCCCACTGATCTGAAACAGCTTTCTTTACATTTTGCTAGTCACTCTGAGAACATATACTCTAGAAGGCTATCAGCAGTAAATCACAGACATTTTTAAAGTACTGTAGCGCTTGAAGAAAGGGGGTGGGTGGGATAACTTTGGAGCCATAAATGCTCTAGGGGCAAAACAGTATTCAGATATGAATGTGTGCCAATGTGAAAACCTATATTTTAAGAATACTTTTGGATGAAGAAGCACACATTATGCACAGGCATGTCTAAAGCCAATACAATACATTAGAAAGCAAGCAGGAACAAGTTTTGGGGAGACAGCAGTCTACTTCATGAATGCCTGATTCCAAGAACTGCAAAAGCCACATTTTAAAGACTATTTACTAGGAAGCAGGTACAAATGTTTAATCTCAAGCTAGAAATCTCTAAATATATATATCACAGCAGTAATTTTGAAATGGAGCAGAAAATGCATCAAACCATCTGTCCTCTTCAAAAACCTGAAGCCCAGGAGCAGGAAAGTGGGAGAAGACAGAGTTCCTGTAAAAGGAGAAATATACTACCTACAAGCTCCACAAATACAAGTGTTAAAATAAATACAGTAAACAAAACTAATTTGGGGGAGGGGGGATTTGAACCAGCAAAAATCAGCTCAGTTTTTTTGTGCATGGGAGCACAGGGATCTGGAGTTGCTTTCAATGTGGTGTCCTTGTGCTAAAAGTTCCTTTTATGTAGCTGAACTGAATGTATATTTTCCCCTATAACTTTCTCTGTCTAGTATCTTCTTTCTACTGTGTATGTCTGTGTGTGCGCCTTCGAGTCAGTCTTGGTGACTGCCTGGACAAGGCTCTCCAGTTTTCTTGGCAAGGTTTTTCGGAAGTGGTTTGCCATTGCCTGCTTCCTAGGGCAGAGAGAGAGAGGGGTGACTCAATGTCACCCAGCTGGCTTTGTACCTAAAGCGAGACTAGAACTCATGGTCTCCCAGTTTTTAGCCTGATGTCTTAACCACTACACCAAACTGGCTCTCTTTTTCTTTCCATAGTGATTTCATAATCAAATTGTTGACTGCAAACTCCTTTGAGCGTGGCTTTATATACACCCCCACACACATACACACAATTATCTCTGGAGCTGTTCTGCTAGCAGACAAGGTAAGCACACCTGACATGAGAATTACCAGTTCAAATTTTATCATACCACTGTACTATTGTCCATTAAAAGAAAACAAAATGTATATTCTACTCTTTTCTTATAATCAATGCAAGACTCAAATGTTTTAAGTCCCCAAACAACCACAAAACACAGAGAAGGGGGAAGATCAAGAAATGGTTTTGGAGAAAAACTAGGAAAAAACCTACCAGATGTCAGTTTCCTCCAGAGAGCCTTATCTAGTCTTTCCCAGAAGTTGAAATTACACTTCCTTTCATCCCTAACATTCATGTGCTGATAGATATTGTAATCCAGAATATGTGAAGTCCACAAAATTGGGGAAGTTAGTTTAGCAACTGCAGCAGGGAATTTTTTTTTCAAGAAATAGTGTCCAGGTTCAAATGCCATTTTCACAGTATATCACAGTCCTTTTCCTCTATTCACATCTTTATGCATATTAACAGACCACTGCCAGGTGATATCAGCTACTAAACACAAGCTCCAGCTTAATAGCAGTGCTTGTTTTAGTTCCCATTCTGATTGCACAGTTTCTGAATTTTAAACAAGAGACTTGCAAAATTCTATATAGGATAGTAGAGGTATAAATGTTATTAATAGAATAAAGCAGTAACATAATTATAATTGGACCCCATTTTGATCTACCTATTTTTCTCCTCTTCCAGTGGACCAATATAAAGGCCAGCCTTATTACTCTATTCTATAATAGATAGTACTGCAGATAAGTTGGGTCCAGGAAATAAAAGAAGGGATGGATATGCTTAAGTGCTAAATGCATTAAGAGGAAGTGAAGTAAAAACAGGTGTTGCAATGTTTATCATGACAGAAGCTTCCACAGAGTACTGTCTACTTCACTGGAGCCACAAAATACTATCCTGGATTACAAGATACAGAGGGATAATTGTAAACCATGATTTAACTAAGTTTATTAAATAAATCACTTGGGTTTGTATAGTACACTAAGCTATAAGCAAGCAAACCACAGATTCACAATGTGGTTTGTGACTGTGGCTTGGTGGGTTATGTGGTGAGCAAAGCAGGGCTTTTGATTTAGCATGTCATGCAAACACATGAAAATGTGGTTCATTCAATAAACTACATGGCTTAATCTGTTGCGTAAATCCAGATCAGAAGATAATAAGACACAGATAGACATGACAAGTTATTAACCATGTCCCAGCAACTATTTAGAAAGTCAATTAACATGTGATGTGATTAGAAGAACATGGGATCCCACATTTAGGCACAAGGAAAATCTCAGTATTCAAAGACTCACATATGACGCGACATATCTAGAAATCAATACACATTCCTAATACTCGGGAGCATCCCACTATTTAAAAATAGCGTTAAAAGTGCATTTTTAAAACCCTGCATCACTTACCTTGTCTGCTAGTTACAATTTCTATCCTTGTCGAAATCTGAAGTTCTTCGAAATCATAAAACTAACCCCAGGAGTGTGACCCGTTGCTAACTGTCATCTAGGCCGTGGCAAGTATTTAAAAGACGGTATTAAAAGCTCAGCGAGGGGGCTGCATACTAACGCAAATACGGTTGTGGCTTGTGCACAACGCGACGGTACAGAACCACTGCTGGGTGATGCTGCTTTCAAGGCACAGTAAGCACCGTATCTGTGCTCATGTTCTAAGGAACGATCGGTGGCGAGGTCCCAGAGGTAGAAATCACATGCCAGAGACAAGCCTCATCCGCAGCTAAAAATCTGCCCACCGCGTTAGTCAAATAAAGCCCTCCGAAGCAGCTCTTCGAGCCTCGGGTTCCGGACTCGTTCCGGGGTAAAGGATCAACGTTCCAAAACTGAGCGAATATCCCAACTGGAAGAAAGAGGGGGACACGGACTCGTCAGCATTCCACCGCTGTTTCTAGGCCTCTTAAAAATAAACCAGTCACATCCAAGAAACATAGTATTATCTTTATCTCTGCTTCCCCACCATTCACTGGGGAAGGTGATTTTTGTTCTCCCGGCCTCTTCATTTTCCTCCGTCTTTCACTCCCCCCTTTCCTGAGAAAATGGCACTTCCTAGAATGCTGCTTTATGTTTGCGGAAGGGATTCACTTCCAGTCGGCTTCCACTGGGTGGAGATAGCAGCCGTAGCTGCTCGGCAGGAACGCCGGCGGGGGAGGCTAGGAAGCGCCTATGGCTAGGAATTACCAGTCGTTGGTGGGCGATAAGAAGGGTCTAGTATATGAGTTTAGGTAGGGCTACAGAAATCTGGAAGATTGCAGAACCGTAGCAAAGAAATACAGAAAACTCTTCACTCTCTGCTGCCATCTAGTGGTCGTCCGGATGTTTGCATCCCAGTCGAGATAGCCTTTCTAACCGTTGTGTTGTTGTTTAGTCGTTAAGTCGTGTCCGACTCTTCGTGACCCCATGAACCATATTGCGCCAGGCCTTCCTGTCCTTCACTGCCTCCCTGAGTTTGCTCAGTTTCATGCTCATTGCTTCAGTGATGCTATCTAACCATCTCATCCTCTGCCGTCCTCTTCTCCTTTTGCCTTCAATCTTTCCCAGCATCAGGGTCTTCTCCAAAGAGATCTCTCTTCGCATTAGGTGGCCAAAATATCTGAGCTTGAGCTTCATTATCAGTCCTTCCAATGAGCAATCAGGGTTGATTTCCTTTAAGATTGACTGGTTTGACCTCCTAGCAGTCCAGGGAACTCTTAAGAGTCTTCTCCAGCACCACAGTTCAAAGGCATCAATTCTTCGGCGCTCGGCCTTTTTTATGGTCCAGCTCTCACAGCCATACATTACTACTAACCGTTGTGGATTGAGTATATATGCAGACAGTATGGTCACATTATCAGAAAACCACTTCTCATAATTGATTTAACCAGGAGTTAACCCAGTGCTTCCCAAACCTTTTCCTTCATTACCCAAAACTCAGGGGGGAAGGAGGGCGCTGATGGGAGCAAAGGGGGGAAGGAGAACACGGTGCGTGCAGGCAAATAAAGGGGGGAAGGAAGGCACAGTGCATGCGGGCAAGTGAAGAAAGGCCATGGTGGGTGAGGGAGACTTACCCAAGTGACTTGTGACTTCCCCTGTCAGCTTCCCCATTGACTTGGCTTGTGGGAAACCAGCAGGGAAAGTTTCAAATGGTGATCTTGTGACCATGGGATGCTGCAAACCATCATAAATGCAAGCTGGTTGCCAAGTGCCCGAATTTTGTTCACATGACTGCAGGGGTGCTGCAGTGGCTGGAACTTTGAGGACAGGTCATAAGTCCTTTCAGCACCATCATAACTTCAAATGGTCGCTGAACAAATGGTTGTAATTTGAGGACTACCTGTGTTAAAAAAATATCACTGAATGATCTTTATGCCATTTCAACAAATTACCATTGGTAATTTAATTGATTTTCATCTTAATAGGAATACTTTGGGAGATTTTCAAATATATTTTAGTACATGTGGCAATCTTTAAGTCAGTTTAAATGTCTCTGTTGTGAATGGATTTGTGCGTCGTTACCCACTTTACCCAATTTTGGGTAATTTACCCAGGTTTGGGAGGCACTGACTTAACAAATTCATTTAACTCAGTGAATCCAGTTTTCTGGAGTCTCATGACACCCTGAACCAAAAACTAACCACAGGGTCTGCTAGACTAAACTATGCTAAACTAAACTTTGGTAATTTGTGGTTCAGTATGGCAATCATAGGTCATGTATGTTAAATGCTTCAGTGACTGTAGCAAACAGTGGTTCATTCTGAGAATATATTATATGCTAGATTATAATGATTTGGGCAATACAGTATATTGTTCTCCAGATGTTATTGAATTCCAGCTTAATTAGCCTCCATTCCACCAATACTAAGGATGATGAGAGTTGCAATCCAACCACATCTGCAGGAAAAACAAGTTGTATATTCTTCTGCTAAAAAAAAAAAAAAGTATATTTACCAAATAATGTTACAATATCTCACTACCTTACCACAGGATTTTTCTGTGTAAGCATGTTTTAATTTTTTTTTTTCAGGTGGACAGAATCACTCTTATGTAGTAAGCCGTGATTTTACTTTACTGGATTCCTTAATGAAGTAGCGTGTTTTTAAGGCTTGCATGGAAGCCTGAAAAAAGAGGTTATTTAAGTAATAGCAAAGAAATCCTCTGCCCACACAAGGTCAGAATAATTTCTTCCTAACCTTGTTCAAAGCATACACAGCCCTGAAAATTATTTGTCCCCATATTCATTCTTTATGAACAGATCTACTATTCTAAGCTAATAATATGGATGTAAAGGATTGTGTTGTCCAGGCGTAAGGAACTCATTGGTCACTATTTGTTGTTCAGACTTTTCTTTTACCAGTTGAAATAACCAGTGTTCATGAATGATAGGAGCTGTAGTCTAACATCTGGTAGACCATGGATTTTCTATATATACCATAAACCTAGAGTGCAGAATTTCAGATAAGCTTTCATCCGATGAAAACAACTGGGGAGAAAAATTATGCCTGAAGGAAAAAAGTCTTACTGGCAGGCACTAGTCGTTTAAAAGGAAATTTTAGATAAGCTTACATTTTTGGAGATCTTATACCTTGGTTTCAGTGTTGCTCAGAAATCTAGGACACAAATTAGTAACAAATTCAATACAAAACCTATGTGAAATGTAATCAGCACAAAAAGTGAAGAAGTTAGAAGCAGAAAGAGTTACAGGAGTAACAGCCTATGCAAAGAGCTTTGTTGTTGTTTAGTCGTTAAGTCGTGTCCGACTCTTCGTGACCCCATGAACCATATCGCGCCAGGCCTTCCTGTCCTTCACTGCCTCCCTGAGTTTGCTCAGTTTCATGCTCATTGCTTCAGTGATGCTATCTAACCATCTCATCCTCTGCCGTCCTCTTCTCCTTTTGCCTTCAATCTTTCCCAGCATCAGGGTCTTCTCCAGAGCACTTCAGCAATAAATATGGCAAATATAGTAGGGGAAAGTGAGTTTCTAGCAATATTTGTGTTAAAAAACAACTGTAATGGACAGAAGGAATAACCTTGAGGAGCAGGAGGAAGAGCCACAAACAAGACAGTGGCCAGATAAAAGAAATCTGAGTCCAGGGCACAAATGTAATTGGAGAAGGTGTCTCAGACATAACCATCCCTACTTCTCATGAAGATAAAGGAAGGTATGGGGGAAGCTTGCAAGATTCTGTTACTATAACCTTTTAATAAAAGTAGTATTAGCTTGTGTGTCTTTGGTTTCCAGGTTTGGTCTACTTTGGAGGCCTGACATCAACTAACCATTTAGTTTATAACCATATGGCACTGTACATTCAGCTCAATTCCTAGAGACATATCTACTGTAGCATATAAACATCTTCCAGAAAATGCTGTTACTATATTTTTAAAATTTGGCAAGCTGTTGATGCGCTAGTAGAATTGTAATATTAGCTCTTATTTTAACCTGTTGAGAGGTTAAGCTACCAGAGTCTTCAGGACAGAGCTGATATAGTGCAGACCTTTACTATCAAAAAATTATATTGCTATTAAGATTTGACAATTAGGCAGTTTATAAGCTTTCAAAATATGTTTGGTCTATTTTCATTGCTTTTTACTTCTCTGATTCCCCTGGATGTATGCATAGAGGAGGAATGTAAGGAAAGTAGTGCTGGATCAGCCCAAGGGCTATTTTTTCCAGTGTTGTGTTTCCAGGTGGTGATGGGAAGCCCACCAGCAGAACACACTCACAATAGCTCTCTCTCTCTCTCACACACACACACACACACACCTGGTATTGAGAGACTTGCTGTCTCTGATACTGAATAACCATAATGCTTGCTAGCCAGTGATAATCTCATCCTCCATTAATATCTAATCCCCTTTTAAAATTATTCAGATTGGTGGCCATTTCTATAGCATGGGACGGCCAGTTCCACAAATTGTATGCTATGTGAAGAAGTATATTTCAGTAGAGGAGAATAAGAGTAGTTCAGGGTTGAACTGTAGAGTCCTTGGTGCTCTCTGAGCTTGGTTGTTTGCTTGCAGATGTTTCATTACCCGATTTGGTAACATCATCAATGGATTTATATACAGTAGCATGCCTTGCCGGTGTTGGTGGGGGTATGGCTTTCTCCTTGTAGTTCCTTGATTAGGGTATTGGTATTTTATATAGGGTATACTATTTTGATATTTTATATAGTATGTATAAAATACTATACTATAAAAACATAGCAATATGTATGTATGTATGTATTTTACATAGAGTATATAGGGTATACAATACCCTAATTTACCCCTCCATAGATCAGCTATATCTGGCTTTTCTGGTTTTTCATCATGCCTTGAGCACCAGAAGCTGAAGCTTGTTAGGTAGTGCCATCTTGAGGTGAAAGAAATAATCCCCCCATTAAAATTGAGGGACAGTGTCCATTTAAGTAATTTTTTCACAAATATCCAGTAATGTTAATTTGTTTATTTGAATGTTTTTCTTATTTATATTCTGCATTTTTTTACAAACTTTCAGAACAGTAATTTTTTGTTCATAAAATAATAATTCTAATTTAGCTTGCCCCAACTTGGTTGTCTTATTGATACGCTGGATTACAAAGTCTATAATTTCCAGACAGCATGCCTGTTTTAGCTGGGTATGATGAAAATTAAAGTCCAATAGATCTAGAGGTCACCATATTGTAAAGAGATGCTCTACTCTGTGGCTGTAAAAAGAACAAAATTAGGATAGGGATTTTGTTGTTATTGAGTATTCTTCCCAATCAACTGTAAAAACATCATCAGCTCAGCTACCACATTTTCCCCATGAATAGGTTGCCAGTATATGATATGCTGTCCATTTTAAAAATCTGATTTTTGGAGTAAAATGAAGATACAATATAATTTAATCATTAACCAGTTTAGGTATAAGCAGAAGCAAATTGCTGGCAACTGCATGTACTTTAAAAAAGACGTTGAAAGAAAAAACATAAAAGTCTAGTGTTTATCATTCTCTTTGGGATATTGTTTACCCCTGAGCTTATGTTGCAAAACTACTTTCTATACAGCAGTGATTTTTAAAGTTCTCTACCTTCAGGAAATACTTTGTACACAAGATTACCTACTGAGCAATCTACATGTGCTGCAGAGAATACTAGGATCTAATGCACGGAGCTCATACAGAATCCGCTTGGCGCATGTGAAAAGAGAACAGACCCTAGATCACAGTCCCTCTTGTTTGAGAACAATATGCTTTAGGGAACAGCAATGGGGAAAATCTTTCAGAGAATCTTGGCTATCATTACTGGAGTCTTCAGTAAGCATAACTTCCCTTTATTATTTATTCAGCGTATAAGCCACCTTTGCCTGGAGATGCTCGTGAAAGATGCATATTAGTGATGATGAAGACATATTTATTGAACTGCACTTGATTTATGTTGTAATAAGATTCATAGATCTCAGTCCATTATGGTTAAGGTATTTTACTGTTTGGTACTGTTATATTAGTGTTAGCTTATATAATAAAGAGCCCCCTTTGGATTTCTCCTTGACTTTTTTTTAACAAATTGATTATTTATTTAAACAATTTATATTGCTGCCCATCTCATAGCATGACTGTGGGTGGCCCAACCAAAAACAAAATTAAACCAGGTAGAACCCTGAAATAATAGTATTATTTCATTTCAGTTGATGTATAACATGGGCCTTGGTCTAAAAACAGTCCATTTTAATCCATACAGACCAAACAATCCACCAGGAGAGCTGATTTAAGCTCTCAACTCATGTGCCTGAGGATTGGACACTTTGACCCAGCCAGAAGTAGTGACTCACAATGCACACTTTATATCCCATAATTCTGGTTTATTCTAGACCTTGCAGCCCACCTTCTTCAAGTTCATTTATATCTGCAACAGTATCTTTACAATTAATGGACCCATATCTCAGGTGCTGCATTTCCAGGTGCTGCTTTTCATTTGATGCAGCTGTCTCCATCTTCAGCATCTCTTTGTCATCTTCATCACTTTTGCTTTTCTGAAACAGCCCAGATAATAAATTATGCATGATACAGAACAAAGTGTACTCTAGAAAGTCTTGATGGAGGAAGACAAGAATGACTGGTAACCACACGTTTCCCATTAATTTTCCTTTCAGAGATTTTTTTTTTTAAATAGGATGCTGCTGTAGGTTTTCTGTTATGTGTTTTATTAGAGAATGTTGATTTAAAATAAAACCTTATATGGTGTTGATTCGTGCACAGATAACTAAATTAATCCATAGTCCAATTAATGTGGAAAGGCTTGAGCTCAGTTGAATGGGATGGACTGTACACTCAGGAAAGTATCTGCACCCAGTGATTTCTCTCTGCTCGTTCAAAATGAAACACACAGAATGCAATAATAGCCCTTTATGAGCATTATAGAAACAGTACAGCTCTTTTGGTATGTCTGTATTAGGGTTTTTCTTCAAAGGTCTACTTCTTATAAATCAGAGCTGCATAGTCTAAGGTTCCACATGCCTTTGATGTGGCTGCCAGAGAGTGGCAGTTTTAATGTGTCAGAAAAGGAAAATCAATAAATTCATAACTGAAGAGTAATCATTCTGACTCTATTTCATGTTAATTATATGATTGTTTTCCTGATCCTATCTACTACTTTTAGCTACTCTAAAGGCAGGATGATCTGTAGCCTGGGAAATCTACACTCCTGTAATACGCAATAGATGCACTGGTAGACCAAATTTGGCCTGGACCACTTTTGACAAGGGATGAAGGAAGGTCATGATTCTAAAACTATGGCTAATAGACAGTTGGGAGGCCAATAGGCTGGCAATTCTAAGGGGAGGGGGTGATCTTCTACTAGAATACTAGGACTAGTATAGTAGCCCTTATTTTTTTAATAACACATTCAATTTTGTGTTATCCCACTTGGTACAGTGGTATGGTTTCTCCCCCAATCTGTCATCTGTGGAAAAAAAGGCCATAGTTATTGCCTGATTGTAGAAACACTTCCAGGTTTTAGTATTAACATATCCGAAGTTTCTGCATTATGATATTCAAAGGATCCACATACTATTTTTTGAAAAACTTGATAGCTAGGAAGATTTGTCTTTACTGTTCATAAATTTTCACAGTCCAAGCTAATTGCATGGCACACACTTCTAGCTACTCAACTCTATCATATGATCAGATTTTTAAGTATCTCAGCCTCCAATAAAATACCAACTTAACAGAGCAAACAGTAACAGATTTCTCAACCTGACAAGGTGAGCAGTAACTTTGCTCTGAATTCTTTGAAAGTTATTAAAAGAGAAGTTAAATGAAAAGCTTGTTCCACAAGGTAATTTACAAGGATCAACATTCTGGTCCATGAATCATAATTATGCAGTAGTTTGTAAAATACCTGATTAGTAATGATTTCTTAAGAGGAATAAATGGTTGAATGGATTTTTAAAGATAAGTCATTCTTTTTTACTTGCTTCCTCCTTCCCAACCTTTTCAGGGCCAAAGATACATCTGGAATTTCAAAACTATTCTCAAAAAAAAAAAAAAAAATCAGGAGGAGTAGGGGGCTTCCAAGTTGTAAAGGAAAATGTTGGCCAGCACCCCGATGCCTATGGTCACCATTTTAGGGGACCCAAGCATAAATATTGCATGAGGCTTTTAAAATCTGCAGGGGCTCTCTTACAATCCTAGAATTTACACTCAGCACTCAACACAATGATTGATGAGTAGTTTAAGGACAACAGGAAGCATATATTCACAGCTTTACTGATGTCAGGCTTCTTTCCTTGCGGTCTGGACAGGAAACAGTTATTCTCTGAATGATAATCCAACAGCTCTGGCATTTATTAGAAGGAAGATAGGATAACAAGAATTCTAGCAAGTAATCTATTTTCAGATGAAACACATTTACATCAGCAATTTAGGGCAAAAGTCTTCATTCACTTTCTCTGCTTTTTCTATGCAGACAGCTGAATGACCCTCCCCCCCATTTTGTGAATGAGAAGTAGTCTTTGTTTATTTTGATAACCCTACCAGTATGAATTTCAGTGAATCTGAAAGTCAGTGCCATAGGAATCTTTCTTCAGGTCAGAAAGCTATAGATGAACTATGCTGGATTAGGAGCAGAATTAGTAAGAATTATTTAACTTGACCTAATGGCAAATCAGCATCAATTGGTTTAGAGTAAAGGTAGACACAGTTTTATGCTAGAAGGGCACAATTAACACTTAGTTGTGGGGAAAAGCTGCAGTGAGCAAGGTGATACAAAATGGGGAAGGATGAGGATTTTCTTTCCCCACCCCACCCTGGATTTGGGGTATCGATGTTCTAGCCATAGATTCTCTATCCCTAATTTAGAGTAGGATGATGTCTGTAAGGGCTGAGGTCATGACAGATGTTGGTGAAGTGAAAAGAGCCATTATGTAAACCTATCTCAGCTGCTAAGCAACCCACCAAATAAATCTGTTTTCAGAACAATGGAGAAAGAAGCCTAGAATTTAAATTTTGGACCATAGATAACATCTCTTTTTTGCACTGCAGTGGACTATCAACAGTTGTGTTTCTGTTTTAATTTTTGTTGTCTGCAATAAAAATTAGAATCTAGTCAAGTCCAAGTTTAGCTGAGAACTGAATTTACAGATAAGCATCTGGAGAGGTATGATTTACTGTCAAGTCTTGATGTAATATCCAGTGAATACTATGTGGTTTACTTCAGTTGGACATGAGCCAATAGTGTGATGCAGCAGCTAAAAAGGCAAATGCTCTTTTTAATTAGTGGCAGAAACACAGAGTCCAGATAATGAGAAGTAATTGACCACTCATACTATGACTTGGGCAGGCACCACTTGAAATACTGTGTCCAGTTCTAGGCACTGCAATCAAAAAAGAACTTTTGCAAATTTGAGTGAGTTCAGAGGAGGGCTATCGAGTTAGTGACAGGACTGGAAACTATACTATGAGGAATGAATAAAGGTTATGTTTAGTGTGAAGAAGAGAAGCCTAAAGGGAGATATGATAGCAATGTTCATATAGTTAATAGTGTTATCTATAGGAGGAACTAAACTTCTTCTCTGATGATCCAGAGGACTTAATCCAAACCAATGGGTTGAAGCTGAAGGAACATCAATATTAGGAGGAATTTTCTGGTGGGAAGTGCTGTCAGTCAGTGTAACAGGCTACTTCAGGAAATGGTATGTCTTCTAACTGAGGCTGATAGTTATCTCTCCAAAATGCTTCAGCAAGCAGATGGATAGGCAAGATGACCTCCAGCTCCTTATGAATATGTAAAGCCTAGTATAACCACCATTTTTAATGGAATATGAAGTCTACAAAGTTCCACAAGAGAACAAATAAACTCATATCTAACTTTTCTATGCTGAAAAGTAGCCTTGGAAAACTACATTTTGTAAATGTGACAAGCATTGGAGAGTGCTTAGTCTATTCCCTTCCAATCATTAAGAATTTGGAATCTTCCCAATATAAGAAATGGGTGGGTCATTTTACTTTACTCATTATTCCACTTCCCATAATTCCTGACTTTTGGCCCAGCTGGGCTAAGAGAAATTAATCAGATAACATTTCCCATCAGCTCTTGAATTTGGTTTTTCATCTTTTTTTTTAAGAAGTGGGAGACATGCTACACATTTGTTTAAACATGTAATTTGGAGGTAAGGCTACTTGGAGCCATCCTTATGTTCCAACAATAGATGCAAAATTTGTTGAGCTTATGGAATTTGGTCTAAAATATATGGGGAGGGCAGTTGATTGTCTACTACGATGCAGTTTGCTTCTCATTTGTTCAAATAGTAGACTGGTACAGTAGATAAACATATACAGCATATGGAATATCTTGAGGCTTTTCTAAGCCAAGACTACACATAATTTGGGGAAATGCCCAAGACAAAAATGTTAAAAAATTATTGGCAACCTTTGCACAATGCAAAAGCAATTCAGCACATTTTTCTATTGGCCTAATATTGCTTCCAATAAGATCTACTTTACTATGAAACAAAGTTCATATATACCATCCAGAACAGATTGTGTATGCTGCTAAAGCAATAACTGTCTTTTATCTTTAACATGGAGGCAATGGTTGGAGTTATTTTTTTATCTAAAGCATTAAAACTATTTAGGTGGGTCAGCCCCTTAATAGGGCTAAAATTAATATTCATTGCATCATCCCTTCTGTTTCATTTCAGGGCTTTGTGTCAGGTTAAGCCCAAAGAACTCCAAGAAACAATGCAAATTCAGTTCTGTGTTTATTAGCTACAACCTCTAGAAAGAATCTCCCCAGACTGAACCGTAGCTCCCAAGCTAGCCAGCCACAACACCGTGAATTCCTCAGGGAGGTGCCAGCCTCATCCTCTTGCACTTCCCATGCTCTTGCGGTGAACTAAGAACGCGCTTATCTCCCTGAGCCTGGCCTTCATAATTCCATTCCATCACACTTTGGGAGCCCCAGGGCTTCATATTCTGTGTGTAACACAACTTAAAAACTAATCCCCAATCTGTGGCAAACAAATTGCCTGGTGCCTTACACTAGCTAAGTTACCTTTATCTTATTTTGTGTCCTGTAGTATTCATCCACCGCATACTGGTATTTAGATTCATTGAGTCCAAAGAACGTGGCAAATTTCCCACCAAGAACCTCACAAGCTGTAAGGATATCGAAGAAAAAGAGTAATTTGAACAACTCCTAGATTTTGGTGTGCAGATGTGCAAGTGGGTGTGAAGGATGAATATAATCAGAGCATCCAATAATAGACAGTGGCCAGTATGAGTCCACAAATTCTTCCATATCACATTTAATTTACTTTCTGGTTGTTGGTGGAAGAAGAAAATAACTTCCTTGGCTGGGCCACAATCTATAATTAACTTCCATTATGAAGATGCAAGAACATATATGCTTTCTCAGGAATTGCTAGTGATGTACTAAACATTCTTACCCTAACAGCCTGACTATCACCTATAGTTAACCCCTCCCCCTCAAAAAATATACTTACAAAAAAATGCTGTGGCTACAATTCGAAGTACCCAGAGTCGTAGGTAATTACTCCAAGAGAGATTGGCCTATGAAATAAAGTCAAAGGTCTGTTGGTAACAATATAGAGACTCATCTGCATCTGCTGCAAAGCAATCATACTATGAGGATGTATTTCGGAGCAAGATCATAGATTTCAGTTGCAAAAAGAGAAAGAGTAGGCTATTGCTGTCTCAAACTATAATCAAGTGGTCGCTGTTGCTGAAATTTCATTCCTACATTATGCATAGAAATGCATCACTTTCCTGAGAAAAAAATCCTGAAAAAAACAAAATAGTAAACAGGGCAATTCCCCCCCCCCAATTATTTATCTATCTTATCTTCCCTTTTTTGTCCTTTTTCATGAATATGTCCCTGTATCCATGAAATAGAATAGCTACTGTATTTCAGCGGTATACCACTAATCAAATGGTAGAGCTTCCATTAAAAGGTAGGCAGGGCCAAAGCAAAACATTCAGGGCTATGAATTAATATTTAATAAATAAATGAATAAAATGTATCACCTTTATCAGTGGCCAAGAAATCCAGGAGGAAGATAAAAAGATCTTTGCAGACAACAGTATACTTTCATATACACTTTTTTTCATATATTTGAAAACACACATATCATTTATCATCTAGTGGGGTACACAGAAAGGTTTTCTAAAAGGTTAACAAGTTAATTCTAAAACATTTCTGAAGTTTATCTCACTAGCTTCATAAAAAGTCTTAGCATTTGTGTCATTGGGGTTGATCAGCTATTTTTTTTTTAATGTAACCTAACTTCTTCAAATGACAGTAACAAACTGCATATTACAGGAAAAGCTTTCTTTCAAGGTGTCTGCTGAAATGATCAGCAATTGTGTTGCTGTTGATTTTCAGTTGTAAAGAAAGAGGAGGATCCATAGGCTGCATCAACGTCCCAGTGGCCATACAAATAAATAATAACAGTGGTAGTAGTAGTAGTAATCTCACAGTGTCAAGTAGTGGCTTCTGATTGCCCTCCTCAACATCATCTTCCTCTGAACTGCATTCTTCCATTGATTCGCCATTTGCAAAATAAATAATCTTTCTAGGTGGTTTATTTTCCTTTTGAGTATTATCTCCAAGTTGCTTTTCATCGTTCTCTTCCTCCTGTTCATCGAAAGGAAAATCAACTCAGCCAAAACAATTTTAGGAAGAGATGAGAACTCTAGTTTGCATTGTGGTTTTTACTTCATCTTCTAAAAATTGAATAAAAATAGACTTGTTTGATTTTGATTTCATTTGAAGGCCTCTAAAATTAGAAACAAAACCTCCAACCTTATATCATAAATCCAATCCCTTCATGCTGTTTTCCCCCCCCATTCTTTTGGGGTGTGCTTACACACGTTGTTTCTGGAGCTTTGTTTTATGTGTATTTGAGACTGGTTCCATATATCGTAATATGTGGCACTTCATTTGTTCTTTCAGTCCTGTGACGAAGTGGTATTCCCTTGAAATATGTTGGGACTTTTGGTACAATAATAATAGCAGCTTTAGTAACTCTTATGAACTAACATTAGAAAATGAAACTACCCATTTTAGTGTGACCCAACATCAGATTTGCTATTTTGACATTGATTTCTGATGGTATTGTCTACACTGACTCTTGAAAATAATGGGGGTTGGCTACACACACACACACACACACACACACACTCACTTCCATTGCTCTCATATAAGAAAACCTTCCATTGCTCTCATATAAGAAAAAAAACATCAAGAATAGGTCCTTTGCACATGGTTACTATGTTGAAAAAGGTTACACTAAAGGGTTATGAGGATATTCATAAGCCAAATGGTGTCTTTATGACTAATACATGCTTACTTTGTTGCTACCCATCATGATATAATTCACATTCACAGAAACAATTCTAAGCGTTCAGGCCTGGGGCTCCCAGGGGACCAGGGAGATTTTACGATGGCTCCCTTATTAATTTTATGCCCTCCTGTTTTGTGTGTTTTTACAGTTTTTTATATGTAGTTGTTTTTATGTATTTATTTTTTTACTTGTTGTACACCACCCAGAGTCCCCTTGTGCAAGATGGGCGGCTATATAAATATGATAAATAATAAATAAACAAATAATAAGTGTTCCAGTCAACTTTCCTTGTGACTGAAGGCCAAAGCAAATGGAGAAAATGAAATACGCTTTATTCTTCATCTCCCAATCCATCCTTCAACTATACTGTACTCAGCTTGTTTCAAAACAGTACTTAATTAGCAGCAGTTAATTTTCAGACCCATTAAAAAAAGATTGTATATCAGCAGCATGCACATATGCACTCGTTTTTATAATTTTATGTATTTTGCTGTATAATGGCAGGTTTTCCCAAACAACAAATGTATTCTTCAGTATTATCTTTCAAGTCATTGTTGTAACAAAGATTATTAAGTCTTTGAAAAACACAAAGAATTTCCTCCTACACCCAAGGCTAAAGCAATCAAAATCTGAAAGAACAAAACAGGAACTTACCTTTAGAGTCTTTTGGGTATTGTCCATCACAGAAATAATATCTGATTAAAATAATGCTGAGATAGGAGATGGAAAACACATAACTGGGGGGTCTGTGCAGAGAAATTTTGGAAAGATGAGCATTTCAAAAGAGGCCAGCAGGGAAAAACAGTACTATAGTAGACCAAGATACTCCTTTCTCATCAAGGGTTGGCCAAGTTTGAAATGTGGGCTGGACTTTCTCCTCTTCCGTAACTTATGTACCAAATCTAAATTATTACAGTGATAGCCAAAAAGCTAAAGGGAATGTAAAATGAGACTTTAGAAAATTGCTAAACATGTGATTTATTACAATCAATACCTTCCCACGTTGGGGAGCTATCTTCAGCACCTTCTTTTCTATGGTTTACCTCCCCCTTCCTCCCCCTGCCTTTTCAATTCAAATGCTTTTGTGTTTTACAAGGTTAGAAGTTCCTGGAGTAATATTGACTCTTTTCCAACAGATCTAATCAGCAGGAAACAAACACCACACCTATACTGAAAAGCAACATTACCTGGAGCTGTACATGCTGTGCCATCTATGGGCTACTCTGTAATATCGTCATGTCTTTTAAGACATCATGACATAACTTGCTACATGCTAACTTCTTAAGAGAGCAGGAATGAGGAAAGAATATAAGAAGAGAAAACAGGGGTGCTGGGGGGTAAAAAAATCAGTATGGCACCCCCACTCTTTTTATATGCATCACAACACACATAAAAAAGTGGCTTCAGTCACATGGTTGTAGTTACCATCTTGATTTTTTGGACCCTCTTCTTCTTTCTGCAGATGCCCCAGGAGAAAATGTGTTACCAGAGTTGTTTGTTGTGTGCAAATTGAGAATAAGACATGTAGAAGTTAAATAAGGGAATATTTACTGCTTAACAATCCAGGAAAAATCTATAGTGTTCAAAATAACTGTGTGTGCATCTTCATATGCATTTCCTTTTTGATACTTTCAACGGAGGGGAATGATTGAAAGGGTAACCCACTGCAAAGTTAAGAATTTTGGATGCAGCCACAAGAAAAGCTGGACCTGCTGAAGTTTTTCTACCCAATCTCTTTGTGTTTATTTCCAGACGGGTGTCATGACATCTAAAAGCCTTAAATTCTGACCATACTTTGATTATCCATAGTCTGTCTCTGACATCATGACTTTCTCCTTCTCTACACACTATGGCTCTGGTCCATGAAAGTTTATGCTGTAATAATATGTCAATCATCATCATCATCACTCAATTGCAAAAGGCAGCTTTACTTGGAACAGCTTATATCCTGCAATGATACCTTTAACACCATCAAACCACAACATCTGCCTATCCCAGATCCTTGGGAAGGACTTGATAGATGGACAAATATGCCAAATCCAGTCAAAACATCTGGATGACTGTGCGACCAACTATAATAATAATAATAGCAGTTTGTCTTTTAAGGTGCTGCAAAATATTGGGTTTTAATAAACAAATCTGACAGACTAACAGTGCCCCCTGGAGGGCCTGCAACAAAGTAGACAGTAGTTTTGTGTCTGATTTCTCAATAGGCCCTCCATTTAATTCTTTCTCTCTCCTACTGCCTAATAATAATAATAATAATAATACAGTGACGCACTACCTTAATAGCCCCCAGTGAGGCACTACCTTGACGTGGTTGTGGGGCTTGCATTCTCCAAGGAGGATGAGAGCTATGCCAGAGGTTCAACCATACTGGACAGGTCTCATCAGAGGAGCCAGTTGAAGAGTGTCTTTCCCATAAACAACATGGTGAGATGTAATTTACAGAAACCCCTACCGGATCGGTTGTCGCGTGGGTCAACAAGGACTGCGCTAGGTGTTCTAGTTCCTGGACATCTGGTGACAAGTGGGCTACAGGGCTCAGTTGTTTACCTGTCACAAATATACGAAGACTGAAAACAAAGAAATAATGATCTGCTACTACAAATCAAGTCCAACAAGAAGAGGATATCCTGAAAAGAACGCACCACTTCTGGAAAGAACAACATCCAGAATCAGAAATAACAGAACAGAGGCTAGCAGATCAACCCTGATTTATAATATGAAACAAAGTATTCACAGAAGTAGAATTGAAAGAACTACAAAGGTCTACCCAGGGCAAAGAAACCAAAGCCTTGCCAGAAATAGCTCAGACTGTAGAGGAAACCAGGGGGAGTTGGCAGTAGAGGAAGCCAACATAGCTATTGAATCATTTTCATTCCCAAGTCTGGCACCCTCTTCTCTGCTTTCTCCTCAGAAAGAACGAGAGGAACTGAAACAAAGGATAACTGAGCATCTAGAACAGCAGAAAAACAACAGAATAAGGTTGCCTGCATTGAAGCTTGTTACAAAGAAACAGCTAGCACAAGTATTAAAAGATGCCAATACTGTAATATCAAATATAAGCACCAGCTCACTGCAATAAACAAACCAACTAATGTACAGCACAGCTGCAGTTATAACTGAATGCTTTGGGTGCAAAATCAACAAACAAGAAAAAAAGCCAAACAGTGCACCACCAAAATGGAAGATCAGGTTGGAAAATAAGATCAGCATGCTAAGATCAGATGCAAACGAGCTAGAACAGATGGAAGTAAAGAAGGTAAAGAACAAGAAGATCAAAGAATACCTAATCAAGAAAGATAACCTGGAAACAAGGAAGATCAAAGTAGCACTGGAAATAATAAAGTAGCAAATAACAGCCATAACCAAAAAGATCAGCAGATACGAAGCTTGAATTGCACACTAAATCACCACCAGTCAATTGCAAATGGCAGCTTCATTTGGAACAGCTTACATCCTGCAACAATACTTTTAACACCATCAAACAACATCTGCCTATCCCAAGTCTTTGGGAAGGACTCGATAAGTCGATAAAAATGCCAAATCCAGTCTAAACATCTGGCTATGTGACTACCACCAATAATCATTTGTCACAATCCCCATGAAGGCATCTGACTGGAAGTGACTGGAAGCTGCTCATTCTTCTACAATGGAATTTTGGCAATAATAATGATAATGCTTCTCTATTAAATTTATATACCGCCCAACTCTCAGCGACTCTGGGCAGTCAAGAGATGGAAGCAGCTTTTACAGATATTTCCTTGCTTTAACTCTAAGGCATATGTGTCAAACTCAAGGCCCGCGGGCCACATCCGGCCCGGCGTGTAATTATATCCGGCCCACGAGATCATTTTATATTTTATTGTTATTAATGGCCCGGTGATATGAAGCGCTGGTAACACAATAAACTACAGATCCCATAATGCAGCACTTCAGCTGCCTTGCCGAACGCTTCCCGCATTAATCAAGTCTAACTTATGATGCTGCAAGTTATTGCGAAGCTAGCCCTCACGATGCCGAAGAGAAAAGTTGATTCTGAAAACAGAGCCTTGAAAAACCGATAGGAGGCTGAGTATATGTACTGAGATTGCCGGTAAACCCGTGTGTCTCATTTGTGGAGCTAATGTGGCTGTAATTAAAGAATTTAATCTAAGATGGCACTATGAGACAAAACATCAGGATAACCTGAAAGACCTGAATGCAGAGCAGAAGATACAGAAAGCAGAAGAGTTAAAGAAGAATCTGATACTTCAGCAGACGTTTTTACCTGTGCAAAATCACAAAGTGAAGCTGCTGTGAAAGCAAGTTTTATCGTGGCAGAGGAGATCGCCAAATCAGCCAGGCCATTTACCGAGGGAGAATTTCTGAAGAGCTGCATGATCAAGGTGTTTGACGTCTTATGTCCAGACAAAAAGCAGATGCTGGCAAATGTAAGCCTGAGTAGAAATACGATTGCTGATCAAGTTTGTGAGATGGCCACTGATTTAAGAACACAGTTGAGTGAAAGAAGCAAAGACTTTATTGCATACTCTCTTGCTGTGGATGAAAGTACTGACATGACTGATACTGCACAGCTGGCCATCTTCATCCGTGGAGTGGACTCCAATTTGCGCGTTACAGAGGAAATAATGGACATTAAATCGATGCATGGGACAACGACTGGAAAAGACATTTTTGAAAATGTATGTCAAAGTATAACCGACATGAAACTGCCCTGGGACAAACTTATTGCACTTACAACTGATGGAGCACCATCTATGTGTGGTGAAAAAAGTGGACTAGTGGGAAGGATGCGAGTAAAGATGCAGGAGGAGAACTGTACTGGTGAGTTAACGGCATATCACTGCATCATACACCAGGAAGCACTATGTGGCAAAGTCCTGAAGATGGACAATGTAATGAGCACTGTAACACAAACCGTAAACTTTATCCAAGCTAAAGGTTTAAATCACCGGCAATTTCAGTCCTTTATGCGGGAGATAGATTCAGAGTTTGCTGACATTCCTTATCATACAGAGGTGTGTTGGCTAAGTCGGGGGAAAGTTCTCAACAGAGTTTTTGAGCTCAGCAACTAAATCTGTCAGTTCATGGACAGTAAAGGAAAAGACTCCACTCATTTTAGGGATGAAAAGTGGAAATGCGAGTTGGCATTTCTGGTTGACATAACAGCTCATCTCAACGCCTTAAACCTCCAGCTCCAGGGACGTGACCACATGATCACTGACATGTATGACGCAGTGAAGGCATTTCAAGTGAAGCTGCTTTTATGGGAGACACAAATGCACCAGTGCAACTTGCCCCACTTTCCCTGTTGCCAAGTAATGTTGAACCAAGTCGGCACAACGGTGTTCCCAAATACACACTTTGCTGATAAACTGAGCGCACTGCGCACTGAGTTCGCACGGCGCTTTGGTGACTTTGAAGAACAAAAAAAGAATTTTGAGTTGCTTCGCAACCCATTTGCCGTCGATGTGGAAACCGCACCTGTGCAGATTCAGATGGAGCTGATTGAGCTGCAGTGTAATGGTACACTGAAGGCAAAGTACGATACTGCATGGCCCGCACAGTTTATTCACTCCATTCCCGCAGAAATGCCCCAGCTCCGTCTACATGCGGCTCGAACCTTGTGCATGTTTGGTAGCACATATCTGTGTGAGAAGCTCTTCTCAGTGATGAAGACTAACAAAACAGCACACAGGAGTCGTCTCACTGATGAGCACCTGCAGTCCATCCTGAGAATCTCCACAACACAGAACCTCACACCAAATATAAACGAACTTGTTGCCAAAAAAAGATGCCACGCGTCCAGCTCTGATAAAATGACATAAGAGCAAAGCCAACTGAATGATTTGATTTGTTATTGCTGAAAAGCACAAATTTTATTTATATTTCCAGGTTTTGTTATGCAGCATGTTCATATTTTGAATTTGTATAATTTTAACAGGATATATTTTTATGGAGAGCAAAATCTTTTGGGATATTTAAAATTTAAGTTTATTTTTTATATAAAATGACATAAGAGTAAAGAAATGTGAATGTTTGTTCTTTTAACGTTTACTTTATTTCTAACTTGTATAATTTAGACAGGATATATTTTGGAGAGCAAAATATCATAAGTTATTTAAGGTTTGAGTTGATTTATTCCGGAATAATATTCCTGTCTGTTTTTATTCATATTTATGTTCAAAAAAGTTAAGTTTTAAAAGTTTTAAAGTTTTAAAAGTTTAGTTTTAGTGTGTTCAATAAATGTTTATCCTGTTCGGCCCGCGACCTAAAGTGTGTTTTGGATTTTGGCCCCCTGTGCAATTGAGTTTGACACCCCTGCTCTAAAGAGTTTCACAAAAGGTGCATTCTGTTTATAACTGATTTGATATAGGGTTGTAATATTAAGTATTTTGTATTTTGCATCTGTTTTCTACAGGTAAATGTCACATTAGCATTACTGAGACATGCAAGATAAAGAATTAGGAGTTGAAAAGTTGCATCTTCTATGTCCTGCATCTACACCAGTTGCTTTGTGTCCAATAAAGTTTTGAAATGTACTAAGAATTTTATTCATTTCAGTAACAGTGGCTAGAGAGCCAGTTTGGTGTAGTGGTTAAGGTGCCAGGCTAAAAACTGGGAGACTGAGTTCTAGTCTTGCCTTAGGCACAAAGCCCCCAGGTGACCTTGGGCCAGTCACTCTCTCTCAGCCCTAGGAAGGAGACAACGGCAAACCGCTTCTGAAATCTTGCCAAGAAAACTGCAGAGACTTGTCTAAGCAGTCACCAGGAGTCAAAAGCTGACTTGAAGGCACCTCTGCCCACCAAAATAGCTAAGCCTAATGGTATTTAGAAGAACTACAGTCTAACTTACTTGATAATTTCCTAGGAAAAAACACAACTTAACATGCCAGTTATTTTATTATTTATGCAGTGTTAATCAACTTACATAGCATTTATAAAATTATGTTTTAAAGCCAGTATTAGACTTAGTTCAAATATTTAACCAGACAGGTGTAACAAAAAGCACCCCAACATTTACAAACGATATGTCCAATTTCCATCTTATCTATGTATAGATACAAAACCCAGCTCTAGTTCTTCTAAAAATTATGTGAACATACAAAGAAACAATTTGAAAATATTAAACAGACATAGAACGTATTGATATTGAATAGTATGACAAAAATGTTTTATGAGAAAAGTACAATGATTGAAGGTAAGCCTACATATACACATAGACATATCCTAGAGCGTAAAATGTTGTATTTCATTCAAAATCATATTTACTATATCATATGGGAGTCAAGATAATGATAAACACTTTATCCTGAAAAATCAAACAAGTTAAGGAGTTCTTTAATTTATATTTTATTGATATATTTAAAATCCAAAGGCAGGGATCGGGAAGAAATACAGCAAAGAGGATTGAATAGCATATAAAGGTTGTGTCTGCATTCTGCAATGGCCAAGCATTAAGATTAATGTTTTCTTATTCTCCAAATATCATAATATAGCTGGAGAGTTTTCAGAAAGAGACAGAAGTGTGTGTTTGTGTGTGTATGTGCATGCACCAGCAGCAAAAGTAATTTAAAATAGTTGAACCATCACAAACATTAAATTCTAGTTGCAGATGTGCTAGGAAGCCTTTTAAAAATATGCATTAGTTCAACTTCCAATTTTATATAAGGTTCCCAGTGTTTCCATCCTATTATTGATCAGGTCTGCACTTTTTAAAATTGAGTGACTCCGAAAATATCTGTTATTTCCCAAATCATTAACCATTCATTTCCTGGGAGATCTTCTCAACAAAGATATAATGAAACGGTTTTATTATAGCAAGATTATTTTCTGAATCCTTACCCCAAAAAATAAAAAAATAAAAAAATCTGATGTCTGATGATTAGATCATTAACATTTTGTAATACTTTTTTTATAATTGTTGCAAACCTTTTTATAGATATTTATAGTGAAACTGGTAATTAAACAATAAATAACCTTTTGTCTAATTATTAAAGAAACAAAATATGGCTGCACAAATATACAGAATTGAGTAAATAAAAGCTCTCAAAACATAACTGTAAATGAAATACAATACATAATACAATGTATTACTAACCGGAATGTCTATCAAGACTACAGTTCCTCACTATACACTGTGAAACATTCAGATATATCTGATCACTACTGAGAGCTGCTTGGATATCCTCCAGATCTTTACATATCCAGTAAAATATGTACCGAACATATTTTACTGGATATGTAAATATCCTGGATAGCCATACTGGATATGTTCACAATTCAAATATTTTCTTGTGACTGATTTATCTGGTTTATTTCAAGCAATCAGGAAAACATTCAAACTGACTTGATGATTTTTATGACACTCAAAACACAGGATTCATTAGCACTTGCGTATCAATTTTAATGAATAAACATGATGGCAGGCAAAATTAACGCCTAAACATTTTGGCCTTAGTAAGGATTCCTACATGTGCTAAGCTGATATCACTATGCCATATCAAATACTCCCACTCACTGTTTTCAAATATAGGTCCAAAAAACAAGTCAGACATTTACAGAAGTTACCGTAAACTTAAACAAATCCAGTATATAAATTCAGAGATCTGATGTCAATTATGCCAAGCACGCATCAACTGCAGTTCTTCACTTTGAAATTAAAGTTTTATAAAACCAAATTTCACTTGAAGATTCCTTAAACATTTGTTAGCTATAATTTATCTAGTATTGATTTTTTTAAAATGTCAAACACTGAAAAAGAGCAATGTTTTCTGCTGGCAACAAATTGCATACTGCAACTTTCTAGTTGTGTATATATAGAAAAAAGGATATACAGTAACCCCACACAGAAAATACTTAGAACAGCCCTATTTGTGGTTCTGTATATATCGAAATGAAGTTACTGAAATCGTACAGTAGGAATCTCTCAAATTTGAACAGAGACATAAACCAAGTGGCATAAGCAGAGATGCAAAAAATGTTTTTACATTTCAGCTTTTACTCCCAAATAAGACTTGTTCTTTGCATCACCTGATATCTAACTTTCCAATTACATCAATAAAACTCATTCTTGTGCAGCAGTTTCCCTATCTTTAACATGCTTTAATACTTTTTATTCAGGTTTTTTCCCACATATCCAGCTGTTATTACCTTGTGTCATAATTCTAAATGTTTTCGCTTGGTATTTATTATGGAAAACCTCCTTTACTTAGGAAAACCACCTTACTGTTTTGACATAGCAGTACTTAAAGTGATTCCACAGAGAGTGATCTCATAGAATCAACCATTATCTGAAATCACCTTTTACTTTGATTTCCTTTGTTAAATTTGAAGTGCAAAGATGGCAGCAATCTATATTCCTACAGGGACTTAATTTGTACTGCCTAGAACTGTATTTTCCTCTTGTTTGTAATATGGTTTATTCCTCTGAATAATTTGAGGCTTGAATAATTTGTGTTTAAAATACAGTAATGCATTTTTTGTTTGCTTCATTGTTGTGCAGACCTTACAACCCCTGAGCACACCCTCAGTCTCATCCCTTGCATTCACCATTATTTGTTCCAGAATCAGATGCCTGTTCATCTAAACGCTAATTTCTACTACAAGGTCCCAAACTTTTACCAATCTAGCTTTAATCTCTTCTTCTTCAATATACTCTTTTGAAACAAAGCCATTCAACCCAGCCAATGAAAGAAATATATACACAAGTTGAAAAGGAGTGCATTTGTTTTTACAGTAAAGGCAGCCAGAAGAACCAGCACAGAGGATAGGCAATAATAACCCTAACGTTTACAGAAGGCAGTTCACAAGGAGTATTTCATCGCATTTGAGGATCTTATGAGATCTGGCACCCGGTGTCTTTTTGAGGCTTTATATCTGGTTCTTTCAGAGGTTTCACTTCTTCCTCTGGCTTTGGTTTAGCCTATAAATAAAAGGAAAGTAGAACAATGATGTTGCATTTGGGATATGATAACGTTATATGAGACTTTTTAAAAGCTTGGAACAAAGCTTAAGCTTTTCAACATACAGCCTTTGATAAAAGACAGAAATACTCAACACTGCAGTCCTGCCCTTCCAAGGCATTCTCACCTTCCCCTCCATCCCAACATTTCTCCTCTCCTGAATAAAAAAGAACCAATATAAAAGCTGAACATTACAGATAACACTGGTAAAGAAAGCAACCTGTTTGTGGTCTTACACTGTCCTCCTTTGGCCTTTTGGTGAGATCAAATGCGGCAAGGCTTTCTGGGGACCACTGGGCATGCACAGCCGGAAATTCAAAAGCAATAGGCTCAACTAGACCATAGTTTGCTTTCAGCTCAAGCTGGGGAGCCTCTGGAGGAATCTTTTGGAAGTAACTAAAAGAAAGCAATTTGAACGTTAGCAGTCTCCTAGTTCTTTTCCATGTAATTCTGAATAGGCTAGGAATGATTAATGCCACACATAGCTTGCATAATTTAATTGCATGCAATTCACAATCTGCACTGCACTTTCACCAAAATGGCAGGTGCTAAACACAATGAAGATTATTTTTATAGCCATATGTACAGACAAATCAAAACAGAATCTAAGACAAAGTAATGATTTAGCACTCCCACTGGCTGAATGGAAAACCGATTCCCCAAATTACTTCATCGCGGCCAGTCAATATTAGAGAAAAATGTAATTCCCCTTCCATTATACATTATTGTTTAAATAATGTTAATTATAGAATTAAAGAACTATTCTGCTCTGGGTAGAACTGTCTCATTTTTTTCAGAATTGATTAACGCTGCAAGACACACCATACACATTTCACTGAAGAAGCTACAGGCTGTCTAATTTAAAAAACAAAACCAGGGAGAGGAGCTGAACTCTACAGCTGGGAAGTATTGGCAATTACTGCTGTAGGAGGGAGCAGGAAGGGGCAAATGATGGTACATGCATCATAATACAACTGTACTTGTATCAGATATTATCTCATTACCTCATCAATCCACTTGCATGATGACATTATGATACATGTTGTCATCACTTCGTCACTGTGGCTTGTTGCGGATGTCAGTGAAGCCAGTACCTGGTTTGTGAAAAACTAAGTTCGGCAAGCCCCCCAAGGCCAGTTTGTTGAGGCAGTACCCTGAAGCCAGGGGCAAACCTCAACAAAACTGTGCATCCAGGCCAGGAACGATCCACTTGTCAGGGAGATTTGTAACTATTTACTGTATGTCTGTACCATTACAAGGCAATAGACTTGAAGCAGATCTCTCACTCCTCAATGCAATCAGCAATACCATCTTTGGGCTAAATCCTTAATTCTAAGAATTCTTAATTCTTAGAACAGCATTCCCTTAAGGCATATTTGTAGAGGGAGGAAAGCATTCCCTTTGAGTCAGACAAGTCCATGCAGTTTTCTTGGTGGTGTTTTTGGAAGTGGTTTGCCATTGCCTTCTTGCTAGGCTTGAGAGACAGTGACTGGCTCAGGGCTGCCCAACTGGCTTTCATGACTACGCCTCAGGTTTCCACCCAGAGCTCCTTAGCATAATTTGTTGAAGCAGTCCAATAATGGGGTACTTAAATAAAGAAGAACATAATCCCCTGAAACTGGTAAACAGGCACATATCTATACTGCTTTATGTAAACAATGTGGTAATTCTATCACAAACACCAGCTAGTTTGAAGAGCCATGACGGCACTATCCTGCTTTGCAAGGAGCATTTACTGCAAATTATGCAAAAACTAAGAACATGCACCTTGCAAAGAGTTTTTAAAAATTGCCCTGGAGACTTGATGGAAAATCAGTCAAAGAAGTACCCCGCTTCTCATACTGTACAGGTTTTGTGATGCAATATTCAGGGAAGTCACAAGCTCATACTGCTTAGATTTCTCTGACTGCTTCAAAAAGTTCAACTGCTATCTGCTCATGTACTTCTTAAGAAGTGCTGTTTAGTCCAGCTGCTCTATGTCTGAGGCCAAATTGTGAGCCCAGCTTCTACATGGGACTCAGTAATTCTAGGCTCCAACTACGGTATGCTAAATTAGAAAGAGTGCAAACTAATTTCTTGCAAAAAAATATTCCAAGTAGCAAGACATGTTTCTAATACAACCTTACAACTGCTGAGGGTTGAAAACAAGGCTATGGCTGAGTATATTTAAATACTGGTTAAAGATTAATTTCTAACCCCAAGGCTTGACCTCCCCTATTTTATTTGACACATTTCAATCTACTTGGAAGCAACAAATTGGGGATAAAATTCAGAAATTGGGCTTTGCAGTAGAGGTACTGCTGTTGCTGGGCAAGAATAGGCCATGACAACTGTTACACAAAGAATCCTTGACATGGAATTGCAAACTGAATATAGTAAAATACGAGCTGGTATAAAAACAGTACAGTCTGCTTCAGTTCAGCCCAATACCTCAACCAGGTTACAGTTAATACATTTCATATGGCCTTTACATTGTTGTGCTTTGACATCTTGCCGTCAGCTATACAGGAGAGTAAGTTTCAAAAAATTCATTATTGTTGAAAGGACTTGCCCTTGCCAATCTGAGAACATGGAATCACTGGCCCATGTGTTACTTTATTGTAATTTCTAGAGAGAGATATGGAGCTTCTAACATCTCTCATTAGGCCATTTTCCAGATGTCCAGATGAATTCCTTTTGGCAGATAAGGACCCTAAACTAACACAAGCTGTTGCAGAGCTTGCATTTGTAATCTGTAGAACTTGTGCGTTATTAATGGCAAATTATTTTAGGGCTGATTCTTTTGACTATACTATGTACAGTAGGGTTTCGTATAAAGCACTAGAGTATTATATTGTTTTTACCCTATTTTATCATATAATATTTTCCTTTCCCCCTTTTTTATTTACTCTTTTATCTATCTTATTTTATTGTTTTAATCTAATTGCTCTGATATGTACGATACTGTGATCAATAATAAAGTAATGTAATTGAATTGAATTGACCTGAATTGAATGAACTAGTCCTATCAAGGTGAGAGAAGCAAGGTTTTGTGTAGTTACCTGAGGCGAGGTTGAATCTGTGACTCCTGAAAAATGTGGACAGGATCCTCAGGACCACTATCTTAGCCACCTGCTTATTAGAGTCATGCATCACCTGCTTGGTTAAAGCCATCCTGGGTGATGTGTGGTTGGGTCCATGTGGTAGTATTTGCTTTGTTGAGAAAAGGGGTGCTACCACCTGCCTCTTCAAAAAGCCTTCACTGGACCCAACAGTACTGGACAATTTTCATTCAGTCTCCAACCTTCCTTTTTTGGATAAGATTGTTGAAAAGATGGTTGGACTGCAACTCAGAGGGCCCTGGAGGAAATGTTTACCTATACCTCTTCCAGTCAGGTTTCATGCTGGGACATAGTACTGAGATAACATTTGTTGCACTTGCTAATGACCTCTAGCAGAGCTGAGACAGGGATAATGCAACCATCCTTGATCTTTCAGTGGTTTTCGATGCCATCAACAGTGGTATCCTTGTGGACCACCTATGGGGGTTAGATGTGAGCCACAGTACTGGGATGGTTCTCTTCCTTTCTCTGTAGTTGAGTCCAGTCGGTGTTAGCAGAATAGGAGAACCATAAAGTCATGATGTGTAGAGTATCTCAGGACTCAGTGTTCTCACCTCTCCTGTTTAACCTCTGTATGAGGCTATTGGCTGAGGTCAACTATAAGTTTGGGTTCAGGCATCATCAGTACACTGATAATACCCAGCAGTACCTCTCAATCCTGGCCTGACCAGGTGATGCCATTAAGGTCTTGTCCCAGTGTCTGGAAGCTGTATGGTCTGGATGGGGAGAACAGGTTCAGGCTCAGCCGTGACAAGACTGAGTGGTTGAGGGTATTTGGATCACCCAGGTCTAGAGATGTTCCATCTTTAGTCCTGAAGGAGATTGCGCTTCCCCCTTCAGGACTGGTATGCAATTTGGGGGTTTTCTTGGTCTCACAGCTCTTCTCAAGAAGCAGGTGGCAACTATGACCAGGAAGGTCTCGCACAAATTCATCTAATGTGCCAATTGTCCCCATACCAGGACCTCGAGGCCCTTAAGACAGTTATTCATGCTTTGATTACCTCACAACTGGACTACTACACTGTGCTCTACATGGGGCTGCCCTTGAAGACCACTTGGAAGCTGCAGGTGGTCCAGAACATAGTGGCATGGGCAGTTATGGGCATCCCATGGTACACCCACATAATATAGTTGTTTCATGAGCTGTGGTGGTTACCAGTAGGCTTCCAGGTACAATTCAAATGCTAGTTATTACCTATAAAGCCCTTCATGGCCCAGGGCCTGGTTATATGAGAGACCATTTCTTTTCTGTAGTTTCTATGCATACCATTCAATCAGACAAAGTTGGCATTCTCCAGGTCCCATTTATTAGCAATGTCACCTGATGGGACCCAGTAAGTGGGCCATCTCTATCTCAGCATCTATCCTTGGGAATGACCCCCACCCTGACTTTATTTAAATGAGGCCTTAAAACCTGGCTCTTTCCCCAGGATTTGTCCTATGGGTGAGTGGCATTCCCCTTGTGGAATAATTGGTCTGCTAGAGTTTGTGAGTTTTTTCCTGGATGTTTATGTTCTGTATTGTACTGCTTTAAACAGTCTCATATTGTATGCCGTCCAGAGTCATGATAAAGTTGGGTGGTCTATCAATTTATTAAATATATAAATGTTACAAAAACAGCAGACTAAAACGCATTTCTTTGAAAAAAAGTACTACAAATATACTTACATGAATCCATTTTCTCGCTGAGATTTTTCTAAGGTATTTTTCACCAGAGTTCCTAATTTCCTAAAGAAGAGATGTCCAGAAGGCTTTGCTGTAGTCCCTGGCCCTTTGGTTTCCCCATATTCTTTGCACAATATTTCTGCCTTGGCATAAACTTTACAAGAAAGCAATGAGTCAGTCTGTGTTCTTACTACTTTTTTGGACAATTTCTAATAGAGTGCAGTACTTCATTTTACAGTCTACTGTATTCAGTCAAGATGCATCATTGAAATGCTAAGATACATACAAGGATATTAGCTACCCAGAGATGTAGGGTAGCACAGAACATTTACATGGAAAGAGAATACCAAGCTTTGAAAAAGTATTGCTTTTATTTATGTCTATTATTAATTTTTATGCACATATGGCTCTAATATGATTTTTTAAAAATAGGACATGATCTTTTTCCTGCAGATTAGACTATCACAGGGAAATTTACCATAGTAATCCTTAGACCTCTCAAGAATTAAAGTTATGCTTTGATTTTTCAAATAAATAATTTCTCAAGTATTCAGTGGTTTGAATTTGTAGAAATGTAGTGGAAAAAAATACTTCTTCTTCTATAAACTATGAAAAAGCACTTACATTTTTCTGCTTCTTGTAGAGACCTAATAGATTCTCCACATTTATCACTGGCCAAGAGGGTCTGACCATGATAGCAATAGGCCTGGAGAAAGAAAGACTTTCTTTAATATTCTTGGCATGCTCTGGAATTACCTTAATTTCTTACCTGCTTCAGCAGCGAGGGCAGAAGAGTGAATTTCATGATTTGGGAAGGCATAGGGCTAAAAGAGAACAATTAGCAATTCTCTTGCTGCTCTGGTACTGTCCAAAATAAAGGAAGGCTGTTCCAGCTGCACTCATACACCAACAAACTTACAGGAGCAGAAGGACTTTGATATATGGCAGTTAAGTACAATCCATTAAAAAAGGAAAGTACCTGCTCTGTGTTCTCAGCTATCCCAGCATGGAGCAAAAGAAAAAGCTTCTATGCATAAATAAAAAAGGGAGGCTGTAGTACATGGACCACCTGTCTTCCACTGTCTCTTTTTCCAGTAAGATCCAACAGAGTGCTCCATGTTCCACCTTTAAAACATGTCATTTGATAGACCCCAGGATGCATGTCTTCTCTGTCCCAGCACCTGGCTTCCTAGAGATAAGAGAAGTTTTGATCCTGCTGTCTTTTAAAGGAGTACGGAAGGCCTGGCTTTTCCCCCATACTTTGGGTTAGGGGATTGGGTGCCTTCTGAATGCAACTGTATTAATGCCCTGGAATCACTATGTTTTATTTGTTCTATTGTATTGGGTTTTGTTTTTATGCCTCCCGGAACCATTATGTGTTGAACTGCCTTTGATGTATAAATGAATGAATTCTAAAAGACTTACAAAAATATTGCTTGAATAACATTGGTTGCCATTTTATATGACACTTTCATAGCATTTTGAAAATCCTTTTAAAATAGTTGTTTAAACCCTGAATACTCACATAAGCCATATAGAAACATGACTTCAACTGAAGGTATTTTCGCCACTTCATTGAATATGCTGGATCCAGACTAGATAACATTTGATCTAGGAAAAGACAGTATTATCTTTAAAATAGTAATCCATTCATGAATTTATCCATCTGCAGTACCTGCTAAGAGATTAATTCAATATTAAAGCCCTGATTAATAGCAGAAAATTGTCTGTAAAGATATGTTTGTCCATGAAACAGAGATATATAGCAAGCCATATAAGTGCTATATTTATGTTGACTTCTTGCCTTCAATCACCATAAAAAACAAAAGTAAATAATGATTGAGTAAGTTTACCTGGCAAAGCACTGCCATCTGAATCAAGCTTACTCTCAGGGTCATTTTCAATTCTTTTATCCATGGCACTTCTTTGGTGCTTTGTCTATGGATAAGATTCTATGCCTTAAAATTGATATCAAATATTCGCCAACTTTTTATTAAATAATTATTTTAACATACCTGCTCTTTGGTAGAAACTGGCTGTTTCATAAGCCAGAGCAGCTATTAGACCAGGATTGTGTTTCAGCTCAATAGCCCGGGCAATTGTCACTAAGACAGAAATGAGAGGCTGGTGTAAACATCATCTCACATCCCATTTATTTCTCTAATTACTTAAATATGGACAATGTGCTAACCACATAAACCTACTTAGAAAACAACATGTTTCTCTTTTTTTTCCTTACTTCTAATGGCTGAACAGAATTGCTGTTGTAAGAACTGAGTTGGGGCATTCACCTGCGTGAGAAGTGGGTCTCTGTCCTTGAATTTATATCTTAAATTTTTGAGGGTGGGATGGTTGTGTGAGCGCATTTTTTGGTGGAATTGTAACTGATTCTATTTCCCTGTTCATTGTATGTATAAGCATAGATAGGAAATCCCTATGGATGACAGGCAGGAAGAGGGGGATGGAAGTGCTCTAATTCATGGGAATTTATGATCTCCATGACAGACCTGGGTCTGTCTCAGATTGCCACTAGGCCAGCATACAAAGCAAGACTTCAATTTGCTCTGGCACACTGGTAGTGGGAGGTGGCCTGGATATTTGGTGGTTACAGTTACCTCATGATACAGACCCCCATCTGGTGAAGTTTGGTCTTACAGCATATTTACTGCACAGGTGATTGAGACAACACATGTTCTTAAATGCTCACAGGGAATTTCCAGGCACTAGAGCCAATGATGTTGCAAGGACTTCACTGACTTATGGAATAGGGAAATGGAAAAGGCCACTGACATCTTTGCCCCTATCCAGTGCTATGGATTCCAGGCTTCTTTTTAATGTTCTGATGAGCACTGCATGATTAAAAAAAAATGGGGAGACAGCTAAATCATAAGTAGTATAAGACTTGCAACTTGCTATGACACCACACCATACCATACCATACAATACAATCCATCCATTCAAGTTAAGTAACTGTTTTCTGCTATGTGGGGTTCTGCTTGCACTTACTTGGGAAACTGAAGCTGGTGTGTAATGTTAGTTGCTGAGTAGAGCACCTATGCATATGTTACACCTCTGTCAAAACAAATGCATGGCTGCCAATTAGCTACTGAACCAGATTCAAAGTTCTACTTCTGGCATTTGAAAATCTGGAGCAGAATTCCTGATGGACCACTTCACTGTTAGAGACCCTGTTAAATTTTTAAGATAATCAGAGATCATCTTGCCATCTGCGCTAAGATGAACAACTGTTGTGTTGTGATTACATGTGGGTAGGCTTGCACTTTGGAATTCTCTTCCCTCTGGAATTCGTGAGGTAGCTACTATTAGATAATTTATTACATTCTACTTTTCATTAATAATTCAGTGACCATGTAATGGATGCTGCATTTGAATGGAATAAGGAGCAGTGTAATACATTACATCAGGCTATGTCCTATCATTCAGTTTTCCAGTAGAACAAATTGTTTTAAAATCCTCAGAGAGAAAGCCCCCAATATTTGTCAGATGCAGAGTTAGTAACATTGCATAAATACCTTCTTGTGCTTCAGCTTGACATTGGATAATATAGGAATCTATTAGTCGAGCTTCTAAATCTCTTCCCTTTTCTACAGGAGTGATCAATTTAGGGATATGGCTTTCCTAAATGAAGAAAATGCACTTTAGTATTGGAAACAGTGGCTACATTTAATTAACTAATATAAACACATATAAATGAAGCATCCAAAGATTTATGAAAACTTACTAACGATGAAGTATACCAATATGAAAATTGCAACCATTCTATCAGATATCTATCAGTCATTTAAGAAAGGCATCTACTATGTTGCATTCAAAATCTCCTTCACTGGAAAACTTTGTTTAAGGAACAAAGATTTTTAGCTTTCTACCTGTGCAAAGAATAATGGAAAACATATGCATCTCCCATGTAAATTTTGAAGTGGAACAATTCTAAGAAGTTAGTCCATCTGTTCTTCCTGAGCTTCTGAAACTATTCTTAACCCTATAAATTAAATAATCCTTTTTAAAAGATATGTGGATCCTAATGAGCTACGGTACTAAGAGGAATAATGAGTTGTGCATGCTTCAGAAATGATTTAGAAGAAGTGTTTCAGAATTCACACATGCACTGCATATTTCTATCCATTATTTATTATTTCTTCTGTGCCAGTCTGGAAAAAAAATGCTGTTTTAACAATGTATTCAAGTCAAAGAAAATGCAACTTTTCTGAAAAAAAAAGGTATTATACCTTTAAATGTTTGAAAATCCCAGCTGCTATTTTCATACTTCGATGGACATCTTTTGCTTCATCTTCTGTTATGCTAAAGGATTAGCAGTTCATTAGTATTGCAACCTCAGGAGTTTTAAACATCATCCATCAAATTTCTTAATATTCTTGCTAGACAGGTTCTTTTAATATTTCTATTGTTTCCTCTCCTTATCTCATGTTTGCTCAGCAAATAAAATACCATATTTCTATGGAATCAGAAAAAATTAAGTAACACAGGGAACAAATGTCAGCCTCTTAGTCCATCTAACCCAGCATTCCCTAGTCCAGGATGCTGAACCTGTGATGCTCCAGATACTGCTGAACAAAAATCTGATTACCACAATACTCATTTAATCTAACTGAAGTTACTTTCAGCCAATGTCATCACTTAATTTAAGATATGTTAGGATTTGAAATCGAGATTGTCTAATTCAAAACATACATCCAAGCAACAAGTTGTGGTCTTCCAATTAAATCTAGCCAGCTCTACAGTCAGTTCTGACATGTATGTGAACAGTATATGTATGTACTACCAGAGATATCATTTGGATTCTGGCCAGTGTTTTACTGCATTAGGTATTCATTAGAAATACTTTATCAAAATGTTTTTCTTGGCATCTAAAAACAAAGACAGTGACACCAGCCAAGTTTCCTGCAGCTAGTCTGTGGCTGTAAATTTCCTACAGCTGATCACCACCCACCAAAATCAAAGCTTCTGAAGTTATCTTAGAAAAGAGGCCAACTCAGAGAGAAGCAGGCAACCCATCATGTACTCTAATCATGAAACCATATCAAGTTTTGGCAAGAATTGTGCCATCAAGTGCTACTGTTACTATATTATTTTTTTCTGTTGATTTCATGTTTTGGATGAATTTTGTAGACTGAACTTCTAAAATAAATGATCAGTTTTCTAAATACATCAACTGTTGATCCTCAGGCCAAGAAAATAGCCTTTCTGGACAGATACTGAAGAGAAGATGTCATCCATGTAGGAGTACTACATAAGGAGTATATTCCAAAATAATGAGAGAGAAATTATTTTGGAATATCTACTACTTTTACAGTCCAATATTACAATTCAACTTGGTTTACATTTCTAAGTGTAAGGCTGGGACCCATACTGTTTGACACTAAGGAAGCTGAAGACTATTCACTGAAATGGTTTTGCTCTCAATAGCAGTTTAGGCTGCAATCCTGTGCACAGTTTAGCAAAACCAAGTCCACCAATTTCAAATGGGCTCAAGGTATGTTTTTAACCTTCTGACATTATTCTAACTGAAGTGAAAATACTTACTCTTCTTTCCCAGCTAATCTTGATGCATATTTAGTATACCACAAGGCCACATTAAATCCCATAGAAACTAATTCAAACACAGCATCTTGCTGGGCACTAAGGGAAGAGGAAAAAAATATCAATCTCTTGCACCGTTTATAACACTTCTGAAGTACAAAACATTGCAATAGCTCCATTTATCTTTTAGACAAGGCACAATGCTACAAAATATCTTCTCAGAAATGTCACACTGAGTTCAAAGAGACTTGCTTAATCTTTTCCATACCCTCCTATCCCTAATCATGGGAGCAAACCTCCAAAATATTCAAATGTTTACATGGAACCTTAACAGCTTGAAAAGTGGAATTGTTTTGGCAGAAACAATTCATGCTTTGTTTTAGTCTGGGTTAAGAATGTCCAGAATATAACATTTTTACAGTTCTTCCCCCAGAATGAAAATGCAGAAGTAGCAGTCAACCAAGTTACCACCATCCTTTTAAAGGATTTAACCGAGCACTACTATTAAAATACAAACCACAGGGTTTTTTCATAGAAATGGAAACTTTGCTTGACCCAATATATTAACACTGCAAAAATAAATTTCATCTTGATTAAAATTAATTTATCTGGGCTTATACTATCACACAAGGGCTTGTTTTTAATTATACAAATCCCATGGAGATGCAACATTAAGAAGTGATCATATAAAGATTAAATAATATCTACTTCTAGGGCTACTATCTTGCCTACTGGCAGTATTTTATTAATCTGTTGTATTTGTGCCAGTATAGCCCATTAGACAATGAAAAAAGAAAAGGAAAGTCATAACAAAAACCACACATGGAGATAACAGCATGATGCAAATTAAATCAATTGCAGATTAAGATTTCAACTGATCCCATTGATAAAATAGATTTTGTCATAAGATGACTCTTTCAAAGTATGAAAAAAATGTAAGAGCTTCTTTTTAAAATTCCATAATATCTGCTTGGTAATCCATTCAGTTACGTACTATTTATACTACTAAGAACTATCTTATTTGAAAACCATACTATATGTATACCTTGGTACTTGTCCTTGCAACGTGTCTGTCCATTTAAAATTCTGAATGTATCTCAGTTTGCTATCCTGTGAAGAGTTATCCAGCGCAACTATAAAGCCTGTTAAAATAATGCCACTATTAAAACAGCACATCCTCTACAAATCAAAATGTGTTTTAAATAATCATTTATCTTCAAACTTTTCTTTATTTTTTCAACTGATAATGTGACTATTAATATAATACTTTTAATGTTTAAAATGTCCGATACTCAAAATCAGCCTCAGAGGTCCTTTTCACTTGGCTGATTTGGGGACCAGTTTTATACTACACTGCGGAGGTAAATGATTTCAATGATTTCTTTAGTTTAAGTTCAAAGTAACTGACATTCCATTTTCAGAACAACACCAGACAAAGAATTCTAGGAAATCAGCAGATGGGCCGGTGAGACAATGTACTAAGTACAGAAAAGAAAGGAAATAATGCACTCTTGTGTCAAAAGGAGTTGATGCAAATGGAAAGTCCTTCTGCTCATGTGAGCGGGCTTCCCCTATGCATTATCCCACATCATTCCAGAGGCCCTCCCAATGGCTTCTGAGGGGCAGGGGGAACAGGTGGTAAAGCCCCATTACACGGCGGAGATTCAACTCATGTTACAACATGCAAGATATATTCTATACATACTAACTGCAAAATTATTTTCCAAAGGATAATCTTTACATAGCCAAGATGGCATTATCTAGACCCTGTTGACCTTTCAGAAGACCTGGATGTGCTCCACCACAGGGGTCGGTTAGTTAGATGGCCTGTGAACTGTTGTTACTGTTGAGTGTTTATTGGCTTTATTCTTAGTAATCATTATAGGTTTCTATGCTTTTGCTATTTTTAAAAAATTGTTTTTAATAGGTTGTTAGCCACCTAAAGTTGCATTTGCAAGATGGGTGGCCAGATAAATCAACTGAATAAAAAAACAAGGGGGAAGCATCATCACATTTTAGGAAATCCAAGATTTGCACCTGTACAAAAGAATTCAAGGAAAATCCCATACAGACAAATGGGAACTGAGCATGTACAATGGCTGAAGAAGAAAAAGAAGGCGTGACGTGGTACCCTGAACAGGAACACAGCACTGAAATATCTTGTGGCTGATTGCATTTATAGTTTTAAAAATTAAAATCTGTGCATAATAAAAAGAAGAAAACGGAAAGAAAGACATGAAAATTAGCAGTATAAACCCAAATGGGCTTGAAATGGGGAAAGTTCTGAAAGGAAGAGATCTTGGCAAAAGTAGGAGCAGCTCTCTGCAGATGCAGTTTAAAGCAGTGTTTCTCAACCTCAGCAACTTTTAGAAGTATGGACTTCAGCTCCCAGAATTCAACTCCCAGCATGTTGGCTGGGGAATTCTGGGAGTTGAAGTCTGCACTTCTTAAAGTTGCTGAGGCTGAGAAACACTGCTTTAAAGTATAAGAGGTAAGGGCATATAAACCTGCTCAGTTCTTCCTTCTACAGTACATTTAGAAGATTATAACTATCTGCTATCTAAATGGACAGAAAATGCTGAAAAAACATGTGTTTTGTGGCTGGCTTGAAAAATGAGTTTGTGGGGGGAGAGTGACATATGAATTACTGTACTCATGTGGAGGGTTTTTTTAGTCAAGCCAATGCTAACTAGACTTTGCTATTTTGCCCCTTGAATTTAACCGATTTGTTTTATCTACCATGTGCTCAGGTTGCTGAAATGTAGCAGACTACTATAATTTCTCAAATAATCTGTAATACTCAAGCCCAAACACTAAGGCAACATATCACTGAAAAACCCACAATCTTCTTCACTCATTACCTTCTAGTGTATTCATAAAGATACAGCTGCACTCAGCCATCAATTATGCCTGGCATCCACTCACAAAAAAGATTGGCAGCGCTGCATTCAGCGTAGACTTTTGCCCACCCCCACAGAAGCCTCTCAGAAATAAGGCAGGAACATAGTTCTTTCTCCATGCGTGGGCATGAAGAAGTGGCAGTGGTCCCTTTGCTTGCATTGCTTTGGAGAGGAACAGAAGGAACCAGAGAAATGCCTGTTGTTTCTCTCTTCTCTCAAAGCTTCTTTGGGCTTGGTGCTTGCTGTATAGCTAAAGGAATTAATACTTTTTTGATTTGTAGAAAACTTTGGACCAATAATGAAACACCAGGCAGTATTCCCCCTTTTCTGTCCTTCTACAGTTTTCTGCAAATCACTTTCCTTTTCCTTGTGTTCTCTAGTCATCAAGACAACTCGGAAGTGAGGTAGGGGGTTGTCTGCTATGAGAGTGAAAGTGATAACAGAATTGGTGGCAGAAGGGTTTACCACTCACACTTTCCCACAATCAAGGAAAAATGTCTAACGAGAATTAAGAGAATGTGCTTTCTGCTCTGTAATTCACTCTCAGAGTATCAGGCAGGTAACCTGAACAACAAATGTGTTACTTGGGCTTTTAGTTTCCCAAGGAATGTACAGTGCATGTGTGTGTGTGTGTACACACACGCTCTGAAGTAAATTTGCTGAAAACAATGGAACTCTCTTCCCCTAAAAATAAGGGTAAGACTGAAATCCAATGCTGAATTTTGTACAGTTACCTGAAACAGAATCCCACTGAGCTCAGCAAAACATTAATAGGATTACACTGGAAATCTTACTTTTTATTCATACAGTTTATTTATTTGTGCTCTCAATTTTTTGTATATAATTTAAAACCTATTATACCCTACAGATTATAGAAAAGGATAGGTAAAAAAGCTACTCAAGTTTAGAAAGATAAATATAGGCTGATGGTTTTCTACTAGTTACTGCACACATTAAGTATGTTTGATCAACCACATAAACAGTCTTTGGGCCACTGATATTCTGTATCAGTGTCCTATTTCTACACAACTATGTCTTCAAAGTTCTACAGAAGGGCAAGCAACCTTTTGGAAAGCAAGGACTATAATATGGGGGAATGTCTGAAAATAAGGTAACTATGTTAGTGTGCAGTGCAACATCAATGACATGGGCTTGGTTGTGGATTTTCTATTTTCTTCCTGTTTGCCAGTGGGTGAGGACTTTTTCTTACTTTAAAAAAAAAAATCTGTGAAGCTATTTTTAGGGTTTACACTCTAGTTTTCATGTGTTTCACACTTCAAAATAGCAGAAAACTCTACTGTTATGTTTTGGTAATTGTGTCACTGAAATTTAGCAGCACAGTCACAGCAAGCTTTAGCACCTCCCCCCTCTCCCAAATAATTGATCTTTTTTTTTTACCTTCCAAGAGTGAAAAATAGGAATCAGTTGCATTTTTCATCATATCCGGATTACAACTCAAATCAGTAAAAAGTTCCAGGAGTCGTGCTCTTGATAACCTTAAATCACTATATTAAAGGGAAAAAAAAGACCAAACAGATACTTCTCAGCTGTGCATTGCTTTCTCTTATTAACTTATATTTGCATATGTTCTTACAATCACTTACTTGCAGATTTTTGTTGCAGCCGGAGTTGTGGCCACTCCATAGTAATTGAATGGGACAGGAGCTGTAGCCTTTAAAGGGTTTCGATGAAACCAATGAGTCATTCTCTTCCTACAAGATTAGAATACAGCAAGACTAAAATAAAGAGGAGAAAAGGTTATTGATTTTATACATAACTACAAACACAACATTTAAACATCTGGTCATTTAATACATTTCAGTTTTCTACAGGAAAAAGGCTAAAGCTATACACACAGATACTGACACATATATACATATAATATTTATGTTAGAGAAAGAGAGATAGATAGAAAATAAGCCTGGCCAGATTTTTAAATAAACATACATAGGATTGCCCTATATGAAAAATTATTGTATATTAGATGTGATGGACAGCACTGAAACTCTGGACTTTTAACACATGACAATTGTGTAAGAAAATCACTGGTTATAAGAATAAACAAGGTAGCTGTTAACATTATTCTTTAATAGTCAATAAAAAAACAATTAAAATCTAATAAAAGCAACAGCTATTGAATTCAATTCAATTGAAAAGGCCTAAGAATAAAGGAGAACTCCTTTAGTTTTCTTAAAAGTAGAAAGAGTTTGGGAGCAACACATGCCCCAAGAAACAAATCTCAAAAAGTGAGGGCATTCTAGAAAGGGCCTTTTCTGCTAACTTTAATGTTCAGACAGGATCATATCAAGAAAACTGGTCCCTTGGTCCCAGGCAATCCAGGCATGCTTAAGGTATGCATGATATGCTTCCAGTTAGCAGCCCAGCTGCCACATTTTTTTCTGAGTTGATGATTCTATACATCTCCTCAAGGGACACCACATCGTTCAAACTGCATTAACCAATTTGGGATATCACTTTGGCATGGATAACTCTTTTCAGATCTGACTTAAGAAAGACATACTGTGCAAATTCCCTCCTGGCCACCACTGCCTCTTGGGAATCCAGAGATGGCAGGATTTCATGGAGAAATTCTAAACCTGCTCCTTTTCAAAGCCATCCAGAGCCTTTTTTCCTACTGACAAGCACCACCATCTTGTCTAGATTGAATTTCAGCTTGTTCACCCACTTCCAGTCCTTTACTGAATTTAGGCACTGATCAAGGGAAGCAACTGTTTTCTTGGGGTTCAATGACAAGGTGCAGCACTGCTGGATATTATCAGCTCATTTCAAAGGGCATTGTGATAGGCACCTCACTCTAAAGTTCTAGATGACCTTTTTCAGCAGTTTCAGTTGATGTGATGGAATGGAATTATGAAGGCCAGACTCAGGGAGAAAAACACTTCCTTTCATCTCCTTACTTCTCTGGCATGCTACCAGGCGAACGTAGTAACACCGGGGGGGGGGGGGGAATGGTGGCTGGGCCACTGGTCCGAGTTGCTGTATTAGTTGTCCCATAGCTGCTTGCAGGCTATTAATCTGTGCATCCACTTGCTGCTGATGCTGTAGCAGGGCTGCTGCCAATAACTGTGGTGTCAAATTAGCTCCCTGGGGATCTGTTGCCATGATTCAAACTCCTTCATCTGGAAGGGAGCATTGAGTCTGGGAAGACTGATGTCAGGCCTAGCCCAAAGAATTTCAAGAGACCATGTAAATTCAGTCCAGCAATGTTTATTAGCTACAACCTCTAGCAAGAATCTTCCCAGACTGAAACCCCAGTTCCCAAGTAATGCCAGCCACAACATTGTGAATTCCTCAGGGAGGTGCCAGTCTCCTCCTCTTATCTCTCCCTCTAGCCTCAGGAGATGAAAGGAAACGTTTTTCTCCCTGAGTCTGGCCTTCATAATTCCATTCCATCACAGTTAGATACCAAATAGCACAGGGACCAAAATGGAACTGTAGAACACCTAGGGTTACCAGATGTCTGGCAAAAGGAGGATATCTGCCTTTTTGTTCTCATGTCATGCATCAGGCAAGCATAGCCTTAAAATCAAATATTGGCTTTTTGAGTATCTAACAAGCTTATCTCTTCCCCAGCAGCTTTTCTCCACTGCCCTGGGCTTCCTTAATAAGTGCTAATCACAAGTTAATAAGCTCAGCTCTGTGACCTTAATTAGTTGATTAGGCCTTGCCCTGCTGCCTGAAATTGGCAAAATCTTCATCAGTTACAGGCTGAAGGCTTTTGACTCCTAACCAGCTCTAGCACATTCCTGCAACTGAGAAAAACAGTATTTCTGATGCTGGAAAAAGTAATTTCATATACACGTGGGCCTATGTTTTTCTTTTTTCTCTTTTTTCTTTTCTTTTTTTTTTTTTGCAGTTTTTCACTGTAATTTTTGTCACAGATGCCAAGAAAGTTGATCAGGTAGTGTTGCCTGTGTCCTCTTTTGCCTATTCAAACATCTGGTAACTCTAGGAACACCAAGGCCAACAGCCTAGGTGTTAAAACAGTCCCTCACCACCACTTTCTGGACACAGACCAAACAGGAAAGACTGACTCTCTTGTAAAATAGTGCCCTCAAGGCCTAGCCCTGCCAGGTGGTCCAGAATCATCATAAAACTGTTATGAATGTAGTTCCCTTCCCAGTTGGCAGGACTGAAGAGATTCCCATAAACATTCCTTCAGGAAGGCTATAGAGTTCGAATGTAGATCTTTATGAGGTAAGGATACTCTCAATCATGTAGGCAGAGAGAGATAACCCTCTCTACCTGGACACAAAAAACATTTGTCCTTTTAAGAACCAAGGCAGAACTAAAAGAGAAGCTATGGACTAAGGGTGAGGGGAAAAGAGATTGATATAATTCCCCAGGGATTCAGATTAAAGGAATTCTGAGAGAAAAGGAAAACCCAGGTACAGGAAAGCAGAGTCCAGATATAAGGAAGTTTCACAAAACATGGCTATTTCTGTAGAAAATGGTAAATATGTTCTAGCCACTAATTCCATTAGGTTTTTTGTTCCTTGACCTATGCTAAAGCCTCATTACCTCCTGTGTGTTATCTTTCTATGCAAACTCAGTAATTGTGTGTGCATCAGTCTTATACATTGCATTTTCTTTTGTACTTTTCAAGACTCTTATATTTTGTTTTTTCCTCTTCTTTTAAATAACATTTGATTTTGTTTACATCTGGTGAGACTGGGAAAGAAGGGCTGAAACCCCTGGTCACTTGTCTATATGCTATGAACCCACAAGGTTGCATAAACATTATTTCATTTTTCCCATTTTGATTATTCTGGTGCCAAAAAGGCAGCACATCTCTCTCATACACTGGGATTAGAGGAAGGACATCAGGCAAAGCACTCCCAGAAGATAGGTGATGGCATTAGGAGCCACCAAGACTCTAAGCTAAAGTAGGAGGCATGGCAGTCTGTGAAGACCCAGTGGGATTCTGGGAAAGAGGTTTGAGTCCTCCAGCATTCTACCCTACATGCCCAGCTATTCCACTATAGAAACCTGCTGAGAGATCCAACGGAATTGCTGGAGTAGTACTCTACCCATCTACTTCGCGACATAGGTTATCCAGTTTCAGTCAGGCAGCTAATCATCATCATCTGGCTGAAAAAGCAAATGAAGTAAGTTCAGATAATCAGTATCATCTAGGTCTACTTAGAGTTACAAGGAACCACCTTCTTGATCCTTATCCACAAATGATACATAAAGTGGTTGATAGTTGCTCAGCTCTTCCAGGTTGAAGAAATGTTTTGTTACTGGCAGATTTATCACTGCCTCTTTTAAGCAGGAAGACATATACCTTCAAAGAAGCATTAATTACCTCTCTGAACATGGACCCAGTTCTTTCTGAACATTTTAATCAGCCAGGAAAGGCAAGAGTTGAGCAAACAGACATTGGCCCTCACTTCTTCAGATACACTCTATGTATCCTTGAGATCCAAAAACTGAAAAGAATTCAGAACTGCAGAAGCAGTTGTCATGGTTACATCATCGTATTCTGTTCCAAGAAAACATAAGGAGCCACTATAGTGTAATACTTAGTGTTGAACTAGGACACAAGGGATTCAGATTAAAATCACCCAACTACATAGTTCACAGAATTTGGGACCAATCAATCTCTAGACCCAACATATCTCAGAGTGTTCTTGCAGGAATAAAACGAGTGGAGTCCTCCTCTGTAAGGCAGATTGAACAGGAAGTAACAACAATGAACTCCAGGTTGAGTGGATTCGCTTTTATCTGCAATGAACATTATAAGTTGCCCAGAACAAATTCCCAACTGCTAAGAGTCTCCCCTCCCATCATTCTAGTGCAGAAAAGCTGCATGGTGCAGAAAAGCAATGAAGGCCTATTCTATAGAGACACAGTGGAGGTTTAAAATAGACATTCTTTGTTATTTTCACTGCCACAGAATATTGCTCCAAGTAGGCCTTAGTCCCTGCTTGATTTGATTATCCCAAGATATTCTCTAGTTGCATTTACACTGTTAAGTTTCTGGAAAATTGGTTTAAGCTCCCCAATATCTACGGAGCTGACTTAGCTGTTTTGTAAGAGTTTTTAAAAAAGATGTCTCAAACTAGGATTTTTGTAGACTAGCTATACAAATCTGAAACAATAACTCCCAACTTCACAGGCTTGCTATCAATAATCTCTTTTGAGAAGCAAGAAGAGCATGGCACTCATACTTCTGCATTAACTAGACTTGCTATCCCGTATTTCTATCAATGGAACCATTATTAATTAGCCTTTTGTATTTCTGAAATCATTACATCCATTGAGAAATGTTGCTGTGGCATTTGAGAAATCTACAACAATTAAACACGAACATTTGGACCAGATATATAACTATTTTTATTTTAAACCCTCTTAAAGCCACTGTTTAAATGAGACCTTTTACAAATTTGGCCCATACTAAAGGAGCTTCCTTCTGGAACAGCCCAATGATCTATATTAGGAAAATATGCTAATTTCAGTCGGGATAACTTTTACAACATTTATTGCTGGCAAATGTTATTAATGGAAAAAGCTTTTATAAACATTTTCTATCTTGAATACACTGACTTTTATAAAATCAAAGAATTTGTGTCAAACTTGACCAAGTTCAAAGCAGAGTTTGATTTAATTTCATTCAAATATAAGTACATGTGCTCAATTTCTGGATGACCATGAGGCTTTAGAGGAATTTTTCCATAGCCTAGGGCAACAAGACAAGGTACAAGTTAAGGTAAGGGTGGTATTCAAAAAAGATAACAATGTACAGTAATATGAGAGTAGAAGTAATAGACAAAGAAAGATGTGGCAATAACAGCTGGATAAGCCAGACATGGAAAGGCAGACCAATGAAACATCTAAAACAGTGCTGCCCCAACTACGGGGCCCTTAGTTTGCCTTACATTGTGCAATACTGTTTTTGTATCTGAATGCAATCTGAAATATATAACAGAAATCTGGATGGTTGAAAAGGGGAGAGTTGATGTCTTCTGATTTTATTCACCCAAGTATACAGCACTGCACAAGCTTCACCATTAAACAGCAGGAAAATAGCTGTTATTTTGGCAATTGTTGAGTTTCAATGTTTGTACCTGGTAGTGCATTAGAGACACAAGAAAGGGATTCTCTGTATGTAACCACCACCCTACAATTGTTCAGTCTTCCAAGAAAAGGAGATCTTTGGCATGGTTTCTTGTCCTGTATGTTTTCAAATTCACAGGGGGATTGCTTTGGGGATTGCTATTGGGACTTCATGGCTGCCAATGTTATCCTCCTAAATCAGCTCATCTTTATTTTTTAGGACACAATCCTGACCTAATATTCTTGAAGGAAGTTGAAGGTTTGAAATCAGAGGAAAGTGCAGCTTCTATAACCCCATCTGTTACAGCCACTCCAAAACTTTGTCGATCAAAAGGTCCTTGAGAATGACTGATTTGGGTAATACTGTACTCAAATTGGAAGACTTAACAAGGGAATGGATCCTTTGCATCCAGGGCAAGAGACATATAGCCTTGGACATTTCCCAACACAAAGCAGTAAAAAAAGACCACCTCCCTTCTTAAGTATTACATAAGAAAATTCTGGCACTGCTTGCTTTTTAGTCCCAGAGAGAAACTTGAACAATGACCAAAACAAAGGTTTTCCTTATTGTTTATCCTGCCTCCAGTAAGGAATCAAGACTTTCCCATGCTGCGGCTTAATCACAGTAACAGCCAAAACGTTCATCTAAAATTCTGCAAGAAGAAAAAGAGACAAGGTAATACTCCTTCACAGACTTAACTTTTGCTTTAAAAAGAAAGCGGAGTCTTAAAAAAGAGCCTTGTATCCGTGCCCGGAAATTCTGCCCATCATATATTCTAACACACAGGCCTTCTCCGGCGTTAACTGCGTTTCCTCCCTAGCAGACAACAAACCGAGCAGCCCCATATCTGGGACTAATCCAAGCCTCTCCCCCCACCACACTTCCTTTTTGTCTCCGCCTTCTCCCCTAGGGTGGGGCTGCTCTATTTACCTTCTCGCTTTCCAGCAGACTCTGTCTGCGGCAGCCACTACTATACAGTGCTACCGAAACCAGTCCCTGCGGGAGGAGGGGCCACATTCCAGAGCTATAAAAGGAAGGCGGCAAGGCCCGAGCGCGCCCTTCGGTGGCCCTGTTGGAAAGCAGAGAAGAGCGATAACGGAGCGAGCCCAGGCAGCTTCGCCGCAGGGAAAAGGCGGAAGAGGACTCGCCTCTCCTCAGGCTCCTGCTCGACCGGCAAATGCGTGGCTAAACCCATTTCCCGAAGACACTGTGACGCTTTCTAATCAACAAGCCATACAGTTTTGGGACAACCTCGATTAAAATCGGTCTCTCTTTCTCTCCAACTATATCAATTGCTTTGCCACCAGCTCGTCCAAGCTGTGTACGGCCATTCGCAACCTGGTGCTCCCCATGCTTCGGATTAGCAGTCCCATCTCATCGACTGGGACTGATAGGACTTGGAGTCTAAATATCTGAAGGACGATCCCGTGCAGCGAGCACACTGGTGCCGTTTTGTGCCAGCTTCCAGTTGCAGCTCCTCTCCAAAGCCGAAGCGCAACCGACTGGCCACAATAGGAAGAAAGATGCTAATCGGAATGGGCTTTACAGTGGGATATATATAATACGGCTTCCTTGGGCTTCACCCGCCGTTTAAAACGCACCCTAACCTTATTCGTTTGCTGAAGCCTCAGCAGGGGATTTCCATAAGCCCCGAAGCCAGGCTCTTTCCCCACCGTAACTGTTTGCACCTCTAAATAGTCTCACTGATTACAGAAAGGAAGCCCCACTGAATTAAACGAAACAGAGGCGAGAAGCCACGCCTTCTCACCCGAGTGAAAGGACCCCGCCGACGATCATCGATCACAAAGAGGCAGCAGGCGAGCCTCATTGTTCTCTGCTTTCTTTAGTGCAACTGCGGTGTAAACATCCCGGATAGCCTGCCCGGGAATAATCCTTTAATTTCTCACGCTCTGTACTGTTTACCGCCTGATCCATTAGGATCCTACTATAATCACATCCCCACCCTGAAAATACCATCCTAATTCCGTCAATTAAGACTGCACCCGCCTTAAAACCAGCTGCTTCCGTAATATGAAGTATTCACATTTCCTCCACTCCTGCTTAAAGCGACATCAAGACTGTTTCTCTCCTATTTTCCTAAAAGGCTTGTGTTTACATCTACTTTACAGAGCCCCCACAACTTTGTCCTGTCTTGAGGACACCAAACAATAGACAAACGACGCGAGGAGCGAGCGGACCAAAACAACAACAACAAAGCAGTCTGAGTTAAATGATGTGCGAATATCGTTGTAATTGTTTTAAAGTTAAAGTCTTAAAACGAAGGCGGAAATGATCGGTTTAATTCTATTTATTCTGGAAATTGCGCTGTGATTGGAAGTTGAGAGGTTCGTGGATCATAGTAGTAAAATAAGGGAAAGAAGTCTTAAGAGGACTTAAGGGGAACGATTCATTTGAGAAGTAATACCTATTTAAACATGAGTTTGCCCTTAAGTGGCCCAGATATATCCAGGTGATCGCGTATACATAAGAATAGATGAAATAAAGCTTAGGAATGCAAGGAGCTGGGAAAATAACAGCCACTAGTTTCGAAATTAATTCTCCTCAATTGATCATATTTCACAAAATAGCGAACTTATTTGCATAAATCATCACAGCCCGATTCTACATCTAGTTCTGCAAATGACCAGATCGGAGATCTAAGCCCCGCGAAACTCGGCAGAGTCTTGCGGCGCCGTGAAACCTAACAAATGTTTTATGGCAAAGAGGTATCACAGCATTTGTTGTTTTTGTTGCAACAAACTAAAAGGTAATCACTATACTGAATGGCCTTAATTCCATGACTAATTATATGCGCAAGGCTGGACTGTGGAAACCACCAGAGGAGCGGGAAGTCGCTGAGAGTCATCACTGCCAGCATTCAGGTGCAGTAAAGAGAGGAGCATTTCTGAAGACAAGATACGAGCGCCTACGATAAAATAAATAGAAGCTTCCTACCACTCACCCTCCACGACGGATTCTCTACGCTACGCCAGAGACCCAGGATTAAATAGATCCAAAAATGGTAAAGAGGAGTGTCAGAGTTAAAGGCTAACTTCTGTAGGATGACCTCGGCAATAATGAACTAAGAAATCCCGCCCGACTCCCTAGGCACCAATAGTCGGAGATCACGTGGCCTTCCTGGGCCTGGCAAGGTCTCGATAACCGGGCGGAAGTGCTTCACATAATGGCACCATCGAAATCGGGCCGGGCAGCTCTTGGCTCGCCAAGGCACGAATGCTTCGAAGGATCGCATCGCTTTGTATACAGCCGAATTGCTCGACGAAGCAGAGCGAGACAGACTAGTGGGCAAGGGCCTCGCTTCTTTTGCCGACTAGAAGCCAGTACATTAAGAGCTGGAGAATCGTGGAAAGAGGGCAGCTGCCCTCTTTGCACCGGTTACACGTTCATAGATAAAGAACGAGGGTGGATAATCAGGCCCCCCTTTCTCTGACTCAGACTTTGAGGCGTGAGGGAGAAAGCGCGGCGAGTCTGCAAGACGAACAAAAGGCGAGAGGGCCACCGAAGGGGATGGCAGTGCGGCGACCTGATTTGTCTTGGCTGTGGTGATGAAAGCAGGCGGCGGCAGCAGCGGCGAATCTCACGACAGCGTTTGAAAGCACCTCTTAGGGCGTTTACCAGGAGTAACATTGTGAAGAAAAAGCTAGCGCGTATAAAAACGTAAAATTTTTCTTCACGTGTAAAGTCGAGTCAGCTCTACTCCAAGCAACATCACAGAAGTAATTGGGACTTGATTTCCCCAGCTAAGCCTACAGTCCTGGGGCTTTCCTTGTGGTCTCCCATTCGAGTGCGAACCAACTCGGGTCCTGCTTAGCTTTTTTCCCCAGTTCAGGTAAACACGGCGAGTAACAAAACGTGTCCGGGATTTTCGTACATTCCCCTCTTTCAGGATCATAACACACATACCCTCCGGGAGAGTGTAATGACTGCACTTCTAGGTGCAACACATTTAAAACCACATTTTTCAACAGGGCGATGTTTGCTGCTGTCTTGCAACTTCTCGAAAGCTCTGCAGTGTTCCGCTGTAGCGGCCAGTCTCACTCTACCAGCGCGCGCCAGGTGGAATCGGGCCTAAAAGTAACCAAGAAGCGCCTGCCCCGCGGTGGCCTCCCCAGCTTCACAACTTGGATCCACACCCGCACGCGCAGTCGGGAGCCAATAGCGCCCCCGCGTCCCCAGTTCCGCTGCGCAGGGGAAGGAGAGGAAGGCGGCTTGGGTACAACCGACCATGCTGGGGGGCGGGACTCGTTAGGAGCGACTGCCAGGTTTGGATGAGAAGGCAAATGGGCTTGGTCGGGGAGTGAGCGGTGGTGTTGCTGGGCTGGAGCGAGCGGCCGTTGCCCGGCGAGAGCACTCCTCCCCTCGCTCCCCGGCCCCCATTCCCCGGCGCGGCCGCGGGTGAAGATGGAGCCCTAGCAGCTGGGACCATGTCGGAAGCGGCTCGGAGCCTTCTGCAGCGCTGGGGCGCCAGCTTCAGGAAAGGGACCGACTTCGACTCCTGGGGGCAGCTGGTGGAGGCGATCGACGAGTATCAGATGTGAGTGGGGGTGGGCGGCGGCGGCGGCACTTCAAAGGGCAGGGCTGGCTGAGGGGAAGCTGCTGAAGGCGAAGGCGGGCGGGGGCCGCTGGGTGGGGCGAGAAGTTGGGGCTCGGTCTAAGGCACCCGTGGGGTTGGGTGGGTCTGACGCTTCTGGGCGGAGCCCAAAGGGGGTGACCTGGAGGGCAGGCAGGCGCTGCAAAGCCTCTGGGTGGGGCGAAGGGGAGCTGCAGGCAACATGGGTGCGGGCTGCTTCGGGAAGGCTGCAAAGGGGAAGGGAGGTTGTGCGGGGGTCTCTGTAAAGCCTGGTTGTAAATACTTAGCGCTCGAAGGCTTTGTCTTGGCGCGAAGGGTCTGCGGGTGGGGATGGGGCTCTGCATCGAGGACATGGAATTGGGGGAGACCTGAACTGGGTCGCTTCCATCACTGCCCCACGTCTATTTCTAAATTTAGGATGGAGAGGGGATGATGCTGAGCCTCTTGGGTATGCATCTATTGGTGCTTTGAACTGTAATGTTTTTAAAAGGATACATGCCAACAAAATGATTCTGCTAATGTTATGCCGCTTCCCCAGGCTCTGAACAATTTTTAGGCTGGGCAGCTTTGGGGTATCCGATGGAAGTTTTGCCTTTGGAAGCCACCTGTTGTTTCCACATCATTAATCTGGACGTTGGGATTCTCTCAGGGTCATCTCTAGCACTACCAGATGTGGTATGGTGTAGTAGTAGTGGAAGAAAAGATTCTATAGGTTTCATTGCTTCTGTTTCAACAGTTTGAAAATGTGTATTTGGCATCATTGCTTTTTCAATGCAGCAACTCTAGTCACCTGCCATTCATAACATCTGATAAACCTGCTAGGTTTCCAAACAGTATCTTGCTAATTTGTACTGAAGTAGCACATGGGGATTTTTTGTAACATTAATAGCTTGTTATGAAGCAGTTAATCTATTGTCTGCCCAAATGTTGCTTTTGAAACCTCCCATGGTTTCAAAATCCGTATGGCGTGGGGAAGGCATCTAGTTGAGAGAAAGAACTTGGCTTTCAGGAAGAAGTTAATATTTCTTTGGCTCCTGACCATTATATATCATATTTGGTAGTTGATATCCATTACCCTTTTTTGCTTTTAGAATGTGCAAATTTATTTTGTTTCTTCCCAGCACTAAAGTATCCCTTCCTGTATGGCAGTAAAGGAGCACTTGTATACTATTTTTATGTTTCTGAAGTTGTTCCAAGACTTAACATATGCTATGCTACAACATCATGATACCTACCTCTGACTAGAGCTCAGTGAGTGCAGTTATAGCCCCTATTTGCTGAGAGTTGTAAAATTATATTCCATGTGTCTGATAAAAGATCAGACATTTGTATTTAACTTTTATGGACTGTAATAGTAACCTGACCAACTAGGAAACAAAAAATAATTTTGTTTCTTTAATTAAATTGGAAAGATTAAGCTGGGAGGGAAGTTACTGAATGTATAAATTGCTAGTTGGCAATCTCTTTTCTACTGTTGATCTCTAACAACTGGAATTTAAAGCAGTTTGATTTTGGTGATACTGTAAGTGCATCAACTAGTAGGCATTGAAAGCTGTATCTCTGAATTTATCCAATCCTTTTCAAACTAACTGTAATTGGTGCCATTACCACATCTGATACGAAGCATCTGTATGATATTCAGATTCAAAACATGGTGTCCATTGCATTTTCTTAAACTATATTGCTTTATCAAGGAGAGACACTATTGTTTTGTCAAGGTGAGCTGAAATGAGAGATCACATTTTAATTTGTATACTTTTTCCTGAAAACAGATTGCAGCTATTTGCAATATAAAAATAGAAAAAGCATAATATCAGTTAGCACATTAATAACAACAATATTTCAGTGATAATAGATATATGTATTTGATATCAGATTTAGTATAGATTGAATATAAAAATTACTGTAGCAAATCATGGCAAAGGTAGTTGACTCTCTAGCAATGTTCCTTGCTAAACTGCAAATTATGCATAATTCCCAGACATTCTTGTAATTGTGGTGAATGGACCAGTACCATTTAACTGTTGTTTTTTTTACCTCTCAACATTTTCTTAAGTGAGAAAAGGAGACTGCTCCAAATAGCCTTTTAGTAATAATGAGAATAGTTACTTTTGCTATATCCTCAGAAAATAGCTATGATGGTAGGACCCACAGCAGCTTTTCCTCCACATTTAAGTTAAATAGTAACTTAAATGTGGAGCATAACACCATTTTCCTCTGAACTTTCATTCAGAACTATTTTCCACACTAGTTTTAGTTGATATGAGTATGCACATCTGTCATAAGAGAATGGTGAAATCTGGAAATGATAAGCTTGAAGTGGTAAAACTAGCCCTGTGTTTCCAAGAAATACTGGGCAGTGTCATCATGTGGGTAGATTTGGAATTTAATCTAGGTCTGTCAGATCCAAGTTGTACTTTTGCCAATTTGACTCATTGTGTGGCCTTGGACAAATTGCCATCTTTCAACATCAATTTCCCATCTTAAAACAAGAATCGTGATTTGCCTCAAGGTTTGCTAAAGAAGTAGAGTTTGGGAAGGAAGGAGGATTTCTTTTCAGTGGAAAAGTTTGCAACATTTTTGGGGGGAAAAATGGAGAAAAAGGCAGGTGGATAATGCTTCAAATTTGGTTCCAAAAGCGTATTTGGAATGCTTATGGAGTATGAATGTAGCATCTATCTGCAACCCTTTAAAGCAGCTGCATCATTTCCTGTGATCATCAGAGGATAGCTAAACAGTCCCAAGAAAATACACCCTGCTATAAAGTGTTGCAGACATGCATTATGTTCAGACTCTAAAGCACCTTTTCTGAATTATTTCCAAATTTCTGCATAGCTGTTATATGATATTTGATTGAAGTACATTTTTAAACATTTGTATTAACTACTTTCTCCTCAAAATTATAACAACTTTGCAACATTCTACAGTACTAAATTATTATAGCACTTGAATACTGTCAATCTACAACTCAAACCCTATTCTATTAAGCCAGAGAGAGTTTTCTGTATAAGAAAATTGAAAATAGTTTTTGAAAGAAAAACAGTTTTTGCTTTCTGTACATAGATATGTCTTTTTCATGACAGAGCTTATTGAGAAAACTTCTGTGTTCAAATTATTAAGAACTTTTTTAGGTTGATTATCTTTTCTGTTGTGCAGTGATCAGGAACTAAGATATATTTATATCTTGGCTGCAGTAGCTTGCAGTTTCTTTTTTCTTTTTAGTATAACTGTAATTAATATCTGAATAAAATTAAGGCACTTCTGCATTACATAGCATTGCATTTTATATGATATAGTATACATTAGAGCATTTTATATCTTTATAGGATGCTTTTTCTAACTACTCAGAAATGGATCCCATTGCACTTAATGGGGTTATTTGCTTAGTGGGCATAACATTGCCATCTAAAAGCAATAAAATAAGCTTGGAATTGATAAGAGAATATGTATGTATATCCTATCCTCCCCTGTGCAAATTTCTTTATTAAAAAAATTGTTATATATACACTGGAAAGGGGACATTCCCCCCCCCCCAAAACTAAATTTTCTCCAATTGTTCATTTCTATGGACAAAATGTAAGTGATCTCTAACTGCCATTGCTACCCTAAAGGTGGCGTTTGGAATCCTGCACATCAATTGTTCTTAAAGGCAAGAGAGAGATGGCAACTTCTGTGGAAGAGTAGAAGCCATTGAATCCAGCCTTGCTGGTTTCACTCCAGTCGTGCTGCAAATGTAAACACGTTGTATAAATAATTCTTATGTTTGCCTACGTTTGAAATTCTATACTTTGCTATCTTACCTAAACTTGATGAGATTTTATATTCATATTGCATTTTCTATATTATAATTGAAGGCAAAAGTATTATTTCTTATAAAAACTATATTATTTTGGTTTTTGAAAAAAATATTTGTGATTTCATTTCTAAGTTTATCTGAAAATAAAATATGAAGTTGCTATCACTGTTTCTAGTACTTTCTACTAATAAATGTGCTAGTTAGAAATCTTTTCCTATTATGCAAAAGGTGTTGCATTGATTGTGGAATTGGGTTTAGCAACATGAATTGGCTGCAGTTTTTTCATGATACAAGTACTTTCTTGTTTACAATATCTCATGGTGTGACTATAAACCAGTGTATGTAATTTCTGCAAGAGGCATATTTTATTGTCTCTTAAAGGCATGTACATCTAATTTGTACTAGCGAAGTAATACTATTTTATTAGAATCATTGTTTATGTGACTAAAACCATCTTAACCATAGCATTTCTTAATTATCTTGGTTTATCTTGATCATAGCACTTCTTCAGCTTGATTTATTTTTCACTTCTGCATTTCACTCTATTGCACACATATTTGGTGTGCTTGGCATTAAATCATATATTTTGTTTAAAAGCTTTCTAGATGTATTATAAACCTGGTTTATAATGGTAGGCGCTTATATCTGCTGGGCCTGTTATAAATAATACTGGAATGCAGGCTAGGTGGAAAAAGATCATAGAATTTTTGTTCCATTCTCTCCTTAAGCATGTAAGAATTAAAGGCATATCCCAGCATCCCTAGTAATATTATATCTCTTGTTTATAGGCAGTGCAGGAAGTAACATATGGGTAACAAATGTCCATGTTTCCTAGATACTTTATTTCATAACTTGTGTTTGTGGGCCAAATATTGTGTGGATTACATAACTGGAGGTATTTCTTATGGTGGGGTATCTAACAGGATATTTCTAAGTTCTTTCTGTTCTTCCTCCATTTGTTTTATCTGCATAGCTTAGTTATGTGACATGAGTTTATTCACTGAATAAATCTGGTGACCTATCAAGTAGCTTCATACCTTTAACTATTCTGAGTTTGTTGATGTATTTAAAGCATGCCATGTTTTTTGTCATTTATTGTAAGCCACCGCGAGTGATATGAATAGGCAGCAGACAGTTATTTGTAATAAATGTAAAGTATGTCATCTTTTTCATGGGTCTTCTTGGCCTGTTTCCTAGGCATTACTTCTACCAGTCAAGTTACCCTTCTTGCTGTATGTGAAGTTTGGAAAGAACATTAGGATAAAATTAAGGAATTCCCTGTGCTAAACACGGAACACTATAGCAGTAGTTATCTAATTTTCTGTCTTTAGAGAGGTCTTTATTCATCAGCTATTCTGTTATGCTACCCATTTATGTTGTAGAGGATTCTAGAAGATATAAGGCAGTGTGGGTTGGCCAAACATCATATGCTTCATTATTGCTCTGCATGTATCAAACTCATGTTAGTAAAGTTCAGTAGTAGTGGATGGCTGTCTTTTGTGGAAGATTGCCTTTATTGGTGTTCTGTTTGGGATAAGTCATGATAATTTTTTAAGGAACCAGGAATACATTTAGAAAATCATTACTTTTGGGGATGTAAGTGATGGAGATCTCATTACTGAGTGTTATGGTCATTGGACATACAAGCAATGAATATTTGCTTGTGGTTATAATTTGTGTGTGTGTACCTTCAGGTCAGTCTTGACTTCTAGCGACTGCCTGGATTAGTTGTTGCAGGTTTGTTTGCAAGATTTTTGGAGATGGTTTGCCATTGCCTGCTTCCTAGGGATGAGAGAGAGTGACCAATCCAAAGTCACATAACTGGCTTTGTGCCTAAGGCAGGACTAGAACTCATGATCGCTTGGTTTCTAGCCTGGTGCCTTAACCACTGCACCAAACTGGCTTTCTGTGGTTGGCTAATGGATATCAATCTTTGTTTCTACTCCTAAATTTAAAACTTGAAGAGATGAAGTTTATTCCAAGAGACAAGCAAATGGAGATTCCTTTAGTGGTGCATCAAACAGTTGGCAAAGTAGTGTGGCAGGAGGGAAATAAAGTGATTAAATATATTATGCAAAAGGAAAAGTGCCACAAAAACCACAAAACAGATTGAATTCTTGTTTATATAGTTCTTGAAGAAAGCACAGAACTCTAGATTACTTTAAGATGCTTATCTCAAGCATACATTCTGCTATCCCAAATGTATGTTTAGAAGCAAGTTCTATTAAAATCATTGGGATGCATTGCTTCTCAATTTGCACTAAGGGAGAACAGCTGGAATAGCCAAAAGTAAAAGGATATGTGATGTGTCTTGCTCTTACATGGATTTCTAAGGAAAAAATTATTTCAGGTGATCTATCAGTTTTTTATGCAGCAAAAACATTTTTATACATATAAATAAAAACACTATTAACTTAACGTGAGGGCATGATGTTATTTTTGTTTTAGTGTTTAAGTGAATCTCAAACAACCCAGTCTAAGCCTATTAAAAATTAGGCTTGAAAGATCACTTCTAGTCATATTGCCAACTGGTTGTTTCATATTCCTCTCGCCTAGTAGTTCTTCAACTGTCTGAATAAATTTGTAAAGCTCCCAGTTTGGAAGAGGGAGAGGTTTTTGGATAGTGCAGTTTGCTGATGTTGGGAGGAAACGACTTGGAAACTCTGGGCATACAGATGTTTATTTCCTTGCCCTAATTTCTGACATCTTTGAATAAAGCTGTCTAGGGTCCGATTGCCTGTTATGTGAAAGAATAATCAAGTTACAAATGTGTTGCGTTATTTATTTGTTCACTTGGAAGTTGTGTAGCTATATCAGGTATGCTATTTCTACAAATCAGAGTTGCATAGTTTTGAAGGGATTTGGGGGAGGCAATTTCTAGATAAAATAATGAAAGCAGGGTTGTTGATTTGATCATCTATTTATACTTTGATGACAGAAAATTTTCCTTTTTAAAATGTAGTACAGGATAGATTTAAATGTATACAGTATATGCTGCTGTCTGATAAGGACCTACAAAGATCGTAGATACTATAAATATGATGGTGTTTTGATTTGTTGTTTTGTTTTGTTTTGTTTTGCTTGTTTTGAGAGAAGTGGAACAGATGTGGAAAATTTGAATTGCCATAGGTTACAGTAGTTTATTTTACTTTTTTTGTTTACTTTTAGGTGAGGGCTGCTTAAAAATTTGTCCTAGGGGATAAGGTTGCCAGGGCAGAATCTCCCTCACAGTCAATATGAATGAATATGCTCCATTTTCTATGCATAAATAAAAAGACTATGAGATCACTAATCAGAGGTTAAAACTCTTGTAGAAGATAGAAGTTCTAATATGTTGGTTTATATATCTTCTTTGTTTTATATGCTTCTTAGGATCATAAGATACATTCTGTCTATAATTTGCTTAATTTACTATTCATTCAGTTTATATCTCATAGTGAGTACTTTTATAATTACAAACTCCTCAAAGCCCTTACTTTATTTATTTTTCTTTACTTCTCTCCAGATTAGCAAGACATCTACAGAAAGAGGCACAGTCTCAACCCAACAATTCAGAATTCACAGAAGATCAAAAGGTATATAATGGTGTATGTTAATTTCATGGTGAATCTGTTTTTAGAAGGAATTTTTGTTTCTTGCAGTCATTGAGAGAAATTGTACATGGAACTTCTGATAGTTTTGCATATGATGAAAAGAGAAGTATTACTGCTTGTCTGGGCTATGGTTTACAAGTACTGGGCTTGTATAGCACATGTATGAAAACATTGAGTTCAGAGCAATAAACTTAATACTTCAATTCCTTAAAGAAATAAAATACCTTGCAAAATAAAATACCTATTTTATTGCAGTTATATGTAATATATATTATCTAAGACGGGTTATAATATTGTGAATGTTTTTATTTTATTGAACATTAATTGTGTTATTTTTTCCTGTATACTAGATATGCATGCCTCTACTATATTAGATAATACATTAGCATAATTAAATGAAGTGTGATTACATTAAGAAAAAATTAAAATGCAGACAACTGTGTTTTGAAATAACCTTTGTACTGAATCAACCTTATGAAGAGATATAGTTCTTTGCTGGATTATTATACTTTTTAAAAAAGGGCAAATTTCAATCTGGTTTCTTACCCTGAAAGCTGAAAGCCAAACATTTCAGAGGACAGATTACCAGAAAACATATTGCTTCTTCTCCACAGGTTTCTTCCATCAGGAATTCAACAGCCCAGCTTTTTTCTCAGAAGTATGTTTCTTTCATGCACAGACTGCCATGTCCTGCTGTATTCCTCTTATTTAGGCTGTTAGGGAATAAAGAAGCAGTTAAAATGCTGCCTCTTCAATTGTGGTTGAGCGTTTCCATTAATAAAATGGCTCTGATTGATTTAGATATTAAATATTACCTGTGGGATTATACTCATCTAGTTAGGCTTATTCTTCCTATTCCCCCCCCCCCCCAATCTAAACCTGTGTATTTAGAGGCTTTGAGGACAGTATTGAATGGGAAGGCTGCAGTGGGAAGGTGGACATATTTTTCTCCCCTCCTCCTCCTACCCCATTGCACGAATGGAAGTGCCTTTTACTCATTCTCTGGCTTTGTTGGATCCCTGCCATTAAGTAATGAATCCTTCATGTAGAAAGTATATGTTGAGGATGGGAAGAGGATTTCCTTGCCTTGCCAAAGTACATCCTATAAAGGTGTGGATTTATTCCACTTTTTGAGGGGGGATATTGTTTTACAGAATAGTTTAATGCAATAGCTGTTGTGTTAATGTTAAGATGTATGTGTTGGGCTGACCAGGAAATTCTCCTTACTCTCTAGAGTAGCAAAACTTCTGGCATTTGGATGAATTAAGTATGGCTCTGCCCTTCCTTCCTTCCTTCCTTCCTTCCTTCCTTCCTTCCTTCCTTCCTTCCTTCCTTCCGGCTGGATATACCTATTTTCCCATGCTAGATTTTGACATCTTGTATTTTTGGCTCCTGAAAAAAGTTTTTTTTCTTTTTCTCTTCTCTTTCTGGCCATGTGAAATCATGAAAATCCAGTTATGTTGAAAGTATTTTTAGTTTAGGAGGTTGTCTTTAAAAACTGATTTAAATTTCTGAAAAAGCAGAATTCCATTGGAGTTATAAAATTCTGCATGAAATCTGAAATATGTTTCCATTAACCCTACTGTTGCTTGCTTATAGAGTTGGTGGCTAACAAATCTAGTAATCAAGGAATTTTAAAGATTTCTTTAATATAAACTTGGGAACAAAGATTCTCACTTTGTTAATTTAATGTGTTTAATGAGGTATTTTCATTAGTGAAGAGTCTTGTTGGGGATAGTATCACTTAGAAAAACATTAGCTGAGTCTTGCTGTAGTGTTTTAATTTTTTTAAATGTTTGTGTTGGGTGTGGTTCCTGAGAAACAGTTGTGAATAATGCTTTCTGGTAACTTGCCACAATTCAGAAGAGGCTTTTACTGTAAAAAATTATCTCTCAAACTCTCAATAAAATCTGTTCAGAATACTTTCATTCTTTAACTCTCAAGTGCCTTTTAATATATCCTAAAACTTTCTGGTACATAACAAAGGATAGTTGCCAAATTGAAGCAACAGTAGTTTTTTTAAAAGGTAAAGATATAATCTCTTAAGCATATTTGCTAAATTGGAAAAAAAAAAGTAGGCTGAAAGCTTACTTACCTCTGTCTCATTGTAAGGGATAAGTGGATGAGAATATGATAGAAGAAAAAAAATATCTTCATCCTTACTGTATTGGAGAGCTTCTGAACTATGCTTTCATACATATAGATTCACTCTAATGTATGAACATGTATGTCTTCATATTACAGTCTGGTAACTGAGTGGCATAGTGCTTCCAGACCTCTTATATCACAGTGCTGAACTTGGATGAGAAAATGAACGTATTTGTGCCTAAGTATGGGAACACATATCAAACTATAACGTGAGAGGCAACTTTTGGATGTACAGTTTTGATTTTCTTGTTTGCTGCCTCTAGAAGCTGTGTCAAGTACTTCGTTTTCTTTTTTCTGTTTTACATGTTGGGTTGCTGCTCTCAGCATAGATCCTTAATACAGTTGTTGTTATTTCACATGTAAAAGCATTATTACAACAGCATTAAATTAATCTGTTTTTTCCTCTTGCAGAAAACTTTAGCTAAGATTGCAACATGCTTGGAACTCAGGAGTGCAGCTTTGCAGGTATAATTCTGGTTTCACCTGTGATTTCCAGTTTCTTTATGGGTTTGATTAAATATTAAAGGATTAAAGAACACTCTTTGTAAAAAGCTGACCCAGGGTCATATATTCTATTCTAATTCATCTTTCTGTTATGAGTGATTTATTTCAGTGTCTAGGTCCAAGTTAATAGAAAAATTAAGTAATGGCTTATAATATGAATCTTTAAAAAAATTGACTTTGAAACAATGTAAAATGCTGGCTTATATGGTTTTTCTCAGTCCTTCCATTCAAGCAACCTGGAAGTTATAATAGATATCTCCTCTCTCCCCATCTTCCGCCAAGCTGTATAATATTCACAAAAATACTGTTGTAACTTGTATCCGCCACCAAAGAAAAATTTTCCTATTAGCAAAGGTGTATTTTGAAGCTGATTAAGAATGAGTATGAAATCTGGCTTCATTGTTTATTTATTTATTTATTTATTTATTGCATTATTTATTTATTGCAGCATATACAGTATATACCACCATATTGCATACAACTCCAGAAAGTTAGAACTGGAGCACTGTTTTGCAGTTATTCTGTTCCTTTCCTAGTCATTGGGAGGGGAGGGGCCTGTGGCTACTCTCTTGTGGGGTGCTGTAGGAGTCAGTCCCCCCGCCTTCTGCTTAACATCTACATGAACCCACTAGGAGAGGTCATCTGATGGTTTGGAGTCCAGTATCATCAATGCACTGAAGATATCCAGCTTTACATCCTTATCCCAGGTCAGGCTGGTAATGAAGAACTGGCCCAGTGCCTGAAGGCTTTGAGATTCTGGATGAGAGAGAACAGATTTAAATTGAATTCCAGCAAGACAGAATTACTGTTTGTCCATCAGGGCACTCTGTCTGTTCCAGTGGTGCCTCTAGATGGGTCCTCCTGGACTTGTGGCTTCTGCTGGAACAGCAGGTAGAGGCTGTAGCCAGGGATGTCTTTGCCCAGCTTTGGCTGTTGTGCCAGTTGTAGCCCTATTTGGAGTGGGAGGACTTTGCTACAGTGACTCACACTCTCATTACTACCTGTCTAAACTACTGCAATATGTTCTATGAGAGGCTGCCTTTAAAGACGACTTGGAAGCAGTAGTTGGTCTAAAATGCAGCAACCTGTGCCTTCCCCAGTGGGAGCACATTATACTACTGCTGTGAGCCTATAACTTGGCACCAAGTTATCTGCAGGACCACATTCTTCCATTGGAATCAGCCCACCCAGTTTGATCTAACTGGAAGAGGCTGCTAATGTTTCCCCACTTTAGGGTGGTGAAGGGAACTGAGGTTTGGAGGTACTGCTTCTGACTGGCATGAACTTGGTTTGAGCTAGGTGGCCATTCAAAAAGACCAGTGCATTTTTATCCTTGTGGACTGCAAAACTGTCACTATTTTTACTATTGTAACTCATTACAGTACAGCAATGAATAATAGCTGCAGCTCTGTAATATTGTTTTTGTTGTAGTCTACACAGTCCCAGGAAGAGTTTAAGTTGGAGGATCTGAAGAAACTAGAACCAAGTAAGTATTTCACTTTTTTTATTAGAAGGGGAAATGGTGTTGTATGGTTACAATGGAAAAAGTGTTAAAGAAATGTCAGGGTATACCCCCACCAGAAAAAATACAACTTACAATGCCCTTTAAAATGCATTTCAAGGTTTTGTTTTCATATGTTTCTTGTGCATCTTGGTTGCTATAATTTTGTTCAGAAAAGTTATACATTTTCTGCTGTTATAGAAAGTTAATTACTTTTGAGGTATAGGAGAATGATCATTCTGTCAAGAGAAGCAAAATAAATTATGGACAGAATTTTTAAAGCTGTGTATTGTGGAATCTTTCTCATCTGCCGTTGTACTAACCAAAAGAACATATACATTCTAAGCTCCCACCCAGACACATGTAAGAGGCTTTTGCAATTTGCTTCTTGGAGACTGAGTGATCCTGTCATCTCTCTGCATTGGATTGGTTGTCTCGTTCAGTCACAGGGTAAAGATGGATTACCCATTTTTGGAGGAGAATGCCCATTGCATCTCTATATGAGCCACTCACAGTACATGTCCAGAACACTGACCAATACAGAAATATAAAGCTTTTGAGTTCCACTTTGGCAGGTAACTGTCCTTCATCCCAAATGGATTTCTCCAATCTATATAACTTTAGGTTTTATAAAAAGACTGCCTTACCTTTGTAAATAGCTACATTATACTTTGTGTAACTCAGTCTACATAGTATCTTCTTCATGTTGGTAAAGTCTTGATAAGTTCCTATGGCTACTCCACATTACCCTGGGAAGGAGTCTTAGGTATATAATCTTCCCCAGTAATTTCTGCTGTGATGGCTGAGTTTTTAGTAAAAGAGGTTGGGACGTTGTTATCACTCTGGGATTAACTGGCAAAGTATTGTCACAAATTGCTTGAGGGATCATTGCCTGAGCTTTATTGACAGATATAGGAAGCACTATCAATTGCTTAATTATCAGCATTTGAGAATTTCTGTTTTTCTTTTGTTAGTGGAGGTTGTTCCAATTGGAAAAGCAAAAAGCATGGCTTCTATTTTGCCAATAGTTAAAAAAAAAATTTATTTTTTCAGCCATATGTACTATTACTGTGACTTTATATGGCTTTGGTTTTTTATGTGAATGATTTTATATATCAAATGTACTTAGCTTATGTGAGAACTATAATTCTCTGAATTTCCCAATTACATAAGAACTAATTTGTTCCTGCACAGTATTGGTCACAAATATTGCCTAAATTAAATTTATCCTTTCAAGATAGATGTCTCTGTGTTCTAAAGATAAACAAGTTCCAGTAATGTTTTTCTTTGAGTTGCCAGAATCACATTTACTTCATAGAAGTCTCATATTTAACATTTGCTAATTTAAGTAATATTAATTTATGGAAACAATTATAAGGACTTAATGTTTTCTTACTGTGGTTTATAAAGGTGCAAGGATTAAACCCTACTCTTCTATGTGATATATATGTAATTATATAGAATTTTGATGGGAGATTGTTATTGTCTTCTCTTACAGTCTTAAAGAGTATTCTTACCTATAATAAAGAATTCCCCTTTGATGTTCAGCCCGTTCCACCAAGGTATGAAAAAATTGCATGCAGAAGGGAAGAACCCATGTCAGAAATTGAAAAATATAGGTCTGTGGAATATAGACATTTTGAAATTCAATTCTAACCTTCTGATATTTGAATAGGAGGCCATAGATATTCCCAGTATTACCTTCAGGGATATTGGAGCTGCCTATCTAAGTCAGTTCTCAGTTGTACTATGGTGTTTCCCATTTTTTAAAAGGAAAATCTTAGCACCTGGTGAAGAGGAAGATTTAGAATTTGAAGAAGATGAGGAAGAAGGTGGAGCTGGAGCAGGATCTCCAGATACATTCCCTGCCAGAGTCCCAGGTAAGGGGGCGAATTGGATCAAATGCATTTGACCAGAAGAAAAAATGAGAATGTTGGAAATACAGTTTTAGAACCAGAGAATGTAAGGGCTGGAAGGGGACTTGAAGGTAATCAAATTCAACCTTGACCAGTGCAGGAATCCACAATTACAGCCATCTAGCATCCACTACCTTCTGCTACTGTTAGATTTTTTTTTCTGTTGTCCAATTAAAATCTACTTTCTTCTTGTTTAAATCCATTGTTTCTTGTTTTGTCTTCTGGAATAATTTTGCCCCATCTTCTGCAGGTACTTGAAGACAGCTGTTAAATATCTGTGAAGTCTTTTTTCCAGATTAAACATACCCAGTGCCTCCAAATGTTCCTCATAAGTTTTTCTTTTCAGGCCCCTTTTCATCTTGGTTTCTCTCCAATCCTATGCAAGAGTTATCTGGGGAAAAAAAAATGCAACTGGACCTGGATATTTGTTAGCTAAATCTCTTTCTGAGTAAAGAGAAGCTTAGCATGCCTCTGCTAGAATGCCCTATGTGCAAAGATTTTATGAGATGTCATTATTGTTAACCTAAATAAAGACAATTGTGCCTTATCTTCATCTGGAGGTAAGATGAAGGGCAGAGAGCAAAGCAGAAATCATGGAAGGAGTTTTCTTAGAAAGGCCTGCCCAATATCAAGAAAGCTTGCTTTGTGAAAATCTAAGGACACTAATTTGATCTATACTAATATTTTATCAGTTCTGAAATTCAGATAGGGTTTCCAAGTTTACCATTTTATTAATGCATAATTCCTGTGGAAATTAGTGCTTCATAATTATTCATTACTAGCTGGTGGTTAAATAAGTTTTCTGATTGTAGATAGTTCTTTATCTGCTAAGCAGAAAACATGACAGGGTGTGATTTAAGCATGGCTACTGTGCAAACCCAGGAAAGTCATGGCTTCTCTGAAGAGGTGCTGATGGGTGCACTGAGTACATCCTACACCCCCTCCAAAGCACTTTTTCCTCATTGGATTAAAATAGCTGCACATCTCTGATAATTTGGGTTAAGTACCAAATTGATTGCAGGAAGGTTCATCAGGGCTTACATGCTAGTGTGGATTAGGCAAAAAAGCGTAAGTGATTTTTTAAGAGAGGGGCTCTGCATTGGTGAAAAGATTGGCTTTCTTCTACAATGCCCTCCTGAAAACATACCCCATGCAACAATCATGGTTTAAAAGTAGCTCCATTTGTGCAAATAAGGGCATTTTAATAATTCTTATGCCTTGGAAAGGAAAAGCTGTTATTTGCAATTAGTTGCTGATAGAAGATAGGGGCTTTTTGAGGCTTGGAGAAAAAGCCTGGTGTGACCAGGAACTGCGTGGCATTTCTTTTGGCCATACTTAGCCCACTAGCTGGAGGTTTCCATACTTGATTTAAAAGCTTGGGGGAGGGGGAATGAAAAGATCCTCCCCACGCTAAAATTGGACCAGTTTCGGATTGCAGTAAATGCTTTATGAGGAAGTAAGTGAAATAGGTGACATAGTTCAATCCAGCAGTGTCCTCCTGCCAGTGAAACAGCACTGCTGGGAAGTCAGTATTTCTTGCAGCTTCCTTTACATTGACCAAATATATTCTAGAGGATTGGTAGGATCTTCAAGACCTTATGAAGGCAAAGGAGGAAGGGTAGAGAGAGTTTATACTGGTTCTGTTGAAAGTCCATTTATGTAACACCAGATTTAGCCCAATTGTCCCTTGTGATTATATGATAGTTATTTCGTGTTTTCTATGCTCATTGCCATATCTGAAGTAGCTAAACTTCCAAAACAAGCTTAAAGTCTCAAAAAATCCTGTTTTGGGTATTTATTTATTTATGCAATTTCTATCTTACACAAGTAGACTTTGCCATGAAACCACACACACCCTTCAGTTCTCCAGATAAGAATTGGATATAATCCTGACATTTGTGTATGCCAACTAAAATGGGTAAATAGAATTTTGTAATGGGTGAAATACCATGATGCTGAGATATTGCCATTTAAAGATCTATGGATGAAGTTTGAGATAGCTTACATATACAGTACTAGATTTTGGAGACTTGCTGAAGTTGTAACTTCCATTGTCTGCACTTCATTGTACAATCTATTTCTTTTCATTGTACAATCTATTTCTTTTCATGGATCTCATATTGCATTATTGTGCTGCCTAATCATACATGGTCTTGTCTTGTCTTCTACATGCATGGCTCCATTGTGTAACCATGTGCTACATCATTCATCTAATCCAGGAGCCAATGAAGGTATGATAATGTTCTAATGTTAATAGTTACTATTTGTGAATATAATCATATTCATATGAATCTTGGGTATTATCATTAAAAAAAGCTACATAAAAACATGCCCAACCCCCCTGGGCTGCTAGTATTGCCATCAAGGTCATATAGTACTTAAAGCTATGTTTTGAATGCAGATTCTGGAAACAGCTCCTTGTTACTTGACTACGGTAAAAGGTAACAGGAAATTTGAAAGAAACCTGAAATGATAGGGATGCAAACCAGCAGTTGCTTGGCAACTGTCTTAAGTGGGTGGGAAGCAAAGCAACTTTATATTTTTCCCCCACTTTGGCTCTTACCGAAAATTCTGTATACTGTAGTTGTTAATATTAACTTGGCTTCTAATGCGAGTTGATTCCCTCCTCTATCCCCAGCTGTTCCATATAAGTAGCATGTTCATTCATTAAATTAAACAGATGAACAATTGTGGAAAAGTTTGTTCAACATACCTGGAAAACATCAAGTTGAAACATGCTGTATTAAAGCGCTTGTTTCTGTTTTTAAGCATGTGCTATGTACAGTTTTGGTGAAATCTCTTATTTTGTGATAAAAATCCTTTTTAGTCAGATTATGGCACTTAAGTATTCCAACTTTGCAATTAGTTATTCTTGCTGGTGGCATATTGGATTCTCTGCCCCCCCCCCCAAATCTGGTTAGCTTAGGGCAGTGTTGTCCAAACTTGGCCATTTTAAGATGAGTGGACTTCAACTCCCATGCTGGCTGGGGAATTCTGGGAATTAAAGTCCACTCATCTTAAAGTGGCCAAGTTTGGACAACACTGGCTTAGGGGAACTTCTGGAGCATGTTTTAGGGAAGAAACAGTGGGCACGCCTGTTGCCACTTGCATAATGATGATAATAGAATGTAGATCCTATGTTTCTTCTGTTACTCCTTTGACAGCTAATAACTTCCATGCTACTTTAACCACTTTGCTATGTACTTGTGGATATATCTGCATCTCTAAAACGCTAATCTCGATTGAAGAGAACTATGGTACTTAAATGCTGAAGAATTTATCTTTTTCTAAATTCAGTTATGTTACATACTTGGGAGGGATTGATGTGCTTTCCAGCTTTGTATATATTACTGAAGGCAGAATATCTGGTCCTTGAATTCTTAAAAAGTAATAATTAGGAAAACTTTATATTGAATCCTATGAGGGACAGAGACAAAAATTTGAAGTAAGGATCTCAGATACAGAATTGTTAGACTGTTACTGTTACAGAGACTTGAGGGGATGATTCTCATGATTGGACTATATCAGTTGAGCAAATGGGTTAAAATAAATGGAAGAACAAATAAAAGCAGTAGTTGTCAGTGTCTACTACCAGCCCTCTCCCAAAAGGAGAAGATGTAGATTATACTTTCCAAAATCAAATTGTAAATCTTTAAAAAATGTGACACAGGTTGTAGTAATGGATGATTTTAATAATTCCAACCCCTCTTGGGAGACAAATTCTGGCAAGCATAACCTTTCCAGGAAATTCCTGACTTATCTTGGCAAAGTGGAGGAAAGCTTAATAGGGGAAGACTTAATTGATAATTGGAAACGTAAGGAATGTTGTAGAACATAACCATGTAATGTTGTTATCCTTCATTTTAAAGGAAGCTAAAGCTGAATGCAGTTAAATACATATACTGGGACTTCAAAAAAGCAGATTTAATAAACTCAGAATAGTGAGTACCTAATGTGGTTCCTCGTCAAACTAGAGAGAAGTATCAAATGTATTGTCACACAGTTCAGTCCTCTACTCTTTAATACTTTCATTAATGACTTAGATGAAAAGGTGGAAAGAATGCTTACCCAATTTGCAGATGGCAAAACTGGGTGAGTATAGTAGAAGAATAGGAAAAAATACTCTAAAAAGTTTTGACTGGTTAGAAAAATGGGTGGAAATTGCAGTATTACATTTAACAGAGACTAATACATATTCATTGCCTTATGAAACAGAAATCAAATGCACATGTTTATGATAAGGAATACCTATACTGCTATTGTTAACTTGCGAAAAGGTGTTGGAATAATAGTTGATTGAAATCTGAATATGAGCTAGAAGTGTGATGTGGTTGCAATGAAAAACATGCAATGCAATTTTAGGCTGTGCCCAACAATATGTAACCCCCAAATCGTGTAAATTAATTGTTCCATTAGACTCCGCTATTAGTTCTGAGCACCATACTTAGAGAAGAATTAAAAGAAATTGGAATAAATGTAGAGTAGGGCAACAGAGATGATCAGGGGACTAAAAACAAAGCCCTGTTGAAAGAGATTAAAGGAACTGGGAATGTTTAGCCTTAAAAAACTGAGAGGATATGGTAGAATTCTTCAAATACTTGAAAGGATGTCATGCAAAAGAAGGTCAATATTTGTGATCTCATTGCAGAATGCACAATACAGAACATAAATTACAGGAAAGCAGATTCTTATTTAATGTTTGGGGGGGGGACTCTTCCTAAGTGTAAGAGTAGTTTCACAATGGAATCAGTTATACAAACTGGTAGTGAACTTGTATTCATTGGATGTGTTGAAGGGGAGGCTAGACAATACTCTAACTGGAAAACTTTAATGTAGATTCTTTCACTGAGCATGGAGTTGGACTTTATCGCCTAAGTTGCCCCTTCAGACATACAATTCTCTATATAAATGTTTTTATGTATTTAAATTATTGTATGTTGAGGGTTAATATTATCCCGTTATCCTTTTTTTTTATTTGAATGCTTAGGTTTGTTTTGTTTGCTTAGGAACAAAATGGCTTTTGTAGGTAAAGGAAAAAGCAGGAAAATATTAGTGTTTTTACTTTTCAGTTCATTTCAATTCATCTAAAATAACTTAGAAACTTCTTGTATTGATCATTCTTGATGGCATGTGTGGAGATTGCCAAAAGTTTTTCTATCAGCAGCGCAAACTTCTCAAGGCTTTTGAACTCCCCAACACATTACCAATAACAAGTTACAAGTGCAAGTAAAAGAACACATATCTCAGTGATTGACTTTAATATTTTATCTCTCAATAAATCTTACTTGGCAGCCTTAATCGATTTTTTAAAGAAATTTATCTTGCTAGACTGTAATAACTCATGTGCAGATTTGTACTCCTGTATGCAACATACTGTATACATCAAGTGTGAACAGTGTGATGCCTTTGAGATGTTTTGGACTTCCATTCCCAGTGCCCCAGCCATCATAGCCAATGGAAATGGATTGTAGGACTTATCATCTAGGAGAGTGGCTTTTGGCTTTTATGTCTTATGTTCCAGCAATGATGCTATTAAAGAACTTGGGTTCCACCATGATAAAAACCAAATGTCCCTTTCAACAAAGAAGGTTGTATGGTACCAGAATTTTGCTGTGTTTATCATTTACAGTAAACTTTAAAAATATTAAGTTTCAATGACTTCACCCATGCTCCACCTCTGGTTATATGTATCATAAGTTAAAAACTACAGGTCTAAAATATCTGGAAGGTTGCTTATCTCTGGATCATGAGGTGCAGTAAACTTTGACTCTGTCGGTAATTCTGTATTTGGCTTTGACTGCTCCCCAAGCTAGCATTTAGCAAGTGATTTTAGTTCAGGGGACCACAAAGTTCTGTTCAAAAAGAAAAGCCTGATGTCTACTCTTGGATCTACTCAAACTGTTAATTACTTGTCTTGTCATGATGAATATGTTTCAGAGTTTATTTGCTCATGCAGTATAGCTGACAAATCATTTGTGCAGAGGATTTAATAGATGATGGTTCTTCAACTCTCTGCTTGTTGAACTTTGAAAAGGATCTTACTTTTTCCAAGATGCTATAGTTTACAGAGCCATATGAATAAATTATGCCTGAGATTGACTTTTATGATGTTATCATGGCTGTCCTTTTGTTGATAGAATTAATAGCAGCAGATTGACTCAGAAAATGAAAGTATAGAAACTGCTAAACGACCAATTATTTTGGTCTATTTTTTCCTCAGGTACTTTATTACCCAGATTACCATCTGAACCCGGGATGACATTACTAACTATAAAAATAGAAAAAATTGGACTCAAAGATGCTGGGCAGTGCATTGATCCCTATATCACAGTTAGTGTGAAAGGTAGGTATATTTTTCTTAATTGATTTGGCAAGGCATGTAATTTTGATTCTTTTTATCCGATACTAGCTAGTACTGAATTAGCAAAATATTCCAGTATATAATCTGCATTTAGGATTAAAAATACTGGTATTTGTCCTACTGGATTTCCCTTCCCCCCTAAGAACTGCCTTTCTAGAACTGTCTTATCCTGACTCCATGCAAGCCTTAACACTTGAAAACTGTTTTTTTTTTTTAAATTTTCTAGTGAAGGGTCACTTTTATTTAGTATACAGAGTTCTTGAAATTTAATCTGCCTTCACACATCAGCTAATCTAAGAAAAAAAAAAATGGATTATGGTAAAAGTATAGGTAGGCCTCGATCTACGACCATTCAGTCAGCAACCGTTCCAAGTTATGATGGCACTGAACAAATGATGGTTATGACCAGTCCTCGGAATTCTGGCCAGCCCAGGACCCCTGCAGTCACGTGACCACGGTCTGGGTGCTTGGCAACCCATTCACATTTACGACCATTTGCCAAGCACTCTGCAATCACGTGATTGCCATTCGCAACTTTCCCTTCCGGCTACCCCAGAAAGTCAATGGGGAAGCCAGCAGGGAAGTTAACAAGTTGCTGGGATAAGTCTCCCCCACCTATGCATCCTCTCCCAGCCCCTCCATGCTTGTGCTGCGCTGGCCACTGGCACAGCCCTATGCATCTTCCCTGACCCATGTGGTGCCTTTCACGTACCCTCCCTGACCCATGCTGCTCATGCACCCTCCCTGACCAGCACCATGCCTCTTGCACACAACCTTGCACCTTCACACACCCTCCTCAACCTGCATGGCACCTCTTGCGCACCCACACTGCGCTTCTTACACCCTCCCACACACCCTTCCTGACCCATACAGCGCTTCTCACACAACCCCTCACATTCTACCTGACCGCACCTTTGCGCACCCTTGCTCACCCCCACGCGGCACCTCTTATGCACCCCTTCACACCCTCCTGGGCCTGCACAATGCCTCTCATGCACCCTCCCCAACCCATGCAGCACCTTTCATGCACCCCATTGCACCCTCACACACTCTCCTGAACTTCCCTCATACCCTTCCCACGTCATGCTTTTCACATGCTCTTCCTGATCCTCCCCTGCACTCCCTCACTTCCTCCCCCACCCAGCAGCAGCCACTATAACCTGCCTGCCAGCCTGGGACTTTCAACTTCCTGCTGGCTTCCCCACTGACTTCAGTTGTGGGAAGCCAGCAGGAAGTTGCCTCACCATGGGATTCAATTAATGATGGCAACTAGGACTAAAGGTATTGCTGTCACTAACTGATGCGGTCATACTGTACGACTGCATCACTTAGCAACAGAAATTCCAGTCCAATTGCTGTCGTAAATTGAGGACTACCTGTATTAAATGATTTCCATCCGTTCTTTTTTCAAGGAGCCCTTGGTAAGAAATTGGGTTTGTCCTAAGTGTACTTTGTTTCTGCTCAATAAAAGTTCGCTAGATTGGACACATGACCAGGTTTCTGTTGTAAATACCAAGTATACCAACATGTTGGAAAGCATTTGTCACCTTTCTCAGAAAATGTGCACTGGGAAGGCCAGATAAGCAAGGTTACTTTGCTATAACCATAGTGCAGTATTTGTTACTCATGATTACTACCATGCTTTTGGAAGTGACATTCCTGTAAAGAATTAATCTTGTGTGAAGATAATGTTTGTCCTGTTCACAAAAAGAAACAATATTTTCCTTTGTAGCTCTTAGACTGTTAGATCTTGAATATAATGACCCTAGGGCAACAGATTGAAGTGCTCCTTGTTCAATATTCCAAGTGTCACAACAGTTTTTCCCCTGCTTAATGCTTAAATTTTATCCTTGGGACAGATCTCAATGGGATAGATCTTACACCTGTGCAGGACACCCCAGTTGCTTCAAGAAAGGAAGATACTTACGTTCATTTTAATGTGGACATTGAGATTCAGAAACATGTTGAAAAATTAACAAAAGGTTTGTTGCATGGAGATTTGAAAATCATATTGAACTGTGGTCAATAGAACAAAGCATAATTTAGATCAATAACTTGGAGGGCAGGTGTGCTATTCCCAGAAAAATTTGGTTACCTGATTGTGCCTTAACAAAACTATTCAGAACTTTTTAAAAGTGTTATTTATGATTAGGGGTGGGGGCAGATCAAACGACTGCGGCTTCAAAGTTCTTAGCCTCCAGTTTAATTCTTTGCAAATGTTCAGAATCTTCAATAAGGATCATTTTTCCTTAAGGCAGTTCTAACAATATTGTACTGACTCTGCTAGTGTACTGTACAGAAATACACTGGTGTGATTTATAAAGTGTTTTAGATTATTTCTCCCCTACTTTTCAGGTGCAGCTATATTCTTTGAATTTAAACACTATAAACCCAAGAAAAGGTTCACCAGCACAAAGTGCTTTGCCTTTATGGAGATGGATGAAATTAAAGCCGGACCAATTGTTATAGAACTGTAAGTAGGTGTGTGCATGAAACAGAAAAAAATGTTCAAGTCCCAAACAAACAATTGCATTCCAGAAGTTCTACTGAACTCTTTCAGATCAGTCGTGGTTTGGCAGAAGTAAAACCTGGAATGTGTTGGTGGTTCCAGGCTTTGGTGGAAACCAAATTAGGAGTGATTTTATGGGGCAAGTATGGCAAAGCTGGTATGCATCATATTCTCTTCTCATCAATGGTGCATGTGTCCATCCACCTGCCTCTATCTTCCCAGCACCTTCTCTCCCCACCCCAGCTGCTGCTACATGTGCCATTGCCAAGAAAATCCCTTATGTACTCTTGCTTTTTCCTCAGAGCTACATGTTTCAGTCCATATCCAGAACAAAACAGTTCTGTTTTATTCCATATATGGACAAAACTTGACTTTCAGTTGAGGCATGGACCACCCAAAACCAAAAGTTCCATGCATATCTCTAAATGTAAGTAAAATTGTGCACACGATAGGCATCCCTATCCTCTATTATACAGTTGACTTGTGGGTTGGAAGTTCTGCCTGGAAGTAGTGCACTTCGTTAACTTTCTCCCCAAAGAGAAACGTTGAGCTTCCGTAATGCTTTTTCTGTGCAGCACAGACCGTGTTCTTGATCTGTATATTGTTGTATGACGGCTGAGAGGTATCTTAGCTGTGAATCCAAGTAGACTGTATGATTAAAAGATTTGAAGGAGTGTTTCTTTCCTCCAAGATGTAACCTTCAGAATAGAGATTAGATTATGTATTTGAGATTCTGATACAACTTTAACAACTTTGGCTTAATTTAGAAGACAGCCAGTAGACTGAAAGGTGAAAAAATGATCAGTTATCTGTATAATTAATATAGAACAAAATCTGAGACAATTTTATACCAAATAAGTGCCACTGAATTTAAATGAGGCAATTATTGGGGAGGTGGAAATTAGGATTAAGAGTTGTAGCTAATTGTTTTACTTAGTGAGCCTTTCAAATTGTACAACATCCTTTTAAGTAAACAAAGAGTAATCTAGGGTAGATTCCTAAGCAGCATTAAGATTAATTCTGATACTTATTCTTTTTACCATTGCAGGTACAAAAAACCCACTGATTTTAAGAGGAAGAAACTTCAGTTGTTGACCAAGAAGCCACTTTACCTTCACCTTCATCAAACACTGCACAAAGAGTGACTTTTGTGAACTGAACCACTTGCCACAAAATCATAGTAGCTGCATATGTAGCACTCATCTTTCAGGAGGGAGGAAGAATGGATGCATTTACCTTGTGGTCACATAAGACCATCAGTGCTGCACCGCAGTGGATCAGCAGCCAAGCCCCTGCATCCAAGCCCAGTTTTCTTTGGAATGTATATTTTTATCTCAGATGTTCCAAAGCGTGTTGCAAGTTTTTCCTAAATGTGCTGGTTATTAAGTTCAGTTATGTAACTTGATTTCTACAGTTATATCAGAACCTTTAATTAAAGCAGTTGAGAAGTCCTCATCTGCTAAACCTGATACAGCAATAAAGATATGCCAGTATCAACAAACTTTTACTCTTCTACTGTATCTAGTTTGTATCATTTTCATAAGTTCATTAACTTTATGAAGTATAAATACTTACCATCTGAGTTTAATTACATAAAAGGTCGTCTTGTTGAAAAGACACTCTCCCCATCCCCAGTGTTGCATTCATTTTTTTTTAAATACACTTGTTTTTCTCAAGATTGGGAGGTGCAAGTTGTAAAATGAGCTATGGTTATATTGAAAGTTAATTAACTCATAACAGGTAGTCCTCGGCTTATGATGGCAATTGGGACTGGAATTGCTATTGCTAAGTGACGCAGTCATAAAGTGCAAACTCATGTGACTGCGTTGCTTAGCAACAAAAGTCCCAGCAGTCCTGGTTGCCATCATTAAGCAAGGCCCTCATGTGACCGCGACTTCCAACTTCCTGCTGACTTCCCCATTGACTTTGCTTGTGGGAAGCCAAGCAGGGAATATTGGAAATCATGATCATATGACCATGGGGACAGTGCGACAGCAAGGACCCATCATAAGTACCATCTGTTCAGCCCTGTCATAACTTTGAATGGTTGCTGAATGAATGGTTGTAACCCTTCCTATATACTTACTCCAAATAATTTCAACTACCATAGAATTTCACTATTGGGAATAGGTTGCAATAAATGGTTTGATTTTTTTTTTAAATGGTTGATTCTAAAAGAAATTAACCCATTATAATTTGCTTTAAAAAAAAAAGCTGAACTCTTCTTCCAGTTTCTAAATTTATACTAGATTATGTGCTTAGTGGTTCTATCTCTATAAGGGGAACATACAAATGTCATGAATTATGCATATTACTTCTGGATATTAATATCTAACAAATATGTCACCATTCTTAAACAAGGTAGTATATTTCGTAGATATAATTAATTCTATATATGGGAGACTGATTCTTAACAGTAATATATCATTCACTACAGACCAGTGTTTCTCAACATTGGCAAGTTTAAGATGTGTGGACTTCAACTCCCACAATTTCCCAGTCAGCATGCTCGACAGCAACCTTGGCAAATTTTAAGATATCCACACATCTTAAACTTGCTAAGGTTGGGAAACACTGATTTAGACCAAGAATCAAAATTAAAGCATCCATAAGTGGCTATCCTCTGCTGCTTGAACTCATCTAGTGAAGCTCATCATGTCTGTAATTGGTTCTATCATCAAACTGCTCTACTAGAAATTTTCTTTTAACATTCACCAGAAATCAGTATTCCCATAAGTTAAATCAATTGTTTTACAACTTGCACTCTAGGATAGACAACAGGATGAGATAATGCCATCACATCTCCTTTGTCTTCTCAAAGTTAAACTTTTTCAAAATGAAATCAACCACTCTTCCAAAATCTTTTCAGAAGTACTGATACCAGACTAGGTGTTCCCCATCCTAACCTCTGCATCTGAGTGCTTTTTCTATTTGAACTCGTTTGTATTGGTCTCTACTAAATTTCATTTGGTTATTTTCATTTCTTTCCCTATCAAGATCATTTTGAATTTTCTGTTTTCTACAGTCATAGCTACCCCATCCAAACTTGTATCATGTGCAAATGCGATAAGAATTCCCACCACATTCTCATCCAAATAACTGATAACATGTTGAAGAGTAAAGAGCCTGAGACTGGACCTTACAAAAATCAGGATAATTGTATCTATACCATTTCCACAATCTACTGAGGAAGTAAGCTGATTAAAAAAAAAAAAAATGATAATCTGGTCAGTAGGTTATCTGTGCTGACATTTTTTTCAAGGCAAGTTAATCATTTTTTGATCAGCGCTACAGCCTTTCTGGGTAGCAATGGCAGATTGATTACTCTAGTTCCAAGGGCATTTATCCTCCCCAGTCTGTGGCCCTTCACATATTCTCCAGTATTTAAAATACATAGTAATTTGGCCAGACTATCAGCAAGTTCCTTCAGTATCCTAAGATGCAATTAGGATGCAAAAACAGAGATGTCGGCATTGAAAGAGGCATACCTTGACCATGTTTCTGTCTCAAGCTTCAATCATGTTCTTTCAGCCTACTTTTCACATTTGCTAAATGGAACCTACATCCTGTTCTCAGGGAAGAGTGAGCCAAAATAAGAATTAGTAATTGCACCTTTTCATTAGGCCATCTTCATTGATCAAGTGAATCTTTAACCTTTCTGAAGAAGCCATTTGCTATTGTTTTTAATATCCTTTCAATCAACCTCAGATCATGTTACGTGCTACTTTCTTACACTATCTACAATTCCAGGCTACTTAATATATATTCCTCTTTTGTGACCTTTTGTGCAACCATACTGGCCTTTTTCCAATTCTCTTGTTGGAATTCTTTGGGATTGTGCCTTTACTACTAACTTCTTTGGAACTTTTTATAATCATCTAAATAGCAAATGATTTAGTAGTAGTACAGAGAAAATAAACACAGAAGACACATCCTTGATAAAAAGGAATGAAAATGGTGTACACGGTGCATGTTGGGTCATTAGCCTTCTAGACATTCTTGATGGCAACCAAAAATCCTGTATATTTGGACCTTCAAAACAGCCTTAGACAAAGTCCCTCATTAAAGACTTCTTTGCAAACTCAGGAACCATGGGGAAAAAAGACAGGTGCTCTCACATATTGGCAACTGGTTAAAAACGGACAATAAGCAGGAATGGGCAATTCTCACATTGGTGAGATGTGCAAACTGAGGTTCTCCAGAAAATTGTGCTGGGATCACTATCTTTAATTTGTACACCAAACACTTAACTCATTTATTTGATCACCAAGAGGACTGAGGGAGCAGAACACTGTCTTGGCTCTGCTCTGACTATTTTGAGAATTTATTTGTATCACCTTGCTATGAAAACAATGGATTTACAACTTGTGCGGTCCTCAGACCTGATACAAAAGCAAGTGGAGGCAACCCAGAGATGGGAAATAAAAGTACATCTAAAAAACAAGGCAGGATAAGCTCTGGACAGACTGTCAAAACAACTGAAAATTGACAACTTTCTGACATCCAAAGCTCATTATATACTCAGAATGCTTTAAATTTACTACCATTACACAACAGATATGACCAATTAACCTTATTAGAAGTATAAGCTAAATTGAGATACCAAGGGGAGGAAACAATTTCCAGCAACAACCACAGAGCAGAAAATGAGACTCAAAGCCAACTCAGAGAAAGTACAAGTGAGTATACTGTAAAGTAACAACTGATTTTATAATTAAAACAATACCTTTAACTACACAAACTGTGCTTTCTATTTTTGAACAATTAGATAAGGTTTATAACAAAGTAGAAGAATTAAAAAAAATTTTGATTGGTTTATACATAACTGCTCAGAGAAGGATACAAAAGGTACAAAAACTTTGAAGTTAACCAAACTGGCTCAAAAAAGAATGTGGCTGGCCATACAGAAAGAAAAATCTTCACTTAAATTAGATAGTAGACACAATAGAGAAAAGAACAGAACAAAATCAACTCAAAAGAGAAATGAAGCCCCAGAGAATCTTATCAACCCAGTAACTCTGTTCTCTTCTTTAAGCAGTAAGAACAAATCTGATGTCAGGGCAACCCTATCCTTAGAAGGATCAACATTAACAGAGGAAAATGGAGTTCATATAAAGTGATTCTAAATTCTCTGTGAGAGTTGATACAGTATCTAATTACTCTGATGACATGGAGATTATAGAATAGTTACCATCTTACTGTAATGGGGTCAGAATAATGTTTGAATTTAAGAAAACCACCTTTCCCTCAATGATGTTGCACATAAAATACTTTTTGAGAGAATTCCACATAACACCAGTTAAGAGTCTTTTAGGATATCTTTACTGGAACCTTACCACGTTTTTCTTAAAAGGAGAAGAGATATTCTTGTGAGCCAAAAAGAATCATTAGTACAACACAGAGATTAAATTAGAGAGAGGAACAGAAACCTGCTCAATGCCATGAAGTCCTCCTCTCTCCATCAAGGCCAACTTTAAGCAAACTTTCTCTAAAAAGGGAGGGAACTGAATATCAGAACCCTGATGAGGATGACAAACTTACTAACTCCTTTATTGCCCTCCCACTAAATTAGCAAGAAAATAAATTACAAACTGGAAACACTAAAAAAAACAAAAAACAAAAAACACCTCCCTCACCAATGCTCTTACATCATTGATCTCACTGAGCTGAAGTCCAAAGAAGCCAGGTTTGGCATAAATAAGAGCCCAACCCTCTGCACATGATGACAGGCAAAAGAATAATCTACTGCCTCCAAAAATACAGAAAAATTTTATAGATCTAGAATCACTAACTGATGAGCAAATATCACAGGAATGGAGACACTCAACAACTTCCCCTTGAATCACTTATCAGCAAATTCACCATCATTCAACTAAATCACCAAAATCAGCTGAAGCTTGCAGGAAAGAACAACATACCAGAAGGGGATCTGGAACTAGAAGAGCTCCCTTCCTCTTCTGAGATAATAGAAATGGCAGATCCTTTGGGGCAAGTACAAAGAGTGATTCTACTACTTTATCAACTCCTTGCAAATACTATCTTGAACCAGTAGATCCACAGGGATTTACAGTCTGGAACGGACCAGCAAGGGGTAGTATACTGGAGTGTCAAGGGGAGACCTGGCTGGAATCAGGAATGAAGGCTGCCAAAGGAGGACAAGGGACCAATAAACCATGTAGTTTTCAAAGACCTCCTTTGCAATTAGAAAGCCCCCATCCCAGAAAATCATTGGATATATCCATTCTCATATCAAATGAAATTCACAAACTACTCCACAAGAACATAACATTGGAACAAAGGCCATCTGACGAAAGAAAAAATCATTACTAGGAAAAGAGGCGGATGATTTGCCGATTACAAGGAACTGACCATTAATTTCATTTTACTGTCATTCCTTGCTATCCTAGAATGTTGCCAGTTGAAAAACCATGTTAAGAGATCCAGATCTTACCAGTTTTATATCTAATTTTGACTTTATCTTTTTACCGGAAACTTGTATAAAAGACTTAACACTTTATGGAGATTACTCAGCTTCACTGACTGAAGTAGGTGCTTTGCCAGGGGGGTGGCCAAGTTGGGGGGGTTGGCCATACTAATTTCCACTAAATTAAGATAAACCATACAGCTATATAAATTGAATAAACAAATAAATAAATACTATAATAGAGGCATTCAAGACAATGGCAGTCTCAGTTAACATCTTATTCTCTTTTGCTGATAACCATTTACCTAACCTTGCTAAGAGTAATCTATCTATGGGGTCATTAAGACTTGACAATGACTCAATAGCACATAATCAAAACCAAGGGTAAAATCTCAAAGCAAACTAATATGGTAAAGCCTATAAAACTATGTAGTAAACTGATAACCATCATCCTCAAGCTTAGGTTGTGCTAGGAGGCTATTTTAATGCAAAACTAAGCCCCAGTGACCTGACCCTTTATCTAACATACCACCACTATCCTCCAAGAAGCTATTTGCCACCACTGTTAGAGACACACTGTTAGTCCATTTAAGAATGGACAATATAATTATGCTGGCTATTATCTGGCGAAGTGTATTAATAAATAAGGCCTTCACATCCTAAATGGAACAACAGGCCAGGGGAATTTATTTTGGGGGCAGTTCTAAAGTAAACACAATTGACTGCACAGTTCTCTTGCAAAGCTCACTAAACCATTTGAAGAACTTCTGTGATGGAATGGTTTGATGAAGGCCGCGCTCGGGGAGATAAGCATTTCCTTAGCCCCAACAGGAGCGTGGGAAGGTTAAGAAGATGAGACTGGCACCATCCTAAGGAATTCATGGTGTTTTGGCTTGCTGGCTTGGGAAGTTTAGATTGAGTCTGGAGAGATTCTGTCTTTGAGGTGGAAGCTAATAAATGCAACAGAACTGTATCTGTACTGTCTCATGGAGTTCTTTGGGCTGAACCTGACATCAATCTCTCCAGACTCAATCTAAACTTCCCAAGCCAGCAAGCCAAAACACCATGAATTCCTTAGGGTGGTGCGAGTCTCATCTTCTTAACCTTCCCACGCTCCTGTTGGGGGCTAAGGAAATGCTTATCTTCCCGAGCACAGCCTTCATCAAACCATTCCATCACAACTTCCCAATTATAGATAGTAGTCATCTGCACTTACTAAAAAGGCTAAGCTGACAGAAACCCATTGTTTAACAACAGCAGATGCAAACTCTTGCCCTGGTTGCAGAGGTTGGTTAGCCCAACTGATCACAGCTCTGGAAGGGCTTTTGAATTCCATCCACCTAAAATAGGACCTTACGGAGATTATCTTGATGAGAGAACACTCAGGCTTTATGAGCATATGATCCTTTCTTGCAAAGAGACAATACTCTACCCCAGATATGGCAATAGGCTAAGTAATCACTGTAGATCAAAGCACTAGTTTGTTAAGGAATGCCAGAATGCAAAACAAGTAGCTACTATTTTAAGGGCTTAAAGGAAGAATTATCTATATCTCACATATTCAAAGGTTTTGCTTCAGAAGAAGCACTACCAATTCCTGATTGCCCCCCAAAAGAGAGCAGCTGTTCACACATCCTGGGCTCTACCGATAGTGGAGAAAGACACCCTGCCAAATTCTGATGGCTAGTTACCAGTAATCTAAATAATCAACGCTCCTGGAGCAGAGTGTTGTTCTCCAGCAGGCATTTGGAAATCTTGTTTTTCTAATTTAGGACTCATGCTGCAATTGAAATGCTCACACCACCCAGATTTTGTTGTTTTGTTGTTTTGCAGCTCAGCAGCAATCCTTTTTCTTCTCTGAAGGCACATGGTTAAGTCCAGCTATGCTGTGTCTCTTTGTTACCAAACCCTTGGCTCAGCTAAATCCAGGTATCAATTACACTAAACTTGAAAGAGTGCAAATTAATTTCTTATGAAAACTCTTCCAAGTACCAATGTGTGTCCCTAATACAGCCCTGTGGTTAGAGGCAGGGCTGCTGAGGCTTGAGACAAAAGGGTGACTAAGTATTTCAAATACTGGCTAAAGATTAATTTCCATTAACTTAAAAGTTTGACGTATTTTTGTCTTGCTAGGCAATTTTCATTCCATTTGGAAACAGAAATTGGAGACAGAGTTCAGAAATTGGATTTTCAGTTAGAGACACTGTTGTTGCTGGGACAAGAACAGAGTATGGCTGTTTTTAGACCAAAAGGTACACAACTACAAACAGAATACAGCAAAGTACTAGCTAGAATGCAGTTGAGACATCATAAATTCTACTTTCAGCTGGATCAGTATTTTAACCAGATTACAGTTAATAAATTTCATACAGCCTCTACTCTGAGGCACTTTGGTATTCTGCCATCAGCTATACTGAAGGGCAAGTTTCAGAAAACCCCAAGGACTTGTCCCTGTCAGCCTGGAAACAGTGATCAGTGGTCCATGTGTTAGCCTCTTGTGACTTCTGTAGAGAGATGCATAGTGAATTCTTAATATCCTTCATTATTAGTAATTCTCTGGATGAGCAGAGGAATTTGATGTAAATCTCCTTCTGGTAAACAAAGACCCTAGATAAAACAAACCATTTTACTAAGTTTGGATTTACAGCCTTCAGAATGTGTGCTTTACTAATAGCAAATTAATTTTGGACTGATTTGGGGCTATACTATGTAGATGAACTGGAGTTGGAACTTATCAGTGAAGTGGGCATGTTTGTTGATGGTATCAGCTGTTTAGGATGGTAAAATCAAAAAGGGATTGTGAAAAGTTCCAAAATACTTTTTTCAAATTGGGCAAATGACTTTCAACATAGCAAATGCAAAGTTATGCACAAAAAACCCCACTAACCTTCATCTGTACATTCATGGGATCAGGTGGGGAAAGGATCCTGGAGTTACAGTAAACAGCTAGATTAAAATGTCAATCCAATGAGTAGTTGCTGTTAAAAAACAAACTATATTTGGAATAACTAGAAAGGGAATTTAAAACAAAATAAAAATATAACAAAATAAAAATATAATTTAAAAATTGCAAATATAATAATGCCCTTAAAAAAAATCTATGGTGAAACCACATTTTTGTATAAAACTTGTGTTGTTAAAAAAGGAACATCCAAAATAATTATGGAACAAAAGCAACTCCCCACAAGAAAAGACTACAGCATCTAGGGCTTTTTCACTTGGAACAAAGGGAAAACATGGGAGAGGTATGGTATGGCTAGTGCATGGCACAGATAGTGTGGAGAGAGACGCTTGTCTCACTTTCTAACAGTGCTAGAACTTAAAGTCATCCAATAAAACTAAATGCAAGGAGATTCAGGAATGGCATAAAATTACTTTTTTTGCACACTGCATAAACTGTGAAATTCCCTGGCAGTAGTTGTGGTAATGGTAGATAATTTCAATAGCTTTAAAAGGAGACTGCATAAACTCATGAAGGATCATGAGGGCTATCAACACTGATGGCTGTGCATTATTTTTTAAATCACAGGCAGATACCCAAAATCCTGGTTGGTGGGCGATATGATAGTGGAATAAGGCTGATGTCCTTCAGTCTGGGCTTGTGAGTTTCCCAAATGCTTCCTGTTGGCATTGACAGCAAATACCGTATTAGATGTGCCTATGGCCTCACCCAGCAGAGCTTCATTCATGTTCTTAACTCCCACTCTTCCTGAGCTCTTTTCCCAGTAGTTTCTGAGTTCATTAAAATATTCTTTCTTGGTCTAAGATACACAATTACACACCCAGCATTTGTTTCTCTTAAAATCAACCCCCCACCCCAACTTTATGTGGTCACTTTATCTCAATATCCTAATATCAAATCAAGAACATCTTATCCTATTGTGCCTTCCCCTATCCTCTGAAAAAGGTATGAAACCAAGTGATCTAAAATAGGGGCAGGAGAGTAGGAGATGTTGCCATCATGAAAAAAAATTAGTGTTTCACTCCTCTGATGATACTCCTGACTCAAAGACTTGTATATTTGAGTAGCTATTTCCTGAGGTACCACAAAACATATTTATTTCCAATATCTCAAATTGCCTGTAGTAGCAATAATGCACTTCCAAAGATAAAATGCCACCCGGCAAAATAATCAAGCCTTTCTATTCATTTAAAAAGCTCTAAGAAACCTTTCAAAAGCCAGCACACTTAAGTTATAGGGCAGAGTATCTATGTTCAGGAGCAAAGATGGTCTGTTCTAGAAGGGCCATTGCCATTTATTTGCCTAAGCTGTGTTTTACAATACACCTATTTACCATTTCATTAAAAGGGAAGTGCAAGTTTTGCTTCAAGTTAAGTAATGCCTATTGAACGTCTGCTTACTCTTCAAATCATGGTTCAGTCTTTCTCTCTAGGCTGAAAATCCAATACCACAATTCTACTAAGGATTAACAATTGGCACTCCTTAGCTTATCCTCTGTAAGCCATCACTCATCCTGGCAGTTTTGCTGGCTTGAGAGAAAGGCATATATACTTTGTGTTCTGTTTCAAGCCTCCAACAACACGTAGCTCTTAACAGAATGGAACTGTCACCAGAAGAAAAGCCATTTCTCTACTGTAGGTTTTACCACTGAGTAGACAGACTTACAATTAGTTGATGAGTTGTGGTTAAGTTACCTTTTTTAATGATACGATTTGAAAATTATATTTGCTTACTATAAGTTGAATATGTATATGTATACATGCATATGTGTGTGTCTGTGTGTATAATTAAATAAATCAAAATAAGCATACAAGTGCAAAGGGTTAGATTCAGACGCTCTGTGAACAGAAAGTTGCCTTATCTCTCTCACTTTATCATTCTACCCACCCAACCCACCCTCAAGAAAATTGCATGATTCAACACTACTCCTAGAAAATGCATCTGCTGTACAGCTGCTGTTATAGAACAGGATGGGATTTTTTAAAAGACAGATATAATGAAAGAAGATTCTTACATTAGAAATCAGTTTCCAGTGTCCTCTGATCCAACAAATTATTTTAAATAAATTGCCCACTGATTAAAAATAAAATATAAAAATATAAAATATAAAAATAGTGACATAATTTTCACCTGTGATCTTCTGAGCCTTTAGCTGGGACAAAACAACAAAACAGCTGTTACACATCACTGTAAAATAAGTTGAAGTTATCAGACTTTGTGTGTATTTGGACTTTCCTAAAGCAGCAGAGGGCTCTCAAAATAACATACTTTTATCCTTGCTTCTTTCTTACTGCATTCCACTGAACTGGAACATTGTTTACTCTGGTATACTTAATCTTTATAACTACTTACAACTTGTTTAGCCGTAAAAGAAAATAATTTTGTACATAGCAAAAAAGAATCTTGCTTTATTAGTAGATGTGTCCTTCCAATATACATGTAGCTTTCTTCTGGTACTTTCACACCAGATGCTTTAAAAAGGTATGCATTAGAATCTTTCTTTATGTAAACCATTTGTCTACAGTGACTGTAGGCTATATATGAATGGTAGCATTTCTTACTGAAGCTATTTCCACAGGAAATGTTCAGATTATAATTTTAAATCATTTAACAACATTACATAGGCTACATTAATTAAAAACTAACCATACAGGTATTTCTTATATATTGCACGTTGAGAGCTGCGAGTTGGCCACAGCTGTAAAAGCAGGCTTTAGGCTCATCACAGAAACATTCTATGTGCATCCAAAGAGGATGAACAAGTCCTGATTTAAAGGTGATCAAAATGCACATTACTAGAGAAATTATTTTAGCAAAAAAGAAAAGGAAAAAGAAAGCTATACTGAAACCAAATCTAGAAGAAACAGTCCTGTTGAAGCCACTGAAATCCTCACCACATGAAACGTGATAGAGATCAGTCCAGAAATCTGAAGTCATGGTTTCTGTTCAGGAAGGTGTGCAGAGTCTTGTGAGCTAGATGGAGACTGAGAACAGGGAGGACTTTCGTGGTAGTCACTGGGCCTTGTAGGTGGCAAGTCTCTGACAGGAGGAGGATAGTCCCTTAAACCTTGTGGAGGTAGTCGAGGACCTGGAGGATAATCTCTGGGGGGAGGTGGCCGGAAAGGAGGCGGCCCACAGATATATCCTCTCTGCTCAGGAGGTGGCAGTGGACCAGGAGGAAAATCTCGCATTCCAAATGGAGGGCCAGGTGGATAATCTCTAGGAATAGGTGGTGGAGGAGCTCCACGGACTGAAAGAAAAAAAAAATGAAGCTGGGTGGTTTAAAATCAAGTTGCCATTTGCCATCACTTTCATTTTAAGAAAGCATGTTTCTAATCTTTATGCCTGCACATAAATGTTCAGAACAGGCTGCAAAAGATTTCTGAGTTGAAAGGATGAAGAATCTATGCTCTTCATGGCCTCTTGTCACTTCTAAGCATTTTCCATGAATTTTCCTTTTGCTAAAAAGCAATCATATTTAATACAATTATGTTAAGGCTGAACATGCCATCAAAGAAGCCTGTAACACTCAAATTGGTATTACTGATACTACCCAATCCTTACATGTCCTGTATATAAAACATCATATTCTATACGAAACAACATTTTTCTGAATACCAAGAACTGAATGCCCTTTAAACTGCATTTTTAACAGACTCCCTGAGTGCCAAAAAATATTTGGAATACGTAACAGCATTAAAGCTAAAAAAATAGCACAACACACAACAGAGTTCATACCTAAAGAGAGAGGAAGAGGCCGAGGTCCATAGGGCACACGGGGTGGTGGTCCAAATCGAATAGGAGGTGGCAAAGGCCCAACTGCTGGGGATGTCATTATGGAGCCCCCCGGGAAAGATGGTGGGCCTTTAGAACCTATGTTAACCTGTAGAAGACTGCAGTGTTAGTCATCTACTAGGCATTATCCATGAAATTACAGAACTACTGGCTAAAAGCACTTTAAGAAATATTGCTGCTGAAAAGATCTGGAATTTCCAAACTTAGCTCACTGTGTTTTATGGAAATGTTCTTTTTCAAGAATATTCTTGACTTCAGGCACCAAAGAGGCATTATCCTAAAAAGCACTCTCTAAACGGCAATCCAAACCTAAATTAGATAATCTTATAAGTGGATTCCTTTATAATACCAGCAAATCCAAACAACACACCATCTACAAAAGAAAATGATCAGAAGTACCCAGAGGGTTAGAAAAGCCTCAATGTCAGGTGCCACCATCTATGAAGCAACTGGATTACATTGTCCTTAAAGCAACTGAAATAATGGTTTTTCCAAATCCTGTTATGTCTAATTAGCTGCCCCAACAATGCATATAGCCTTAACGAATTGCAGAGCTCAAGAGAAAGAATTGTAACCCAGAGCAAGTTGTACCACATCCCTCATGCTGAGACACGAAGCACCACGCATCTTACATCCTCCCCATCAAATCAGGGAGAAGAGCACCATTCCCAGCCTCTTGGTACTCACTGCAGTTGCTTCACCAGTGGAAGGTGGGACAACAGAAACATGGGGGACTTCAAGCTCTTTGGTAGGGTTTTGCTTCCCACCCCCCCAGCAACATAAAGATGGGATGACAGACAAAACAGAAGTTGATACATAAGTAAGGGGTGATGTGGCATATATGAGGTAACAAAACAAAGATTCTGCCCAGTGTGTCATTTCACCCAAAGAAATAGCACCCCCTCCCTTACTTACCATTCCATCAAGAACTGCAGATGAAGGAGAAGATGTTCTTGGCCCACAGTTGATCATTGCTGCTACAGTAGGGCCAAGATCTGGAAGGAGAAGAAAATTACCCATTTAACACTGCTTGAAAAAAGATGGTATGCTTTCAAAATGTAGGCGGAGCCTCTTTCCATTCTTACCTGGAGCAGACATTCTTCCTGAAAGCTCAGAATGTCTTTTTGGGACTGGAGGGCCATCAATCATAGTATCTGAAGGAGGATTACAATGCAACTTGGTAAACAGATTGTTATTTTGCCACCTAATGGCTAAGCAACATGGTACCCTCCAGACACTTTGGACAACAACCCCCCCCAATCCCTGATCACTGCTCATGGTAGCTGGGCTGATGGAAATAACAAAGATTGTCCAACCTGGAAAACACCATGTAGCCAATCTAGGTTTCTTTATATCTTATATCTTCTTTATACAAAGAGATACATCTATTTATAAAGCAGCATGGTGTAATAAGTAAGTGTTGGATTAGGACTGAGAAGATCTAGGCTTGAATTCATCCTCAGGTCTGAAAACCCAGTGATTTTAGGCCAGTCACCACTCTGCCCAAACTTCCTCATAAGATCGCTATATGAATAAAATGAAAGAGGGAGCATTATGCACACTACTTTGAGTTCATAAAGAAAATGTAGAATATGTATTTAAACAAATATACAAAAGGGTGGACCCCATTTTTTCCTTTCATACTTGAGCTATTCAAAGTCAGACGTAAAACTGATATTATAAAAGGAATTCATCACTAGCATATAAGTGCATGATTAAGTTCAGCAACAAAAAGCAAAAGACCTCAAATAAAAATCAATGAGTTAATCAACATAGTATGACAGAGAAATAGCCTCAACTTTGGGGTAGGAAATGCCACATACAGGATATAGCTAAGTATTCCTGTAAAGATCATTTATGATTTAGCACTGGAAGAATCCTAGGCAAAGTTTTCTCATACAAGTTCAGTAAACAGAATTATCATGGTTAGTTTTTTTTTAAGCTATAATGATTCTAAGTATCTTCTTCCCAGTTCTTATCTTGACTCAGTTTGAGGGAGAAATACAAGAACCATTTAATTTAGTTACTCAGTTTACCAATTCAGGAAAAGCATCTGCCACACAAGGTGGATTCATATGTTGTGCTAAGCCAAAGATGAGCAGCTTTTTGATCGCTGGGAGGAATGCTTAATATTTTTCAGGTGACCAGGATGATGATGCAAAATGTAATGGAAAGAGTGACAGTTAAAGAAATGAAGAAATATTAACCAGGTCTGTCCAACAGAACAGATACCACTGGTGGAACAAGGTCTGCTTCTGCTAAAATTCTCCAAGTCCAATTCAGGAGAGTGAGGATATCCTCAAGAGGAGTAATGGAAAAAGACAAACATGAGCAAATCCTACTGTGTAAATGGCAGCCCATTCCAAAGTTATACAGGTAGTCCTCATTTAGCAACTGTTCACTGTTATGACAGTAATGAAAAAGTAACTGAGACCAAGCACACATTTATGACCTTTGCAGCGTCTCTGTCATGTGTTTGCCATTACAGTCAGTTAATACGTGTTGTTCTGTGCCTGACCTGTCCCCCCACCCCCTGCAGAGCAGAGAGATTGCCTAAACAAGCTATCTCTTCCTGAGCTGCTTTTCTCTACAGCACAGCACTTCCTTAAAAAGTGCTAATGGCAAATTAACAAGCTTAGCTCTATCATCTTAATTTGCAGAGGCTGCCTGAAATTGACAAGACCCTAATCAGTTTCACACCAAAGGCCTTCTTTTGCCTCCTAAGTGGGCTGCCCAGAGTAGGCTAAGGAAACAGCTGGCGCTAGCACATTTCTTTCAATATGTACTCCCCACTGTGTGCCTGCTCACTTGGTTGTAATCCCTTCCTCTCCAATGAGTGTAAATACAAACATTAATTCTCTTCTTGCTAATTATCCCAGCGCTGGGGTGAGCATTCCAAAGAATGGGGAAGTGGGGAAAAAGGGTTATAAGATTTGCCCTTTTACCCAGCTTCTTCGTGAGTAGAGTTCCAGAAACTTTCTCTGCCGTTCAGGCTCACCCAGCTGTTTGGGGTCATACCCTTCTGATACTATAATGCAAAGGAAAGCGGAAATAAAACTGTAAGCACAGTTGTGGTCACATGATTTTTCACTTAGTGACCACTCTGCTTAACAACCAAGTTGCCAGTCCCAAATGTGGTCGTTAAACAAGGACTACCTGTACTGTTGTTAACTCCATGGAGTGTTTTTTTCAAATATGTCCATTTAGAAGATAAATATTAGTTTCTTGCTGCAAAATGATTATTAAAAAAGGATTGCTTACTAAGTTCACCTCTTGACCCGTCTCTTGGATTGGCAGAAAGAGGTCGTCCAGGGGGTTCCATCATCAGTGGTGGGGAAGGAGCTCCACCACTCACAGGTGAAGGCCCAAAAGATCCATCCCGACTTAATGGACCTGTTATATAGTAGAAATAATGGACAGGAAGTGTGGCAAAGTATCTATTTCCTCTTCTAAAATGCTGACTCTGAGACTTTAAACACATGGGAAAAAAACATACCTCTGCGAGGGAGAGTTTGATGGTCTGGCCGGCCTGCAGTTGGTTTCACAATTACTGGTCTCTGAAGTCCAGCTATTTTTTGATTCACCTCTATGTATCTAATAAGAAAAAAAGAAAATTCTTGAGGAAATTCCAGCTACTTAAAACAAAAATAGCTCTTACTCAGTGTTGTCTCTTAAAAGCAGTGGTCACATGCACAGAACATACTTTTGTCTCAAGCTGGCAGCTTCCCTTTTTTCTTCAACTAATGCCCTCTCTGCAGAACGTGCTATGAGCTATAAGAAGACAAAGTATATAAATCAGAAACTGTTAGGCAAACATCATCATCAGAAAAGAAACATCATCATCATCCATGATGCTTCTTTTCTTTTCGAATTTTTTGTATTTTAATCTTTCTGAAATTTAATGAAAATTTTAGACGTGTGTGTGCGTATAAATAAAAGAAACTATTAGGCAAATACCACCTGAAACCAAAAGATACTTTGCCAGAACAGCTGTTCAAGAATATCAAGAGCTTACAGTGGACAAGTGTAATGCAACAAAATATTGAAAGCTGAAATGTGATTCTTAAAAGAAAAAGCAGTCTTACCCAGTTGTCATGGGCCTTCTTCTCATGAGCAGCAATCTTAAAACATTAAAGAAAAAATGACTTGTTTTAATTTGCCCATCAGCTTATATTTAAAATTTACTTTTTCAGACTGTTCTGAAATAGCTCCAGACCTGATTTTTATAAGACCGCTCTGTTTTTTGCAATTCTTCCTCCATTTCCTGAATCCTCTGCCTGTTAAAGAAGATGAAAAGTTACTTCTATTCATAATGCTCTCCCTCAAAATCAAAAGTCATCAACTCTTTACATGTCAGAATTACTTGTAAATTTTAACTTCTTCAACAGCTAGGACTGCCTTTTCATCTGCAGCAGAGAGCTTCTGCTCTTTCTCTTGACGTTCATACTCTTCTTGTGTCAATTTCCTAGGACAAGATAAAAAGAGGCATAATGAAATATAACGAACTTATGTTCCATTTGGCAGCATCAATACCAAAAAGCAAGCAACCAGAGGAGAGGAGGTGGGAAGAAAGTCAAAGTAACCTTGAAGAAAGCGCTGTCTCCTGCTAAGGAAGGAGGAAGACTGTGCCCCTCCCCATTTGGGATTATAAGGTGTGCTGGCACTCTACTGTCCAGCAAAAACACACATGCATGAGAAGCCAATAGAGACAAGCTCATTTAAATCACCAATGCATCCGTTAAGAGGAGACCTCGTCTTACTTTAGAAATCTGAAACCTCCACAACAAAACTTCAGAGCTGTGACTGTCACTGAAGAAATGGTAAAAACATAGTGCTTAAAGAAACACACTAGCCTAAAAATCCAACCCTGTTTAAATGCAATAAAAATTGCAGTATGGATAAGTTTTGGGTTTCATATACAGGGTATTATGTTTCCTTAATGAAACACCTTGAAGGCAAACCTAGCACTTCTTACTACTTCATTGGGTTCCCTTTCTTTTCATACTGCTGTCCTTTTGTAATAATAACATGTAAGAATTCTACCGAAGGTAATAATTTTAGAAACAGTTTTATCCTGCAGGATAGCCAAATATAGCTTTTCAATGGGTAATTAAATATTTCAATATGGTGAACATAGGACTGGGGAGTGCTTGCTCTCTTAACATGCCATAGTGCTGTCTTCTTCATTATTCCAGGATTGTTAGCAGGTATGCCTGAATCTCATCACTCATGCCACAGCTGAAAACTGCTGCAGTAGAGGATAAGAGTTGATCTTTATATCAAGAAAGGATCACATTTTTACAGTTAATCCTTGATTTACAACTACCTGTAAGGGACCAGAATTTCCATCATTAAGCGATGCAGTTGTAAAGTGAGATATCACATGGCTGCATTGCTTAGTGATGGCAATCCCAGGTCTCCCCATTGCTGTCGTTAACTGAATTCCACCAGTTGTTAGCTGAGGACCCACACCAATCCAAGCCATTTCAGTCTTGATCCCTCCCAGATCTGAGCCTCGGTAAGGTAAGGGACTGCCCCTACCTGCCTATCTCCCCCCAACTCTGCCCTTTTGGCTGCCCTGCACCCTGCCTCGTGTGGCTCTGGGGCTGCTTGCCACAGCCCAGAAGCCACAGCCAGCCCAGTCCCCGCTGCAGTCGCCACCTTGCACTCCAAGACCTCTGCCACCCTGCGCTCCCAGTCCCAGCTGACCTTTACCATCTTCTTGCTCCCACTGTTGATGAGGCATGAGCTGTGGCTGGGCTTCGTGCTTTTTGCAGCCCCGGAGCCACAGCATGCCAAAAAGCCCCTTTGCACTGTGCTCCTGGGCCGGGCTGAGGCTGTGCTTTGCACTGTGCTGCGGCTCAGGGACTGCAAAAAACAGCCCCTGAGCCGCAGTGCAGTGTGAAGTCTAGCCCCAGCCTGGACCAGGAGTGCAGTGCAAAGGGGCTTTATGGTGCACGAGGAAACCACAGTCCGCAACTTGGGGAAGGAAGCCTCATGTGGCCAGCAGCTGTCTCATGAAGGTCCAGGCCAGGCACACCTCATCAAGCAGCGGGAGCAAGAAGACAACAAAGATCAGCTGGGGCAGTGGAGTGCAGGGCAGCCAAAAGGAGAGAGATGGGGGGGAGGTAGGCGGATGGAGAGAGTTGAAATGCCTGTGGTTGTAAGTGCAGGTGAGCTGCCAAGTACCCAAATTTTGATAATGTGACCAAGGGGGCATTGCAAAGGCCATAACTTTGGGGACCGGTTGTAAGCCCTTTCGTTCAGCACCGCCATAACTTCAAATGGTCACTGAATGAATGGTCATAAGTTGAGGGCTACCTGGACTTATTTGTATCTACTTTTTTTCTAGGAGGTCAAGGCTGGCTGCAAGCTACTTAGGAGGACAGAATATAATCATATCAAAATAGAGTTTAATTAGCTAGAGGAGAAAATGTAATAATTTTGTACCATATTTTAGGCTATATGGTGATTTAAAAATACTTACTTTTGAAGTGCCATCTCTTTCTGCTGATAAAGTTCATTGAGAATCTCTACTTTCTGTTGCAGCATTTTACACTCACTTTCTAGCTGAGATTTTACTGTCTGTAAGGAACATGAATCATGCTCCAGTTTCTTGATTTGCTCTGCAATGAAACAATTCTACATAGTATTATTGCATTCATGATAGTATGCTTCTAACACTTATAATCTGGGCTGAAGTAGCAACACAAAACACTACTCAAAGAATGAAGTAGTTTAGGAGCAGATAAAAAAAAGACAGCAGTTCACAGAAGTAAAGTATGGATGAGGGAAATGAGGAAGAGAGCAGAGAGGCAAGATGAAGCTTATATCAGGCAGAGTGTACACATGCACATCCTAAAGTAGACAAATTTTAAAAAAAGTAACACTGGTTTATGCACAGCCCTTCTTTTTACTAGGCCCATGTTCTAGTTTGAAGAGCCAGTCTGGTGTAGTGGTTAAGGCATCAGGCTAGAAACCAGGAGACCAGGAGTTCTAGTCCCACCTTAGGCACAAAGCCAGCTGGGAGAACTTGGGCCAGTCACTTTCTCTTAGCCCTAGGAAAGAGGCAATGGCAAACCACTTCCAAAAAACCTTGCCAAGAAAACTGCAGCGACTAGTTCAGGCAGTCGCCAGGAGTCAAAAACTGACTCAAAGGCACACATGTGCACGCACGCACACACACAATGTTCTAGTTACAGGATATAAATGAGCAGGCAAGGCATACGTGAAAACCTGAGAATTTGAAAAAAGAGGCAGCATGTAGTTACTGCTGGATAGACAAACTGTTGCCCTCCCTATGTTTCGGACTCCCACTCCCAGGACTGCTGCCCAGTAAGAATTGCATTCTTCTAGGTTACTGGATATGAAGTCAAGGCAGAGAGAGATCTAAGCTAACAGCTGTAACTTATATTGCCACAAAAATTTGTGAACTGATAAGAAGAAAAGCAAAATCTAAAAGCAGGATACATTTTTTTTGTCTCCTTATGATACAATACTTCAGTTAAAACAATAACTTTAAACTATTTATTTGCCAAACACACCTTCTAATTCATGTCTTGCTGCTACTTCATCATTTAGTTTGGAACGTAACTGATCTCTTTCTTCTTCAATGATAGATAATGTTGTTTTTACCTGCAAAAGGTTAATAAATAGCAAGTGATGAATTATGCTATAATATAAACATAGGTTATATTGATTAGGTAAATCAATGTGTTATATACCCTTGAAACATCCATCATCTGTTTAATCTGAGTCTTCATCTTTTCATTCCTGGAATCTAAGGAAAGAAATAAATTATTTCATTGTGTCTAATATGCAAATAATATTTTCAAAAGGGAGCTCACAGATAATTTCTTATAAAGTTTCAGTTTGAGCCAATAAAGTATTATCATACAAATCAAACACTGCTGCTAAGGCAAGAAAGGAGTATGACAATAGAAATTCAAGCCAGTTATCTTGCAAATTACATTGCAAACTAGAATGTAAGAAGTGCACTTCTCTAACAATTATTTTATCATTTTTATTAGGTGGTTTAATTATTTTATCATTTTGCTTTTATTTTTGTAGGCCACCCAGATTCTTATGACTGGGGCAGTACAGTATATTAAATAAAAGAAATTAAGTAGATAAACCCATTAAATAAATAAATAAAACAAAACAAAACAAGATGCGCTCCATTTGGGTCCTCATTCTTTTGGAGATGGTGGGCATGCTCTGAATTCTGAGAATAAGACATGCTCCTACCTAGTGGCAAATATGACTGTAGATTTGATGGCCCAAGAGAAAAGTAATTTAACTACTCAAAAACAACATTATTTTGAACCAACACTGTTGTTTTTGCTCCAACAGACATATTGCATAAAGTAAAATGATGAATATCAAAAGCAGTTAGCATAAGGAACTCAAGGCAAGGCAGAGATTGTGTTATCTCTTGAGAGACAGAACAAATTCTTCCCTTTAACTAAAAATCACTACCATCATCATAAGATTTGATCACACACAGTTAGGCTCCACTGCTCTTTTAACTATTGCTCAAAATTGGGCCTTGTGCTGTTATCACATTCAAAGTCTATCATCTGAGTTTTAGGTACCTGAGATCTCTCCATTGGCCAGGTCATTTCCTTCCTCTCTTTTGCCTTCTGACTCAGAATCTGCATCAAGTTGCTTCAGCTGCATTATGCAGTTAGTCAAAACCTAAAGCAGCAGCAAAAAGCCACAATTTAGCCAAAAAGAATAGAACACTTGGTACAGTAATGTAGTGATGCAATCATAGAACAAGCTACTGTATGGTTAAACTGAATTTACCTCAATTTCATTTTCCTTATAGGCAAGTGCTTCTTCAATGTCTTTCTGAGACTTCTGATATAACTTTATCTGTTCACTGAGTTCAGCATGCCTTTCACTCCAGCCCTCTGCTTCTTGCAGCAGCTAAAAAATAAGTTAAAATGTTATCAAAATGTATCTTTCAAGGTAATCCTACATGGTTCACATGAAGTGCTCAGTGAACTACTACAGGCATCTAAATATTCACAGAGCTTAAAATGAAAATCACAAATTTGAAATGGTTCTCTTTCATTCCTATTTATGGGTGTGCACACACACATGTGCACTTGTTTAACATTTGTGGATATAAACAATACACCATGTAATAAACTAAACAGAGGAAAATGATGGAAAAAAGAAGGCCATTGTAGGTGTTTTGTGTGGATGTGTGTGTGTGTGATGGCAAAAGCATTCTTAAAATATCCATTAGTTATTTAAAGAAACATCAAACTGGCATTAGAAAACAATGTCTTCCTTTAACTGCAATTCTCCAAAGTGCTTTGCCTCTGATTGCAATATTCCTTTAGTTACTGGGCCATAAGGTCTGCACAACATTCCCTTATATCCAAGGTATCCTCTTCGACACTGCTCAATTACCATCCAGTGCCACCTTTTCTTAATTGCCTTATGGCATTACTGATGTCCTCAATAAAATATGTAACATTCAAGTCTTCAGCAAACCTAACATGCAGGCTAGTATATTCAAAAGGCAATTGATTAAGAATAATTGAATAAGCACAACTCACTTGCTCCTTACTCTTCTTCAATCTTATATTCTCTTCTTGCATACGATGCAGTTCAGACTTCACTTTTTCTTCACTTAATTTAGCTTCATTAAGAGCTATCTGAACCTGTGTCAATAATTTCACATCTGAGATACAAATCTTGAAAAATTAATATTCCCAAGCACAGATTATTCAAGAATTTTATCTGCCCAAACCTTTAGTTTTTAAATTTTGCTTTTAATAGTCATAAAAGCTGCTTTAAGTTGAAAATTCAGATGCTTTACCTCAGAGAGCTCTACAGAATGCAAAGTAATGACTTCCTGGAGTTTCTCCAAAGACTTCTGTGCTTCCATAATCTACACAGATAGAAATAAAAAACTATCATGTACATTGACTTCAAACCTGAAGTCAATTTGAGTTAATGCAAGAGCAGATTTGCAAAGATATTTATGCACATACATTTTTTATATGTGTAAAGCAAGCCTTCAGGTTAATATCAAACTAATTATTTACTAGTTTATATCAGGCAATCAAAACTGGCTATAAATCCCCAATGTGGATCATTTTAGAAAGAAAATCCTCAGTTCCTCAAAGAAAGGCTTACCAGTTATGCCTAAGAACTGACTACTCTCAGTGTGAAAAATGATAACACAGTTCATACAGAGTGCTGGGATGCTTGTGGATATTATTTTTCATTAGCAATAGCGTCAGACAAGCAAGGTAGTACTTTCTTACCCTCACTCACAGCCCCTACTATGCAGAAATAATACTGCCTACTTAACAGGACTATTATAAAGATTTACATAAATTCCAACAAGCACTTTGCATACTAAAATATACTATGTAACATTAAGTATACTATGCTTTAGCAAAATGTATACAGTATTCTTGCAGTAAATCAATAATTTGCAAAAAAACAAAAAGGAAACATTTAGAAAATTCTTATATTATCCTCCATAAAGAGCATCAAAAGAATATACCACAGTACAAAAGAAGACTGTGAGATCAGTATAATCACAATAATATGCATGAATTGCAGTAAATGTCAGAATATTAGATCTCAGAACAGAGTAGAACCAGGAGCAACAACAGTGGGGACATTTTTTTTTCTTTATGGATTCCAAAGTCTGATTAAACTCTCTGTGGTAAATAAGAAAAGTTACTTACTTCTTCCTGTTTCTTCAAACTGTGCTTTCTCTCCACTTCTAGCATGGTGTTTAAGTTTTTCATTCTTTTATCCAGAAGATTATTTGTGTCCTATAACATACGTCATATTGATTGAACTGAACTATATTTGAATTCGAATTCTTAAAAACAAAAATCATTCCTACATACCTTAAGCTTTGCAATTTCCTCTGCAAGGTTTGTATTTTCTTTCTGGCCTTCCTCTACAGCTTCCTTTACCCTTTCCTTTATCTAATTACAAAGGGAAAATAATGTAATAAATAACAAATAATGGCCTATAATCACAAATTGTCTTTGTTATTTGATTGGTTGTTTCTACTATTTTTATTTTATTGTTTTAACTTTTAAGCTTTTTATGATAATTTACCTGCTCAGTATTATACATTGTGATAAATTTTGCACCATCAAAAGTAGATAAATGCATATATTTTAAATTAGACTGACATTTATACTTATTCCATGTACTTGTCTTATGTCACAGTTAAAGAGGTAAACAGCACACATACCTTTTGATCATATTCTGACAACTTTTCTAATATTTCTGTCTTTTCTTTCAAAAGAGTCTTGATTTTTTCTACTAGCTGTGCTTCTGTCACTAAGGAAAAAAAGAAAGTATAGACAAATGTAGAACAGTTTCTTGCAGAACTGGAGTATTTACTATTATACCTCAAAAGCCAATCCATGAATTTCCAGTGTATCCCCCACCCATAGCACTAATTTTATCACTGGAAATAATAACAGGCATATTCCCACCCTGGAGCATGTCATTTAAATATACCTATTGAATCTGTTTAGTGTTTTTAGCTTAAAAATGCTGGTTGGGAAATGGGGAAACTCTACAAATTAATAATACAGTAATGTTTCAAACTAATAAACACTCCGGCTAGGGCTTTCTTTCAGAGTCAAAAGGAATGTACTTCTTACAGTGAGAACAACTAGGCCAAAATTATAATGAGGCAGTGAAGACATGACATATTCAGGAATTTATTTGGAAAGATTGAGGCAGACAGAACAAGTGGAATTTTGGAAATAATAAATATCCAGTACTTAAAAGGCTGCAATTACATTGATGTTTCTTAGTCTCCTATTCCCTGTTCAGCTGTCCAAAAACTCTGCAGAAGAATAAGAGTTCTTCCCAAGTGACATTAATACAGCATGGAAGTATAGAAATAAACAAGACAGCGCTATTTGAGAAGTAGAGAGTTAAAGATGTTTTGGAATTCTAAATCTTCTCTGTCCGCTGACCCACAACATTGGAACAGAAGCTCATCGTACCTAAATAGCTTTAAGTACACATGACAGTGCAGCATATTCTATTACTTATAAGAGCTCATAGTTATATTAAACAAGTAACTCTCCCAAAATTAATCACAGTACCATAACTTAAGGGCAAAAAATCTTACCCTGATACATTCTGCTCTTAACCTACAAAGAATAAAAAAATAATACGGAATGTTATAAAAAATTAGCCATTTTATTAATACTATTTCAACAATGAAAACCAAGAACTGGCCAATAAAACAAACACGCTGCTTCAAACACAAGTGTCAAGTGACATAATATATGTAAGCTGATTCTAATTAAAGCTTCAAGTTCAGTATCCTACTGGAAAATCAAGTAACAGGTTTGGTTACTCAATTCTTACGTAAGAACAATTCAGTCATATATATTTTATTTCAAAACCTAATTAGAAAATTAACCAAAAGATACAATAAACAAGATAAAGAATTAGCATATGTATAATTGTTTTCAATAAATAATCCATCCTGAATTTTGTAGGTTAAATGATTGGCCCAAGTTTTGTTCTCTCAGGTTGAAGTTCAGTTGCCATTATGTCTTTTGTCGCTGGCTACACTGTAATTTCAGGCTGAGCAACTTTAACAACAGCCTAGTGCATACTGATATCCTCTTTCACATCAATATCTTTATAAACTGTATTGATAATTTGTATCAATGTTTTTGTCTGAAGTACTATTTTTTTCTCTAAGTATAAAATACTTTCTATGTATTGAGTTAAATCATCTGTTGAAGCCAAGGATTCAATATGTAGACTACGAGTAAAATCATATGTACAATTGCTTCCAGTTAAGTAGGTATGTGACTGTAGCCTGACAGCATAATCTTACAGTTAAATACTTGGAAGTACAGTGGTACCTCTACTTACGAACTTAATCCGTTCCGTGACTCTGATCGCAAGTCGAGTTGGTCGCAAGTCGAAGTAAATTTTCCCATAAGGTTCAATGTAATTACTGTTAATCCATTCCGGCGTCCGTGGACCACGCATCAGGGGCGGAAAAACGGCCGCTGACCACATGGCAGGGCGGAAAAATGGCCGTGGACTACGTGGCATGGGCGGAAAATGGCCGCGGACCACGTGGCACGGGTGGAAAAATGGCCGTGGACCACGTGGCACGGGTGGAAAAATGGCCACGGACCACGTGGCACAGGCGGAAAAATGGCCGTGGACCACATGGAACGGGCGGAAAATGGCTCGTAAGTCGAGGCGAATTCGTAAGTAGAGGTAAATTTTTGGGGCCGGAGCTGATCGTATCTCGAAAATTTCGTAAGGAGGGGCGTTCGTAAGTAGAGGTACCACTGTAAGTTAATTAAAGTTAATAGGACTTGTTTCTTATATGCATAGAGTTGTGCTGTAAACAAGCTAAGTGAGGTGAGGATCTGTACTGTACCAGAAAAGAAGTATCCGATGTGTACTATGGAAAACCCATATGCCAAGGAGCTAATCCCCCCAAATAAAAAGCTGCCTTATACCTCAACAGACTACTGGATCTATGTAGTTCAGCAACTTCCAGCACTGGTTTTCTTGAGTTTCAATTAAGATGATTTTGCCAGTCCTACCTGCAGATCCCAGGACCTTTGGTATATAATGCATTTACTGTACGGTTCCTCATTTGAGAAAGATTAGCGAGAGAGAGATAGCTGTTGTTATTTTCAATTCCAATCAGTTCTAGTTTATATAGTAAGTGCTGGGAGCTGTTATTCAGCAATATCAGGAGGCAAAGGATCCCCAAACTTATCTTATAGAAACAGCCATAAGTTACTCTTATGGTTTTATAAATCTCAATATTATTGATCCCTTCCTTACAACCACTGGTTTCCACTGATAATAAACTCATGCAAATCACAGCAATTTATCCAGGAAATTCAGACCATTGCCCAAATTATCAAAACTGAATGAGTTAAACAATATGCCTTTCCAATTACTGTTTGAAACCTAATCAGCAACACCACAAAGCTGGCAGTCAAATGTCAACACGACATTTTTCAGATGAATGGGAAAGATGACCTGCTAAGCCTTTTTTATTAACATCACGTTTTACATATATAAAATAAATGTTATGCTTTACTTCTAATGATGAAAAAGCAGGACATCAACTGATCTGCAAAGATTTGTTACTCACTGCTGAAGTTAGTTATCTGCTCTAATTATTAGCATACTAAGTCATGAAAGTTTACTTACAGATAGACAGGTTCTCCAGAAGAAAATAGCAAGTGTAGCAATTCCAGCAAAGGCAGTGATAATAATAGGCTCCCAAGGAAATCCATGGAAATCAGGGCCAGGCTGCATGTTTTCAGGCAGTGTTGAAACCAGCTTAAAAAAAAAAAAAGGATAAGCCTCTACATTTAAAATAGTCTACATGGACATATAGAAATGGCAGGACACTACTCTGCAGATTTCACACAAGAAGGTTCACTCTAATTAATTCCATAACTTGTGTATCCCATTACAATCTTATTCCCAAAAACCACAGAGCCAGAGTCAAATGTATGCACAATGATCTGAAGAACAGCATAACAGATTTCAACAGAACCATCAGATTCTCTCCAGGAAAACAAGTTTAAGCTGAAACAAGAGTTAGAGTAGAAATTCAAGCAATTTTCTCCTACTCTGAATTCATTTAAAACAATTCTAATTTATATTCTTTATTATTTTTAGTATTCTAATTATAGACAAAAAATCCAGAAACTAATGGTAATAAATTAAGCCTAGTTATATCCTAGTTTATAATTCCTGATTATTCACATTTAGATTCCAATACTTCACAGATTTTGAATGTATAATTTTCATCTTTCCATATAATACATTAACCTAACTTTTAAAACATGCACATATTCTATCAAATAGTTTTTTAGCATAGCTCATTAGGTTTGCCTTATCTCCCCCATCCATAATCTTGGAAAAAATAACTTGCTGTAATGTTATCCTTTTACTCCATGATAGGATGCTACTTAAAAAGTACCTCAAATAATTAGTTTACCACTAAAGACTAAAACAATGTAAATTTAATATACTGCTGAAGCCAAACAAATTTATATTTAAACAATATGTTAACGCTGTACCTAACATATAATTAAGAAAACACAGATGGAACTAATTTAAAGTGCTTTCTCCTGAACTCCACATCCCTATATTTTATGTTTTCAGATGGATGTGTGTATTCTTAAAAATGTTACACACTCTGACAGCTTCCTATACTGTGTATTTCAAACATTTTACAATCCAGGTGATTACACATTTACAGTTTCAATATCAGAAGTCAACATACAGTTATACCAAGTACTTATTCCTTCACATGGCTCCTCAAACATTAAGAATTAGAACTAAATTATCAACACAGAAACAAATAATTCATATATAAATTATTTTTCTACCACCACTAAAGACACTGCTGTAACTAATAACTTTTATTCCCTTCAGCATTTGGAGAAAGCAAGTAAGGATTCAACTTCTTCAATCCTTTACCCCACCCCCCCAAAAAAACCACCTCTGCTTGATTTCCTTGGCACCTCTCACATTTACACAAGACCACCAAAAGCCATAAAAATCTGGTCCTAAAGTACGAAGGATATCTATCTATGTGATTGCTAGGAGTGGAAAACGACTTGATGGCACATGAAGCCAGCATTTAGTTCTGGCAGTTTTTTTTAAATTACTAGTTACAGTATTTCCAAAGCAACAACGCACCTTCTTTTCCCAGCAACCCCGACCCAATTTCCACTTAATTTCTTCGCCGACAGAGCGGCTTTCACCGCCTCCCTCCATCACCGTGATAACAGCGGTCTTCACCAGGCCCCGCCGCCCTGCCGACACGTCCCCCTCGTCCTTGCCCGCCCGCAGCCGTGGAAATTTGGCCAGGCACGGAAAGCAACCGGCAACCGCGCTCCTCCTCGCGAAGAGACCTTCCGGTCCCCCTCGTTCGCCCCCCCCTTTCCTCACCCACAAAAGACGGCCCGTAAAGGAAGCATAGCCCCAGGACAGCGGCCCCAGGAGCAGAGCGGCGCCACTGCCGCCGGAAGGAACAACGGATTCCATCGAGAAACTGGCCTGCGACGAATCTCTCTCTCTCCTCCTCGCCCGTTGGTGAGGCAGCCCCCGCTCCCGGCTCCTATTTCCACAGGGACACGTCACCTCACTGTGACCCCACCATGACCCCTCGACGTCATCGGCCCGTGCCTGCAAGTCACGGTTGGAGGTTCCGGAAGCGGGGAAGCTTCGCCGGCTTCTGACCGGAAGATGGGTGCAGGAAGGGCATGTAAGCTCGCTAGTTAAGACTAACTCTTGGTAAAAAGGGTTCGGGGTGGGTGGGGTTTTTTTTGGTAAGCTGTGATGACAGGGGAAATGTCTTTTATATGCGAATGGCCGTAATACGTTAATTGGACTCTTTTGCGCTCCTGAAAAGCATATGAATATGCTTTCCTTATTATGTAGCAAACAAGATAGGGAAACGGAACTTAGAGCGCAGATTCTAGGTTTCGGCAATCTCAAGATTCCAATATTCGGAGCTCAGATCTACTGAGCCCCATGTAAGAAGGCAAAACTACATGGGGGTTCTCAAATGTGCTTAAAAACCCAGTAAGCCATATACACAGGCCAGCAGAAGCAAGCTCCAAATCAAGTTGTGTTACATAAATAGCTATTTTCCTACTGCATTTTAAAACTAAAAAATGCTCCACTATACTTTCCTTTTTTACCCCTACATGTTTATAATTTTCTTCAAAAGAAGACTTAAATGCCACTGATACTATTTGAACTATGTTCAGACTAGGCTGCAAATACTGTGCACATTTAAATTCTGCAATACTACAGTACAGTTACATGGAATCAAATTCTATTAAAGCATATGGGAATTAGTTTTGGCTTTTAAATCTACTATATGCCAAGAAAGATAAAATACTTACAATTTCTGTGATGGGTTGCATATTTTCTTTGGCTGACACGACTACACCATCCAAGATAGAAAGAATGTATGGAGCAGCAGAGTTTCCTTCTGATAGATTACTATCTTCTTGCATTGCATCATCCTTAGCATTAATTTGACCTTAGATTAAAACATAGATTTTGAGCCTTTTAATGAAATTGTTTATTTTTATTTAACAATAATTTTGGGGCATCTCAACACAACTGTAATAATCATGTTAGTATGTAAAAGCAAAGCAAAATCTTGTGGCATAAGTTTTCATAAATACAGCCTACTTCATCAGACACATAAAATATTTCTGTTGGCAGGGTGCATGTGTATGTATATGCTAGGGCTGTCCACATCTTTGAAAGGTGCTACGGAAAGCATAGCAACAAGCATGCAGTATCTTTTTTTCAAATCCTTAAAACAGCCACATTGTTTTACAGGGTCATGCAGCTTACTTCACTTTACTGAGGAAAACAAAGCAGGGATTGTGCATACACATACAGGGGGAGATAGCTGGAAACAGCTTCTGAAGCAGCCACTTGAGTGTGGAAATAAATGTGGCTGGTAGAAGTGCTCTGTATCCCTGTTCATTTCAAAGCTTTTCTTCCAAAGTATTTGCACTGCTTCAGTACCTACAGGTAGATTTTAAAAAAGGAAATCAGTGGGATCACATTTGATAAGCTACTTTTTACGTCCCACATTTAATTCTATTTTTTTCTATATTCATATGCGTGTGAAAAAAGGAGTGTGAAAAAATATGTGTGTGAAAAAAGGAGGAAGCATTGCCTGCACATTTTCTTCTGCCACCACACTACAGGTAGTTCTCACTTAACTACCACAATTGGGGCAGGAATTTCTGTCGCTAAGCAATGTGGTTGTAAAGTGAGATATCACGTGACCACTTTGCTTAGCAATTGCAATCCCGGCATGGCCGGTTGCTGTTGTTAACCGAGAATTGCTGATTTTGATCAGGTAACCGTGGGGGCACTGCAACAGCTGTAATTTTGGGCATAAGTCCATTTTTTCAGCACCATAGTAATTTTGAATGGTTGCTGAACAAATGGTAATAAAGCAAGGACTACCTGTATGGTGATCTCAAAGTACTGTCTTATTGTTCAAGTACAACGTTTGGAGAAAAGTCCATAGTGGCTAAGCAACCTACTGTACACTTTAATGTGAAAAAATTCATACAATATGGAAACCACAACCAGCAATACTACTAAATGAATCAAAAGAAGTATATGTTTTAAACAAATAAAAATATGCTTTACAGATCTCATAGAATCATAGAACTGAAAGGGTCTGTTTAAGACCACTGGTTCAACCTCCTAGCATTTTAAGGTATCAAAACAGTCTAACCGTCCAAACATCTACTTTGTCAGCCAAACTACTTGACACTGCACTTTCACAATCTGATTTGATAAAAAGCTGAATAAGTATTTCTGCAGACATGATGCAAAAACTCCCAACAGGGAATCAGCTTAAAAGACCAACATCCAAGACACTGAACTATATTCAGGATCTGTTTACAAATTTCATCTAAAAAATACAGGAGGAAGAAAAGGGGTGGTTCACAAGAAATATAATCCCCTCATTCTAGTCTCCAGGAGACAAATTCCTAAATTTCAAAATCTATACTGCTCCCTACAACTTTAGAGAAATAACTGTAATTTTACATTTAATTATAATACCTTTTTATATATCCTACAAAAGAATATACATGACTTAGTAGCTGCACTCTGCTAGCTTTCTTTAACTATGTCTCCAGATCTCTTTTATAAACTATGTTTTAAGAATTCTTGGATCCTACTGAAATGCCTTGCAACTATATAGTTCCACTATATTTTTAAAAACACAGACCAACTGAAAATAACTCTTTATGCAGCTGACAAATCAGTTTCTAGACCAAGATAGCTTACAACATAATGAATAATACATATATTTGCCTTTTAATTCTCACTAGACTCCACTATTTTGTGGAACTTTGTAATAAGGCTACCTCTTTTGAAGTTATATTTTCGCTGTTTGTATTTTGAAGTCTGCTTAACTCTTTTTTTAACTGTACCCCTGATCTGTACATTTCAGTTTTATAGTTTAATCATAATGGATGGTGAGGGATTCTAGAAATTGTAATTTACTAACATCAAAAAAGACATTGATTACCAGTCCCTCACTGAACTCATTTTTGAATAGACTTGACTGGACTCATTGATTCGATTTTTTAACTAGAATTGTATCTTAGTTTATATTCAATTTCAGCTTGACAACAAGAATCCTCAGAAAGTTTACTCAGAAGCAAATCCATTCAATTTACTGGGACTTATCCTCTAGTAGAAGTTTCAGAACTGCAATCTTAGTATGACTTGTCAATGTTTTTGATTAGACTTTTTGAAATACTGGGCTCAAATGATCCTACTTCAGACATATTATGCAAAGACCTAGCTCTCTGGAGAAGACTCTAATGCTGGGAAAGGTGGAGGGAAAGAGAGGGGGAGGACAACCAGCAGCAAGGCTATGAGTGCACCATTGGAAGACTTGAAAGACCAGGTCAGGGACAGATCCCCATGGAGAAAATCTATCTATGTGGTTGCTAGGAGTCGACAGCAACTTGATGGCACATAATCAGTCAATTAATTTTGAAATATAGTGTTTCTTGTTCCATCATCATGAGGCAAGTACAATGAACTCCTAGCACTACTTAGAGAAAAACAATGCTTTGATTCCACTGCTGAATTTATACTTTGTCCCTAGTTATTGTTTGCTTAATTATGATTTATTGAATACACTATAATTACTTAGGTTTGTATCATACCCTAGGCCACAAACCATGGCTTATAAACCACACTGACTAGGTTGTCATAATCTGTTAAACTGAAACCAAATAGCTCTATGGGTTTGATATAACCTGATTCATGGTAGCAAAATTTTTCCCTCTTAAGCATTTGTCTCTTTAAAAATTTACATGCAGAAGAGGATGTCTCTCTAGTATGAACATATCTTTAAAAACAATTGTTTTATGATTTATAATCTTGCAGCTGCTTTTATATGCTACTTTTGTATAAACAAACAAATAAGAAACAAACTACCATGAAAGTTACCTGAAATGAAGTCTTTTTTAGATCCTGAATCAACTGATCCAAAGACAATATCCATATTTGGCAAGCTTCTGTCACTCTCAGGAACATCCTTGTTTTCCATATTAACCACAATTTCAGTCTCTGTCAAAATGTTCCTTTCTTCTTTTAATTGATCCAGTTGAACAATTTCTTCTTTTTCAAGTATCTGCTCTATGTCTTGAGGAAACTTTTGATCTATGCCCTCCACCAGGGTTTCCACAGTATGTCTGTCATATTCTGTTTGTTTTCCATTAGCTACAGTGAGTAGAGATATGTATCTTAGTTATAAGCTCACACTTTACTTACCTCTCGACTTATGTTTACTTAGATACATTTTTCTTGCAAATTTATTTTAGTTATCTCTAATTTAGTGTTTGAAATTAAGCACAATACATACATAGATATTAAAACCACTTTCTTTCCTGCAAGAATCCTGCAGGAGTTGTGGGTTTTTTATGGTTAACATCTTTTGTTTTTTCTTGCCTTTTTTTCATCTTAGAACTCATAGCAGCAAATTCCTAGGTAGTCTTGTAAGCAGGCATTGACCAGACCTTGTTAGCTATAGTACATTGCTTATACTTTCCAATAAGATTACAGTCCAGATTGCTAAGATTTTGGGAACAAAATAAATAAGATAGAGTCACAATGTAATGTCTCTTTTCCCAGGACATGACTTATTTTATCCAAATTATTATTGTTGTTGTTTTCAATATTAATTCTTGAACAGAACTGGTACAAATTTTTTATCAGTAACACACTAGTAATCTTAATATGCAAGATATATGAAAATGATACATATACAGTATCATTTTAATTGGGGTTGATCAAATTTCCTAGCCTCATTTTACTATCTTAATAAGGCACAGCCCAATTATAATAGTCTAGCCTCCAAATGTCAATTGGTGGACATTTGCTTGCAAGTTCATTTTTATTTTTAGGGAACGATGATACTGAGTTCTACAGTAATGCACAATTTGTTGCTAGGAATCTGGTTCCCTATGTAAAAGTATATAACAGATCCCCCAACTTACTTAAGCTTAAAGTAGCCCTCAGGACCGCTGCAACCTGGTGTGCAAATTGTGCACAGCACGAGATTGCCACATGAGGGGAGGGACCAGTTGCAAGTTAAAAAAATGTTTTAATGGCGGGCAAGTACAAATGCACACAGCTGGAAACAAGTGCAATATTTAATAAATTTTGAATATTTTTTAAAAAGTGGGGGGGGCACTAAATGGAGTTCTGCACAAGGCCACCTTGCATGCCAGCAGCAGTCCTGGTAACCCTACTGACAGCTCTGTCACCAAATCATTATAAAGCACAATCCTAAATATATTAGAAAATATGAACCACAAAGGGAATGGAATTTATTCCCAACTAAGTGGTGTGAAACTGCAGCCTTAAGTCTTACCTTTAATGGGATCAGGGAAGTCCATCCCCATGTTCGGAAGGGATGCAAGTGGGGCACTCTCGCTAACTGGAGAGTATTTTTGCCTTAATGAATACATTAGCTCCTGAATATCATCCATTAAAGCAGCTTCTTCATCAAACAAGTCTGTTTCTTTAATCTCCTCTTTATTTTCTAACTCCCTTGAATCTAAAACTTTGTTCAGAAGGTCCAGAATATTAGACTCTGAAGATTCAAGGATCTGATCCAAAGCTTTTTCAGTGTCCTCTTGATTATCACTATGTTTCTGAGCAAGCATCAGCTCTAATTCCATGTCATGAAACAAATACTCTATTCTGAAAAGATGCTGTTGCCCAAGATACTTTTGTAAACGTGCAATACGTTTTTCATCAAGAAACTCTTTCATTATAAGAAGCTGAGTCACAGACTCACTATATTCTGGCTCTGTAAGTTCATTTGGGTTTTCCATCACATCTCTGGAATCATGAAAGTGCTGGAACTGGTTTTCTGAGATCTGTGGAACTTTAAGGCCCTTTTCTGCAAAATCTGTAGCAAGGTGCTCATTCCTTTGACTGAAATCATAATCCCTTTCTTCTGGTTCAGAAATGTTTAAGTTGCTTGGCATTATTTTATCATGTATAGTTTTTTTCTCATGCAGAGATGTTTTAATTTCAGACAATATTGTTGACTTCATCTTCCCTTCCTTGTCTTCATTTCCCCTCATTTTATTCTGTTGAGAATTGTAATGTATTTGCACTGCTTCATCACTGGGCTCATTAAGTTCTTCCCCCATATCTTCTTGCTCAGCCTGATCAAGTGTCATTGCTTCTTCTCCTGTTTCATCAACAGGATTAGCAGTTTTTAAAATAGCATTATTTGGCATTTGCAGCTGAGGACTTGGAATTTCAGTATCTGATTTGAAACTCTGATCATCTATAAGTTGCTCCTTAGATAATTTTGCACTTTCAGCATTTTCATCTTGTAGTAACTCCTCTTCTGTTTCTTCTACAAAATCATCATCTTCAGCTTCTAGGTCTATGGGCTGAAGTTCTTCTGTGAGTGATTTTTCTGTATTTAAGTAATCAGCTTCATTTGAATCAATGGTATGTTGAGTAAGGTTTCTATGTTGTGTAATTCTCTTAGATTTTTCTAGAACAGTTTTTTTCTCAAATGTTTTCTTGCTACTGGTAAGGTCATCCTCTTCATTTTCTAAATCCTGCATTGCAGTTTCTTGTTGAGACCGTTCAATAGGGACTTCCGTATTTTTCTCATTGGAAATATTTCCCATTGCAGAGCCATTTAACTGCTCCTTACTACTGAAAATCTTTCTTAATTCAAAATCTTCTTTATCTTCCTTTGTGTCATACTTTGTTTTTCCTTCTAAAAATTCAGGATCATCCATATCACTTAGCGACTTATTCATTAGGTCTTCTGACAAATCTAGTACTATATTCATTGGCTGATTACCTTTCTTATCTGTTTTGTCCATTTTTTCCAAGTTATTGTCCTCACTTTTTTCTTCTCCTCTTTCATTATCTTTTACTATTTTATCTAAAGAAAGGCTTTCTGGGTCAACTTTGATATCTAGAGGTGGACTTAATGTTTCTTCTGTTTTCATAGATGTTTTAGGTTGCCGATCATCTGCATAATTAGAAAAAGTATCCAAATTATGTATAGAAGTGCTTGGCAGTTGTTCTTCTCTAGTTTGTTCTTCTTTATTTTTTGTATCCTCTTCTGCATAGTACTGAGTTGTATCTGTTTCTTCTGTAAGGTCTCTGATATTTACATCATGCATCTCTTCTTTAATAAAATCATGTTCTGATATTACAGGATCATCTTCAGATGAAGTATCTGAATGTGCTAACACATGCTCAATATTTTGCTGTTTTCTAGATAAAGCTTCTTCTTCCTCCTCCTCCTCCTCCTCCTCTTCTCCTCCTCCTTTTTTGTCATCATCAGTTTTATCAACTGTTCTGTCATCTGCACTGACAACTGCAAGAAAATTATCCCCTAAATGTACAGAATCATCTTTTGTTTCATGCTGCAGTTCTGCAGCAGTTTCCCCAGTACTATCATCACCGTTACCACCACCACCATCTTCATCATCATTATCATCATCACTATTGCTGCTTGCTTCTGATTCAAATATACCATCAGATGACGTCTTTTCAGCTTCTGGGTCTTCTGACAATGTGATTTCTTCTTTTTCTACAAATGATAATGAAGGAATTTCTTCTGATTGTGCTTCTGGTTCTTGTTGCTTCTCTATATTGTAAGAATCAATGTCCAGATCTTCCCTGAAGTTGTCATCATCAGGTGATGTAACAAGGCTAGTTGTCTCATCATCAGATACAAGGGCATCTGCAGTTGAGCCAAATGTTGTTTTCAAGTCTTCTGATACTTCTTGATCTAAAAGTGTATAAGCAGCATCATTTTTATCTCCATAATCTGATTTAGTTTCACCCTGAGACTTGTTATAATTTTTGGCACTTTCATGTTTTGGCACTTTTAATGTTTCCTGCAGCATTTCTTCTGAAGGTTGATGTGCATTTTTGTCTCCCTGAGAATTGTCTGTCTCCTTACTTACAAGGCTCTCCCCCTTGGAATCAAGAGCTTCTTCTACATTCTCATTTTTTTTATGGAGAAAACTGCCATGTTCACCAATTTTGGCATAGTCCTCATTGTCTTTTAAGCCTACTTCAAAACCATTATCAATCTCTGGATCAACAGACACTGTCCAATCAATCACTTCTTCCTTTACTGTTTCCAACTCTGGTTCTTTAGTTTCCATGTTCTCTGATAGCTTTAAAAGTTCATTCACATTATAGTTGTCAAAATCATCTTTGTCTCCATCAAAGCAAACAAAATCTGTTTCCTGAAAGAAAAAAATTAAATTTTTTAAAAATTTACATTTACATTAATTGTTCCTAATGACTAAATAAGTGATCAAACTAGCAGTCAGAAGCTCTTTAAAATATAAAAAAGATCTGGGCTGCAATCCTCTTATATTTACATATGAGTAAAGCCCATCAAGCCTATTTGGGATTTCATAACTATGCATTGTATCAGGTTGCACAGAACATAAGGTATGTTAGATTGGACTATATCACAACTTACATACCACTATCTTCAAGCTACAAATGCAATCCTATATTCACAATGAAACTGGACTGCACTGGATTATATTGAAGTAGGCAATGATGCCATTTAACATAAATACACTTCACAAAATCTGGTAATCTGATATGGTAGGAGCCTGCCAATGCCCTTCTTTTCTACGTCCCAGTCAGGCTGGAAAATAAAGGTTTACTGAATCTGCTGTGCATTTTCATACATGACTAGTGAAGAAAGAAAGGACTGACAACTGTTGAGTCAGCGGGATGCATTTTGTGCAAGCTTGATAAACTAGTAGAATTCTCCCCAATATTTCAAAAAACTAATTGCACCCAGTTAATGGTTAGCCTATACACAGACAAACATTTGATGAACTGTTTCCTTCTTTTCCCATCAATCTTTCTCCTCTGCACTCTGTTTCTACTGTCTGCATATGATTCTATTATGGCATGTAGCTGGAAAACAACACACAAATTTAAATAACTTACATCTGTTGGTAATTCTAGCTCATCATGAGTATAAATATGATTTATTTCAAGTAAATCCTTGGGAAAATATCCAAATTCATTTCCAACCTGTCAGGAAAACAAAGAATAGTGTAAGAAGAAAACTTTGTACTACACTTTGTAAATAGTGTAGTAAGAAAACTATTTCCCCCCGTTTCAGCCCAGCTATGCATAATAGCCCATACAGAAGCACAAACTCTAGCAAACTAGGTTCCAATCCAGAGGTTCAGCAAGTAAGACCAACATCTTCCACAGGACATTTAAATATTATTTAAAAAATAACTGTACTGCACCAGGATACCTGTTTATGGCACTTCAGATGCCTTTTTAGTGATTTTATTTCCTTCCATAATTTTAAAATTATGTAAATTAGAGCCACAGAATAAAATAAGTTTTAGTCCATTGTTCTAAACAAAATTAAATGAAAGCTACTGTTAGAATGATATTACTCCAAATGCATCCAAATATTATTTAAGACGTAATTGACAGTCATATGTCTTTAAAATGTTCAGATAAATACATTTGTTTTTACTTTGTTACTCTGTTCTTTTAGTATGTCCCATTATCAATAAAGTGCCAATGCCATTACCTTCTTGATTATCCTAGCCAAAACTGATATATTTCAAATTGGGTTGTAATTTCCTAGATTTTCCAGGCCAAGGGAAGGTGTTTTTATAACACTTTTTAAACTACTTTACAGAAGGGGAGACACTGCACCCACAAGAAAACGTTAATTACCTCCTAAACCAGTGCCATCCTGGTCAATCTGATCAGCCAGGAGGGGAAAGGGGCAGATACCTTGTCTACATCCTCAAAATCCATAGGCTGAAAGGAATCCAAATAATAGGATTTTGTAAAGGGTTGTATCATCATTTTTGTAAAGGTTGTATCATCATATTTTGACCCAAAATTGGAGTCAAGTGAACATTGCTGCAAAAGCATTTCCTCCCTCTTTGTTGATATACACAATTCCCTCTTGCCACTTGAAATGGGAAAACTCCTATTCCAGTAAAACAAACACTATAAAAAACAGCAAAACCTGTAATCCCAAACTCATTTCATAGGGAGCTATAGCAGAACTTCTTCTGAATAAATTCATAAGAGGCTTACACTGTCTGATGCATTCATACTATGTTCTCTAGGTTATTGCAACTGTTATCAGGAAGCCAGTATTAACAGTGAAGAATTGCCCCTGAGATTAGATAACCTTGGCAATTAGATGCTGGCAGAACACACTAAAAGTAAACACACTCTCTAGAGATATCATGTGTAGTTAGAGTGTGCTTTGTGAGTGTTGCCCTTTTCTGGCAATAGCTTTTATTATAGGAAGAACTAGATAGCCTTTTATTTAGTAATGTTCTTGACATTTACAAATAATTTGATTGCTCAAATTTTCTAAAATTATTTTTATTGATAAAATAGTGAAATACAAAATAGAGACCAAATTCTAATTTTAATATGTTTAATATTGTGGTTTCAATTGGTTTTGTACAATGTGAGAATAGATTCTAAATACTTAGGATTTTGGATCCAAGAAATATTTTCCTAGAGGGTATTTGTTCTCTTAAAAGATGGCAAAGTAAAAAGAAAATCAGAAGGGAATTACTATATCAGCATGATACAATGATTCCATTCTGCCACTTTCTCTGTACGCAACTTTTTTCATTTGAGCGATTTTAACTTTTGTTGAGAAGCTGTTATGTCATAGCTCCAGTCACATATCTAACGCAAACAGCTCAGAGCAGCAGGTCTTCTTTTATACAGGAAAATAATCTTTTCAGAGATAAAGTGAGCCCTGTCATCCAGTATAGCCACTTCTAAGGATCTGTTCAGAAGTGACGTATTAGTTAGAAAGGGCAGCCTATAATATCTCCTTAACTCTCACTTGCAAAAGAAAATAGCACTCAGCGTAAGATGAATTTGAACTGAAAGCAGTATCTCTGAAAGAAATTCCAGCATCAACCTAAGATAACAACATCATGCTAAGCCAGAAACAAACAAAACCAACTATATTAGAGTTCAGAGTAATGTGTACTGAAGAAAGATCCATGGATATCACAGCAATTTGAGTCAACTCACTCGTATTATTTTAAATGTCACTTAGTTGAGGCTACTAGCATGCAATGTTTACCACAGAGAATGCTGTCCAATAGCACAGTCACTCTTAACAGGTGGCATGCGTACCACAGGTGGGACTCTGAAGTAGTCTGTATGAGTCACAGAGTAAGCTTTCAAAACTTTAAGTCTTTAAAATTTACTGTGGATAATAAGAATGTCTTTAAGAAATTGTTGGGGACAAGAAACCTGTCGTTTCAGCTAATACACTTACATCCTCAAGCTTATTTCAGTAGTATCTGAAATGTTACTATAATTAACTTTTTCAATTGAAATTAAGTACAGAATGTTCGAATTATTAAAAATGTGCTTACTAATAAAATGTTCTTGCATGACACGGCAGATTTATATTTATGAGATAAAAACTCTCTCTCTTTCTCTGGTTAATATAGTTTGCCATGAAGGAACATTTTATTATTATAATTATTAGTTTAAATGATCTCTCAGAAATGTAATTATTTAAATGGGATGAACTGGCAATGGCATTTTCACTTTCCTATTAGATGTGACCTTAATATGGGAACAGAAATAGGATGCAGATTCCTCAACAATTGGCAGATTTCCCTTCAAAAGAAATTGTTCTACTTCAAGGTAGCAGATCTACCTTAAAAAAAAGAGAAGGACGAGCTGGTTCAAGTAAACAATACTTGAATACTGTTACAATTGCTAGGAATCCATTGTTTCCTAAGATAAACTGATATTTGGTCAAGGAGGGATTAGAGATATATATTCCTAAAAGGGAATACTATCCATACAGAGTCAGATTCAAGACCAGTGATCTGTGTGGGTGAAGGAAAAGGAAACTGTTAACCAATTACTTAATTTAGAATATGCCACAGAGACTATGGTTGGATAATCAGACATTTGTCTCTGCAATGATATTCCTCAGTCTTCTCCTCAAATCAAAATACCTCTATCAACAATTTACCATTTTATCCCAACTTTGAAATGGTGGTTATTTCAGAACAAGCTAAGATATTAAAGCATAATTGGTCACTATCACAATTTGTTTACAACCTGATCACAGCTAACTGTTGTAAATAAAAAGCAGACCAGGCAGCCTGTACTACTTAATAGAAATTAAGTAGTACAGCTGCCTGGTTTGCTTTTTATTTACAACACTAACCAGAAGCAAGGACATACCTTAAAACAGTCAACATCATTGATTTTACATTTGAGTCCAGAAAAAACCATGTCAGATCCCAAAATCAAGCTATTTCTAATCCTTTTCTTTGTCCAATTCAAAATTTGTATCATGCCGTATCTATTTTCGACTACTGGTATCATACCTTAATAGGCAGAGAAATGAATGAATTATCTCCTTACTATACTAACAAACAACAAAGCCTTTAATTAGTCACAGTTCTCCAAATATTTCTCAGCAAAATTAGGATGACTTCGTAATACAGGAAATTTTAAAAAAATGGTGAACACAGTCATATACAAATAAAATTCTAATTAAAACATTAATTAAAGCATCAGGTTTTCCAATGTTTGTAAAAACAAAAACAAACTTACACTTCCAGCCCAAAGCTCATTTGTTCTTCCGGTTAATTTATAATATACATATATCGATTCACCTTCTTTAAAATCTACAAAACGACAATCTGGACCTTTAAAATCCTTTACTGCCTTTCCTCGACACATTAGCACTGTTGAAAGAAAGAGAGAGAAAAATAAGACACAGTAAAGGAAATCTGTCACTGACGTATAGTCCATCGTGTTCACAAAAGAACACACGCAGCCCAGGAATGAAAACTTAGACACTAATGTACTAAAATTATGTCTTTGTTTCTTAGCACAATGAAACCCAGTCCATGATTTCACTGATTTCAGGGTACCATCTCTGAAAAAAATCTACCTACAGGAGCCCTGGTGCTGCAGAGTAAGCAAGATGACCTTGAGGAAAATATAGCAGGAACTGTTTTCTGGGCAAAAGGGGCTAAAATGTGTTTTATGTCCAGAGAAACAAGATAACATTTGGAAGCAGCTCAGGCAGATGCCTCCCTAGTTTACTAGATGAGGAAGTTCAACACAATCAGACTTGTAAGATTTTGTTATAGCCAATCTCCATAAAAGTAGTTTTAACCTTCCTATGGAGTTAATTTCCTGGTCTGGTCTACCTAGTGAGAGTGAGATCTGGAGCAGGGCCTGCTTAATGGTGGTGCCCTTCGGGTGAAACTGCTTCCCCCCACATACAAGAGTTGTGTATTCCCTCGTGTCCAAACAGAGGTGAAAACTTGTCTCTGGAAAATAGCATTTGGGGGATGCAAGGTTTTCTTTTATGATCTTCCTCTGCAGGTTAGTACTAGTATAATATATATCAAGTATCTGAACCATTGAGAGTAGAGTGGCATAAAAATACCATTTATAAAAGTTACAACGGAGCCTCAAAAGACTTTAACAGTTGGGTACAGAACTCTTTTTCTGACACAGCACATCTCAGGCTGTGTGATGCAGCTGCATGGGGTGATGTCGAGGATCAAGCCTGTCTCTCCAGTGAACTCAAAAGTCATACAGTACACAGAGGTGATGCAGAGAATGTTTCTCAGCTTTAATTCCAAACCAGCTTTTTTTTTTAATTCTGCCATAAATTCTGCAGTAATCAAAGAAGCCTAATTGCCGGTAAGTTTTACAGCGGCCCAAACAAGCCTCGACGGCTGTCACCTCCCACCCCAATAAGCAGCACAGGAAAAGCAGGGAGCGAGGAACGCTCAGCCGCCAGAGGATCCGAAGCAGCAAAAGGCGTCGCTCGCTCTTCGCAGCCACGAAAGGCGAGAGGAGAGACGCCCGCCGCTCCCGCGTCCCTCCCCAGCTCCCTAGGAGCCCCAGCTCGGGAGCGAAACCGCGGCTCTGCGAAGGGAAGCAGAGGCTACAGACCACCCTCTCCCCTCCCGAGCGCCCGGGAGGAAGGACGCAGCCCAGCGGGCTCTGCTCGGTGTGGCCTTGGGGATGCCACAGGTCCAGATCTGCTGCGGCTCGGCAGTCGCAGGGACCCGGCGGACGCCCTCCTCCCTTCCACTTACTGCTACATTCGGGGTCGGCGCAGCGCTTGTATTCGGCGAACCGGCGGTCCGGATCCCGGCTGGCGTGACTGGGGGCCGCCGGGGTGCAGAGCAGCAGGGCGAGGAGCGGGAGCGCCGAGGGGAGACGCCGCCGCGCCGCAGCCATGTTTTAGTCGACGAGGGCCGCCGAGCTGGTGGGGGGGAGGTAAAGCAGACACGTCAGCAGAACCGGCCGGGGGAAGGATATGGAGACGAGGAGGAGGAGCAGGAGCAGGAGCAGGAGCAGAAGCAGACGGCCGCTCTCCCCAGGCGGAGGGGATGGAGGCGCACCACGCCCTGCGAGGCGCCCTCGGAGCATCCTCAGCCGCCCCCAAAGCCCAGGGGGAGGAACGCTGCACCTTGCTTTCTAAGAGGCGTTCATCTCTTCATCCCTGAATCCATATATTACACGCACTCAAAAGATTTTTTTTTTCATCCTCTGTTATTTAAGAAAAGTTCTCCTGTTGACTTTCATCACTCTTTATTGTAGGAGGAGAGCCGTGTTAGTTTATGGTCCCCCAAAATCAGGAGTCTGGTAATAGCTTTTCTGACTAACAAATTTTATTAAAAAGCACAAGCTTTTGTGAGCTGCAGCTCATTTCATCAGATGCCTAAAGGGGCTAGACTGATGGAGGACTTAACATGCTGCAGTTATGAACTGATACAGTACTTATAATGTGTCTCACATGTAAGCTGTATCTGCATAACCAACCTATCTTCCCCTCTCTTTTCCCCACCCCAATTGAAATCCTACACCAGTTTAGCCCCTCTGTGCATTTTATGAAGTGAACTGCAGCTCACAATTTTTTTTAGTCAGAAAAGGTGCTACCAGATTCATGATTTTTCACTTCTCAAATAGCTGTGAGCTTAGGCCTTAACCTACTGAGCTGATGTGCAGTAAGCAAGGTTCATACAATTTATTTGGGTTTACTTGTTTCCCCAGTTAAAGTCTCGAAAGGGATGGATTTTACATCCAAAGTATCTCTCCAAAAAGAAAAATGAAAAGGGAGGGGGAGATCATTTTTCAAATAGGAGCGTTAAAATAAATAACTTAGACTAAAGGAAAGGAGGGAAATCCACTTTTTTTTTAATCTCCGGAAAATGATTTTCTTGCACATCGTCCAAGGCAGTAGGATGCAAGACAAACAGAACCTTCTCTGGCTTACTACCTTTGGTTAGTTTTTTGAAAGGATTATGCAAGTGAAAGATGTTACCTCTGAAGATATGGTTGAATGGAAAAGAACACAAGAATTAGTGTTGTACAGGAAAATATATTTATCTGACAAAACAAAAGCCAAGGTTTGTTGGATCTTGTGTCTTCACATGAAAGGAGCAGAGAGCATGCTACCTACTGAAATCCAACTGTGCTCATCTTTGGATGGTTGGCAGAAGGGCCCTTTAAAATAATTAAAACATGTAAAGCAGACAGAGTTCCTGGTGCCAAGCACACACTTTGGTTCAGTGTGTGACTGTATCAGTTGCAGTCCACTATGTTCTTCCAGTCATTGTTATTTTCTTATCTGAAATTATCATAAGTAATCGTAATGATTAACTATGCCAATACTGAGAATATAGTAAAACATCAGTCACAGTTATTGTTTTATTTTTGTTGCTGCTGTTGTTGCATACTATTTTCTGGAATCCTCAATGTTAACCCGAGTGTTCTGAAAGATTGCCTACTATCCCACTCCTTAAATGTTATGTTTAAATATAAGAGTAATTTTGTTACAGTTGGCTTACTTTTAAGTGACTTGTTGATAACTTTGATCTATATATTTTTGAATTGTAAGATTATTCACTCCCCCCCCCCATGCTACATGGAATATTTACTGTAGGTTCTTCATTCACCAGGATATACAGTGGGGCAAAGAAGTATTTAGTCAGCCGCCAATTGTGCAAGTTCTCCCACTTAAAAAGATGAGAGAGGCCTGTAATTTTCATCATAGATATACCTCAACTATGAGAGACAAAATGGGGAAAAACATCCAGAAAATCACATTGTCTGGTTTTTAAAGAATTTATTTGCAAATCATGGTGGAAAATAAGTATTTGGTCACCTACAAACAAGCAAGATGTCTGGCTCTCACAGACCTGTAACTACTTCTTTAAGAGGCTCCTCTGTCCTCCACTCGTTACCTGTAGTAATGGCACCTGTTTGACCTTGTTATCAGTATAAAAGACCCCTGTCCACAACCTCAAACAGTCACAGTCCACAACCTCAAACAGTCACACTCCACTATGGCCAAGACCAAAGAGCTGTCGAAGGACACCGGAAACAAAATTGTAGACCTGCACCAGGCTGGGAAGACTGAATCTGCAATAGGCAAGCAGCTTGGTGTGAAGAAATCAACTGTGGGAGCAATAATTAGAAAATGGAAGACATACAAGACCACTGATAATCTCCCTCGATCTGGGGCTCCACGCAAGATCACACCCCGTGGGGTCAAAATGATCACAAGAACGGTGAGCAAAAATCCCAGAACCACACGGGGGGACCTAGTGAATGACCTGCAGAGAGCTGGGACCAAAGTAACAAAGGCTACCATCAGTAACACACTAGGTCGCCCGGGACTCAAATCCTGCAGTGCCAGACGTGTCCCCCTGCTTAAGCCAGTACATGTCCGGACCCGTCTGAAGTTTGCTAGAGAGCATTTGGATGATCCAGAAGAGGATTGGGAGAATGTCATATGGTCAGATGAAACCAAAGTAGAACGTTTTGGTCTCAACTCGTCGTGTTTGGAGGAGAGAGAATGCTGAGTTGCATCCAAAGAACACCATACCTACTGTGAAGCATGGGGGTGGAAACATCATGCTTTGGGGCTGTTTATCTGCAAAGGGACCAGGACGACTGATCTGTGTAAAGGAAAGAATGAATGGGGCCATGTATCGTGAGATTTTGAGTGAACACCTCCTTCCATCAGCAAGGGCATTGAAGATGAAATGTGGCTGGGTTTTTCAGCATGACAATGATCCCAAACACACCGCCCGGGCAACGAAGGAGTGGCTTCGTAAGAAGCATTTCAAGGTCCTGGAGTGGCCTAGCCAGTCTCCAGATCTCAACCCCATAGAAAACCTTTGGAGGGAGTTGAAAGTCCGTGTTGCCCAGCAACAGCCCCAAAACATCACTGCTCTAGAGGAGATCTGCATGGAGGAATGGGCCAAAATACCAGCAACAGTATGTGAAAACCTTGTGAAGACTTACAGAAAATGTTTGACCTCTGTCATTGCCAACAAAGGATATATAACGAAGTATTGAGATGAACTTTTGATATTGACCAAATACTTATTTTCCACCATGATTTGCAAATAAATTCTTTAAAAATCAGACAATGTGATTTTCTGGATTATTTTTCCCATTTTGTCTCTCATAGTTGAGGTATACCTATGATGAAAATTACAGGCCTCTCTCATCTTTTTAAGTGGGAGAACTTGCACAATTGGTGGCTGACTAAATACTTTTTTGCCCCACTGTATGGCATAGAGGAGGAAACATCATACTACAGTTACCCCATATTTCACCCTAGATCCGATCTCTGGCCCAAGTAAAGGAAGAATAAATCTCTCCAAATGTATAAAAACAACCCCTCATAGTCACTGTGTTATTCTCTTGCCTGGACAGATCTTCCTTTGTCTTCTCTCCAACCACTAACCTTGGTCCAGAACTCTGCATTATGCATTATTCTGGACATTTCTTGTTTTTTCCATGTTTCTTCCCACTGCAGCGCTTTACACCAGCTCCTTATTAGGACCCAAGCCCAATTTAAATGGTTGGTGCTAGTGTTTAAAGCCTTGTAGTTCGTTGTTCCCTCCTGTCTTGGAGTGATGCTGTTTCTTTCCATACCCTTCTTGCATCATGCTCCATCTGATTTATATGCACTTCCGGATTTGAATCCTCAGTTATGGAATTCCCTCCCCCCCCTGCCCCAGTCTTTGGATACATTTAAAAAAGTTTTGAAAACTTGTTTATTCAGTAAAGCAGGTTGATCAGTAAAAATTTTTGTGAGTAGATGCTGAGAATGGCAGTAAGACTGTTTATATACATATTACAAATTATTTTTATGTGATTTTCACTGCTGTTTAGTTCTTATTTAATTTTTATTATGGTTGGGCTGTCTTCCAATTGGGGCAGGTACTATTTTTTTTGTATATTTTGTTTGGCTCAGTTGTAATTCCAGTCTTTCTGGAGGGCAGCAGAATGGTGAAAGTAATCTTTGAGAAACTGTTTAGATAAGATATGTAGCCCAATCAGAGCATTAATCCACAGTTAATGCCAGAAAGTTATATAATGCGGCTTCTGGAGTGCTTTAGAATCCAGATTGCTGGTTCTTGATTAGCCAAGGAAATCTTTGCAAAGTTTGTTTCTGAGTCCCAAATCTGTTTTACTTTGTGAAAATGTCTTTCCAGTATACTGCTTGCAGTCCCTGGCATGCTTCCATGGAATTCCTTTATGGCCACCTCTTTTGTTGTTTTTAGTTAAGCAAGCTATCAAATAATAAACCTTACTATACAGCTATAGCTAGGTTGACTTTTAATGTGGATACTGATTAAGATTTTGCCCTAGGACTAGAGAGACCCAGGTTCAAGTCTACTTTCAGCCATCGAAACTCACTGGATGACTTTGAGCCAATCAATCTTGCTTAGTTCAAATGATACAATAAAATTCAATTTGTGTGAAGTGGGGAAATAATACTTGTCAAAGAATGTATGGCAATCATACACTCACATTTTTCCAAGTGTGCGTAATATGTAACATCAGAAATATCAGAAGTCTCCGAATATTCTAAGGAGGGAAAAAAACAGCCAATTAGCATTCAACCCACTGAGCCACTTAAGATTCAACCATAGATGGAAGAAATTTCTCCCTGCATAGTGATTAGCTTCTATAAATGAATGGTTAGATACAGTAGAAAGGACTATTTAATATACTAGTCCCAAGGGAACTGGAAAATGAATGGATTTTCAAGGAAGATCACAACTGGGGGGAAAGATTAACTCTCTCTGTCCTATATTCAAAAAAAGGTAAAGACTTCCTTGAAACAACTTCAGTTTCATGCGTGGTTTTCTTGACATCAGTATGGAAGTGCTTCACCATTGGCTTCTTTCAAATGTTCCTAGCCTAGCCTACAGCCTGGGTGGTGGCCTGACCCTGTTTCACTTTTTGAGACCAGCCAAGCTCTGCTAGGCTCAACCTCAAAAGGACCCTCTGCAAAAAGCACTTTCTATAGATGAATCTGAAGTGGTGCACTTACGTTAGCCTAGGTGTAACTATTTTTAATGCAATATTAGACAACTACAGTCTGAAATATAAAAACAGACAATACAGCAGTTGGAAGACAACGTAAGAAAAAAGAATCAGCCTGAGAAAAGAACAAGCTATTCGTCAACTTTTTAGATCTGCTCTTTCTTCAGTTTATTTAGATTCCAATTCTATTATGTACCGAATGACCAGCAGGAGCTCTGAAAAAATATGGAAAGGATTAACTCGCGTTATTTTCAACAAGGCTCAGTTTAACAGCACAAAAAGGCGTATCTTGGTCCAGGGACTCCGAGGTAGGGAAGGGACGCCGGGAAGAAAGTGAAATCGCAAGCGATTAGCCACGAAAACGAAAGGTTTTACGCATGCGCACGCGGCTTTGAAACTTGAAAGGCAGCGAAGATCACGTGGCACAAAGGGCAACAGTTTTATGCCCAAAGAAAAAATGGCGCTCGCTGCGGCTAAGCATCGGAAGTGAAAGAAAAGGCGTTGCGTTTTCGTAGAGCGCGTTTCCTCGGCCGGAAGGAACGCCTGGCGCGTTCTTCCCCGAGGACCGGAACTAAGGCAGGTGGGAGGAAAGGAAGCTTCCGATCCCGGTAGGTAACGCTAATCTGAGAGTTCTCAGGGATGTCGCGCTCTTATCGGCTATTAGAAATAAGAAAAGGGAAGGTAGCAATGGAGGCGAATATGTGTAGCTCAGGGTTGAACTGTGGAGTCCTTGGGGTTCTCTGAGCTTGGTTCTTTTCTTGCAAACGTTTCATTACCCGGTGTGGTGGGGGGGGGAGGGCTGCTAATCCGTTGCAAAAGCGAAGGCGTATTACAGCACTTAAGCCAACGAATTCATTTGCGCGTGAGGCAGCTGGTGACGCAAAACACAGTCTTCACGATCTTTATAACTCAGATGTTATTTCGTATTGTTGTTTTCCTTTTGCTCTTAAAAGAGGTGCTTAGAAAACTGTGCTGCAAAGGCCAGCCGAGTGTCCCGCTTTGCAGCGGTGGGTTGTTGGGTTAATATTTGAGGGACTCCTTTTTGCTGCGAGGCTGTGAACCGTATGCCTTTCAGTTGCAGGCCCTGTGAAGCAAGGTGAGCTCTTAACTCCTCAGTCGAGGGCTTTTTCAGTCACGTTGTCTTCTCCTTGGGAAGCACCCCTCCGGTCAATGGCAGCTTTTTCTGTAATTTTGTACTTTAGAAATTTTAAATGTCACCCATTCCCTTAAGAGTTCTGGTGGGCTTACAAGATACTATATAGGAAAAATTTGCATAAATTATTTATTTATACACACACATTTATTCACACACTCCTGTACCTAGAGATCTCTGTAGGACCAATGCTTTCATCAAAACGATGAAAGGAGCATCACACCTTAGGATACAAGCTGCACCCTTTTCATATATGCGCATGAATGACTTCATGACACACGTATAGAAGGGTGGCTTGCAAAGGTGTAGTGTTCATTTCATCATTTGCCCCCTGCCCTATGCGTTTGCATAACACACAAAAATGAACACAGTAATACTGAAAGGTCTGGGAAAACAAATATTTTGAAGTTATTGAACTGTTACAAGGAAATTGCTTCAACTCCAATGGCAGTTTATTCCATAATATGGCTCTTGCCATAAAGAAAGCCAGATTGGGTGCTTATGTCCAACTCATCAATAAAAGGTCTCCATTGATTACCTAAGAGTGCAAGGTAATCTATACATGAATAGTTAGCCTTGCAGGTAGCTTACATCTAATCTATGTAAAACTTTATACACCACTGTGAATACCTTCAGTTGTGCTTGGAAGACTTCTGGCAGCCAATGAAACTGATTTAATATATGGATAATGGGGGGTCCTGAGCAGGCTCTCAGGCTGCCACGTATTGTGCCAGATATAATCTGGGTGTCTTCAAGGCCATGAAGAATGCAGTATAATGCTCCAGCCTCAAGGCTACCACTACTACATGAATCACTGAGAGCATGTTTGTCTCCTCCAGGTAGGGACACATCTGCTTTATCAACTTTATTATGTGGCTATCCAGATCATTGGTGGATTGAGGAGGCCATTTAGATTGTTTGTGTATGTCTGTGTATGTGTGTGTATGTGTGTAGATAGATAGATAGATAGATAGATCTCAAGAACAAACTTATCCCAAATTGTTAAAGGAATCAGTAGCAGGTCTCTCTTGTTTGATCTACCTTTAAGGGATATTTAAACCTCAAAAGGCTCATTTGAGAATGGCCCCAAATTTTAGACCTAGGCATTTGCTGGAGTTTGGTGTTTATTTATTGTTTTTGTTAGTGAAATCATCATTACTGAATGCTCCAGTCATATAATCCAACTGTCGTACTAAGTATTTTTGATTATGGTAGTCTTAGTTAATCGGGTTTCCTGATATTGCTTCATATGAAATATGCTGTATTTTGCTTGATGCTTAAATGCTGGTATGTGTAAATGTATTTCATGAAAAAACGTACTATTTCTGGGAGCCAGTTCAGGGATACAACTAGTGTGGTTAGCTACATTACCAATTAAACAAATACATTTAAAACTATGAAGGTTGCTGATTTTTTCTAAGCTGTAATGTGTGTTTTTCCTCTTTCTGGTTTTCACAGGCTATTAGGTTTTGATTTTTTGTTTGTAAATACTGAACTACAAGTAATGGTTTTTCTTCTACTTTACTTTAAAGCTGGTTATAACAATGTTTTTTTCTCTCTGTTTCTTATTTTTAAAGTATATAGTCAGATCAATGGATAACTTTGTTGAAGAACTGAGACAAGAAAGAAGTTGGCTGTCCACAGAAGAAGAAACAGAGGATGTATCTACAGCCAATGCTCTGCTCTCAGGAATTTATTTGCCTTTGCTGCCGAGATATTTCCACCACCCAAGTAAGTTCTTAATGACATGATGGAATTGGTAGGGATGAAGAAAGGTTCAAAATCTGGGGTCAATCTCTCCCCTTCCCCCACGTAGGCCTTCATCAGCCTACAGTACATGGTAGTGTTACCTTTTATTACAAATCTCCTATAGCTAGTTTTTACGTTCAAGAAAATTGCATAATATATCTTTCGGGTGCCACTTTGGAATGCAGTTGAGGAATGGTATTTTGAACACTAACTTAACATGGAATCCTCCTTGTTTATAGAAAAACTAGCAATTAGAAAGATGGGTTCTAACTTAGCGGTTGCCCTGATACTTTTTTCCTTTTTGCAAAGCAAATTCAATCAGGTGGCCCTTACTGGCATGCTCTGCTATAGTACATATTAAGATGATGGTGAAATAGGGTACTTAACAATATACAGATTGGTAGTTGAAAATCACATGTTAGAAACTTGCAGTATCTTCCTACAGTTATGTAGCCAGAGTTAGGACATAATGTATCTAGTAAAGGTGCAACTGTTACATATTGATCAGGTTCTGCCACTTGTTCTATTCCCCCAAACTCTCTTGCTGCTTTGTGGTAAAATGTGAGTTCTTTTGGCAACAGGGGTCAAGAAAAAGAGGGTAAGCTGGAGAATTAGGGGAAAATGAGAGTAGCATCTGCAGCTTTAGGTTTATTTACTAAAAACGACTGTCTTTTGAAGCCCGTAAAAAAGGAAATTCTAGAAGCAATTAAACTGTAAACAGCTGACCCAAAAGTCAGCTTTGGAGAGAAGAGCATTGAACTTGGAAGGATATGGAATTCGGAATTCTTTAGCTGATTCAAGAACCAATCATGTGATACTTCAGCAAGGAACAATCATGTGATCTGTCTATAGTTAGTTAATTACAGTATTATTTTGTACTCGACAGTGAAAATTGGTTGATTGTCAAAATATTGCTCTTCTGTACTGTACTTGTGTTTACACTAAAAATGGATTTTTATGTGACTGAAAATGGCCAGTGAAATAGATTTTAATATGAACTGTCCTTTCTACCGTATAAACATCATTTAGTTCAAAAAAAATGCAGTAGTATGAACATTCTCTGAGTAAGAATATGCCATCTTAGCTTAGATCAATCCTCTTGAATCTGGTGCCCTTCAGATATGTTGGACTACAGGATTCATCAAGTTGGTTAGAGATGTGGAGAGTTGTACTTTTATCTGGAGTTGCCAGATCAATGAAGCTGAATTTAAGTATTGATTTTACGTAGGATTTTGTAGCGAGACACTTCAAATTATAAGGAAGTGGCATGAGATTTTTCTAAAATGTTTGTTCTGTTGACAAACAAGAGTAACATTGCAGTATTAGGAATTAGTGTAAAGTATGTTTTCATATCTGGCATGCAAACATGCCTTCCTATTGGCAACAATTTACAAACAGCATTATCTTTAATTTTAATAAAGATGTTGGATGGTTAATTAAGTTTTGAATATATTTGGACATGCTATTATCGCAGTATATGTTGGGAAATATCTGCCTTTGGTATTATAATGAATCTCCAGATGCAGAGTGACAACTGATGGCACTAAATAGTTTTTAACTTGTTTTATTTATTTATTTATTTATTTATTCATTCATTCATTCATTCATTCATTCATTCATTCATTCATTCGGCTTGCATGGCCACCTGTCTTATGCATCACAAGTCTGGGTAGCTCATAAAACCCATCAGAACAGTAAAGCCAACATATAAAAAGTATAATCACTTCTGTTTGTTTATCACTTTAGATTTAACACATATTAGCTATCTTGTTTTTAGATGATATATGTTTTACTTCACGGTCTGTAATATTTTAGATTTATACTTGCACAAGTAATTAATGTACCATTATAGGAGTGTATGCCACATTTATATGTGTTATTTTATCTTTTGTTATGCTAGGATTTTATCTCATCTATTTGCTTTTACTTTGGTGTTGTATTTTTTTTAATTTTTGGTGGTCATTCACCAGTTTATTTATCATATGGCACATTCACATCACAGTTCAGTAGAATAAAAGCACAAGAGATAAAACACAAGATATAAAATATAGAATTATAGACATATGTCTAGATTACAAATATAAATTTTTACTTCATTTGTCACACCCAGGAAATCAGCGAAATCTCCATTATAGGCTCTGTTTTGGCACTCTGTTACTATATGTTGGATAGTTTGTTTTTCAGCCCCACAATCACAATTCGGTGATGTTATTTTGCCCCACTTATAAAGGGCATCTGCACATCTACCACGGCCCATGCGAATTCTGTTCAATGTTGACCATATCATACAGGGCTGGTCAAATCCAGGTGGATTCTCTGAGATGCAGAGTAAGGTTTGACATTGTGGGGGGCAATTTTCTAGCCAGTACTGTTTCCACATAATTGTGGATGTTAAAGTTATCTTCTACAAGTGATTTAGCAGTGGAAATGGCTGGATGTCTAGATCTCAGCCTATTTCATTCCAGGCAAGTTATGTCACTCAATATTGGTAGCTGGGGATTATCAATAATCTTCCAGTATTCTTGAAGGAGGGCATTTTTCCATCTTACATCCGGGGGTGGTATGTGACTCAGAACAGGCAGCCAGTATGTGGGAGTAGATCATATCGTCCCACTGACGATGCGCATTGACTCATGCAGTTGTGCATCAATCCTACTTGTGTACGGACTGTTAAGCCACACTGGGACACAATACTCTGCTGCTGAGTACACCAAACAGAGTGCAGACACTCGCAGTGTATATAATAAACTATTATTATTAACATACAAAAAAGAAAAAATGAATCCCGGCACCCCAACCAACACCTCCCAGCAGATCCACAATTGCAATTGCTGGGCTCCGGCCTCATGTTATCCCAACATCTGATGGAAGAGCCAGCTTTTCAAGGCCTTCCAGAAGACTAGAAGAGTGGGGACTTACTGACTCCCGAGAGGAGGGTATTCTACAGAGCATGGGCTGCTACAGAAAAGGCATGCTGCCTATTGGGGGCAATATTTAAGGGAAAAGATCTGGATCATACTCAGCCTATCCAACCTGGTGCAACAGGCAGATACCCTGAGGGAGATGCAGTCCTGCAAATAAAATGGACCAGTGCCACGCAGGGCTTTAAAGGAGATAATCAACACATTGAATTGTGCCCAGAAAGAAACTGGGAGCTACAGCAGTTCACACGTTCTTAACGTTCTTTGAATAAGAAATATTCCTTCTTATTTTAATTCCATTGCATGAAGGATTGTTTATGTTGATAACGTTTGTGCAGTCATCAGAAAGAAATCTAAATTTCATTCATAGTGCTTTTCAGTTGATGTGACACATAGTAACATATACCAGGAAAACCCAGAAATTTGATGCTGCAGGGCACTGATAACATTTGTGAAATCCAGTAATGCAAAGTTGATCACAGTACTGTGTGTTCTTGGAGTTCACATTCCAGACATGAATATAGTTCACATTTTTTCTGTGAACGGCAAACTTAGTTCCATAAATACTTTATATATGCATTATTTGTAAAATAATCAAAATTTCTTATGTTGATTGAAGGAAATAGTGGTGTGAAACCTTCAGAATTTCAAAAGGTGAAAGAAGATTGTTTATGCTGTATCCAAGATGCCCTCTTACAAAGTCAGTGGCAGAGGGCTGCAGAATTAATGATAAGCTATTTAGAGATGCTGGAAAATACAACTGCAGAAAAAAGGGTGGCAGCTCAAGAGGTAAGTAAATTAATCAACACAATATCTTTGAAATCAAAGGGTGGAAAGTTGTTGCTTTATCATTTCTGCAGCATGTGCCTCTAAGTAATATGATTAAGAACAAGGTAGAAAAATGGGTAGAAAGGAACCTTCTGTGTTATCCAGTTAGATGTGCCACGTGTGACTCTTTTTTGTAAATTTGGGGTGCAAACCTTTTTCAGGCAGTGGGAACCTTTGGAAGTTTGAGTGCATGTAGTGGGAGCTCTCACAGAATGTCTGAGTAAGTTGCAGCAGAGTTGTCTGTTCACAAAACAGTTGCCAAACAATGCAGCCAATCACAAAATACCTTTTAGTTGCCATAAGGCAAGATGGTGAGGTTGGCCTTCACCATTTGTTAGCCCTTCATGAGGCTTCCTACCATTTTCTATTTTATCTTTGACATTTTTCCGGGCAGGTAAGCAAATTTCTTAACAAAGCCCTATCTTACATTCACCTACCCTTTTTATTTTTCTGTAATATATGTTGGGTCTATATGAGATCCTGTATTCTATTAAAATAAAGATGATAGAGGCTGGTGTTTTGATTTGTAGAATGCCAGATCTATCTATCTGTCTGAGCGTCTGCCTGATAGGTGCAGCCCGTGGGGATTTGAATATGGGAACTATAGTGTTCATAGACAGGTGTGTTGGAGCATTGGTCAAGAAAATCAAGATGGCAGTCTTGACCATACAATTAAGGCTGCCGTCTTGACTTTCTTGACCCCTCTACTGGAGATACCCTTGCTCATAGACATCATGTTAATGATTTTGTTGTAAATAATAGTATACATTAAAGGTGCATCACTAGTCATAGTACATTTGCTTCCAGTACTATGGCTTTATGATTTGCTTGGAATGTATTTTCTTCCTGATTAGGAGATCTGGAGAATAGGAACTGAAATCTTGCAGCAGCATCCACAGAGTAATATAGAAGAGAGCAACTATTTTGCAGATCGGATGAAAAATTTAGGAGTCAAGAGATATTTAAAGGTAAGAAAAAACTCTTAAGGTGAAAATAATTTTAATTCAACATTTTAATATTGAAAATGTGCTGTTTTATTATGAGCTCTGCTACTGATTCCTTTAAGAATTATGATGTAACCTTAGAGAGAGAGGATAAAATATAAATGCATTTATAACCGCTGTCAAAAAGATCAGAAGCTGCTGCTTTATAATCTTTTTTTCTTTCTTTTGCTTTTCTATTTCTATTTTTTTTCTATTTTCTTTCTTACTTATTCACTCTTCTTTTTTATTTTCTTATTTTATTTTCTAATATTTGTATTGTTTTCATTTTGTAAAAATTTCTTCGATAAAAATTATATTTAAAAGAAAATGTGCTGTCATTATAAAACTCCAGTGTATATCTCTAAATTACACTTCACATTTTTGTTATTTCTGTGATAAAGCATATGGCTTCAGATTTTAATTACACAAAACTGTGTTTTAATTATGGCTGTGGAACTATTTAAAAATGAGTGGTTCCATAATTAGTTGATTCTAACTGAATACCGTAAACATATTTGTTCCACAGCCTGATCTGGAAAAATTCACTCTCATGTATGAGCAAAAAAGTGTGATTATTTCTACGGTAAAAATCTGTGGTTTCTTATACAGGCTGAACATGTAGCCTACCCACACACAACTCCTGCAGTTGAAAGTGTTTCCTTGTTATTAAAACAGAATAGTTCTGAAGACACCATTCTTTTCTGAAGTTATTGGGAAGATTTACTGCTGGAGGATCTCTTTGTTTATGAACATTTGTATCCAAAGTTGCTGCTTCTGTTCAACCTAGTAAACAAAGCTCAAATTACAGATTTCTCTAGAGCATGCCTTCCACCTTTTGTGTAGTGGGTTTCTGGATGAGGCCTATCAGAACTTGATCTTGGCTGAAAGTTGGCGATATGGAGAAGAAACAGTTGCTCAGGAGAAAGAGCTGAAACTCGTTCAAGCTTATAAGGGGCTACTAGACTATTACACATGGTTAAAAAAGAAGACGGATCTGTTGATGCTGGGTGAGTATGTGCCTGTAGATGACACTGTGGCAGCATGCAGCAGTAACTGCTGCAGTCGTCCATGCATTTTTCAATTCCACTCATGAAATATGAGACAGAACTTTGACTGAATTCTCCGGCACACCTACTAAGAAGGAAGTCCCAGAGAATTCCATGAAATGGGTATCTGATGAAGCATGTAGAGGGTTTTGAAATTCATTTGGTATCTTCTTCAGCAATGGGGAAGGCTAAGCATTACTGTATATGTTGTTTCTCCTATCATTTCATCTGTATTGCATGCTTTAAAAGAAACCTGGCCCTGGAGAACACAAACCAAATGGCTTTCTCAACTGGCTACTGTTATTTTAGTCTGTTTGCTGATAAGCTCTATCAGATTCATTGGCCTTGGATAATCATAATATTTAACCATGATTTGGGGCCATAATCAGGACTCTCAAAAATACAGTGACAACATGGTTTAGCTTGCTAAGTTAACATTTTATTCCCCGAAAGAAAATGTAAGGGAAAATCAAAGTAATCTATTAATCATCTTGCAAAGACACAAAATGGAGAGTTAGGGAAACTATGGTTCCTCAATTCAGTTGTAATATTATACCACAGTAAGTATTAAATCAGGGTTTTATGTCCTAATACATCCAATTTTTAGCAGTGGTTTATGAAGGTGGAAAAATGCTTTAACCCATAGTTTGTGCACAGGATCATTAAGTTTGTCACAAGGTAATGGCAGTGGGAGAAAGTAAACACATCTGTGTCATTTAACCAGAGTTCTGTATTTCAGAGAAACTTCTCATCCCCAACTGTCTGCAGATATAATTGGCAATATGAACTGATTATCTCAGGATGCTACTTTTGGGTTTCATGAAAGAGATGCTGATCCTAATTTACCAAGTATATTATTGTGGTATTTTTACTCCCAGGGAGAGGCACTGATGGAATATTTTGCCAGTTATGAAATGGAGGACTGATCTTTATCATTCTCCCTCACTATTCATTTTATTGTTTGGCTTCTTTAGTACAAGAAATATTCAGGAGATCTGAAATGGCAATTATTGTAAAAATGGCATTTTCCTTTGTGTGATCCATTTGAATTACCATTTTCTTTGATTATCTCTTTTTTTAAGCTTTTTTTTTCCTGGAGGGTTCCTTAAAGGTTGATTTTAAAACCGAGGGTAGAATTATGATGTCATTTGTTTCAAATTGGAGTTATGAGATGGATGTCTTGTCTTTCACAGATGAAGACAGCTATACACGATCTTCTCTTCAGCAGGAAATGCATGGCTTGTACCAGCAGGCTAAAGGCAGCCTCAAGGAGATAATTAGAATTCCTGGAGTTTGGGATCCTTTTGTGATTTGTTATGTGGATGTAAGAGCACACTTTGTACAACAGGCTTACCTCTTAATTAATACCTGATCTAAATTTCATTGACAGTTCAAAGTCTTATAGCTTGGTGAATATTGTGTTGACATTCCCACAGTAGTGAATAAAAGTGGACTCCGATTAGGTATTTAGTAAATTCCATGCCATGTAATCTGGATGGCTGTCAGATGGCCCAGCTTTAAAGAGGCATTAGGTAACTCAGTGGCAGAGGCTTTTGGGAAAGTGTGTAGGTTTGGAAATTTATGACAGTAGTATAAGCCCTACCACCACGCGGTGACCAGTCAGGTACAGCTAGTCATAAAACCGTTATTGGGTGGACTAGTATTGCCTTATGCTTAGTTTCATGGGCATGAGGTCAAAATGTGAAATCATATATTTAGCCCCACGTTGTAAAAACACACACACAAAACAACCCTCATATGTATGTATGTATATATTTATTTATTTATTTGATTGATATCCCACCTTTTGTTCAGGAGCTCAAGGCAGCATATACAGTGCTCCCTCCTCCCATTTCCCCCCTGTGAGGTACATTGAACTGAAAGAAAGTGACTGGCCCCAAATCACCCAATGAGCTTCTGTGGCTGAGGATGGACTTGAGCCTGGGTCTCCCCAGTGCCAGTCCAACTCTTAACCATTACATCACATTGGCTCGCCATTATCACAGAAGGCATGTTAACACTGGTGCAGCTAAAGACTCCTTAAAGCTGGCTTGCTTGTGGTCTGGGATGCGACAAAAGCAAACTCATTGGATAGTGGCAAAAAAAGAGAGGTTGCCAGGGCATGGTTGTACAAGTGGGGAAATGGTCCTAAGTGTTTCTTTCATTTGGCTCTTGCTGACTTAAACTGCTATTTATGAACTATTGGCTAGGTTTATGTGTTACACTAAGCCATAATGTGATTTGTTCGTTTTTAGCTTAGCAAATTATGGGAACCAACCACTTGATCTGTAAACCAAAGTTTATGATTCTACATGTTTTTGGGGAACCAACCAGTCATGGGCTGAACCAGAACCAGTGGATTTAAATATTAGGAAACTAGATTCAGGTTAGGATATTAGGTATTATTTAGATATTAGGAAACAGTTTCTGATGATATGATGTGTCACTCAATGGAACAGGTTGCCTTATGGAATGATATGTTCCCCTTCATCGAAGGCCTGCAGACAGAGGTTGGAGATCCATCTGTCCAAAATGCTTATTATATAATATATTATGTGCTATGATATTGAGACTTTACTTTTCCCATCACACATACACAGATCCCCTTTCCACATATATCACTGTAGCAAAATCTTCCTAGGTGCTGCAGCTCATTTAGCTGCCAATAGATGGTCCCATGGTGCTGATTTTCAGCGGTGAGACAAAAACTGAAAAAAGAAACAACGAAGAGAGGAAGCACAGAAGAGAAAAGAACAGAAAGGGAGAGAAGAGGGGCAGCCTGTGGGATAATGAAAAGGCAGAAAAGCTAAATGGGAGGAAGGAGAGAAATGTGAGGAGGCATGGTAGGCAAGAAATGTGGAAAAGCATTGGGGAAGCAGCAAGTGGGGAGAGCTGGGAGAGCACTCAGGAGTTGGAAGGGGCCTCAGAGATCATCTTGTCCAACCCTCTGCTTGTGCAAAATTTGCTAAAGCATTTTGGACAGATGGCTATCCAGCCTCTGTCTAAAGACCTTAACTGAAAAGGAACATACAATTTCAGGAGGCAATCAGTTTCATTGGCTGACAGATCTAACTATCAGGAATTTTCTCCCAGTATCTTAACTGAATCTACTTTCCTGTAGTTTTAATCCACTGGACCTGGTCAAGCCCTCCAGAGCAACAAAGAACAAGTTCACTCCCTCCTTTATATGACAGTCCTTTAGTTATCTGAAGACTACTGTCATGATCTCACCTCAGTCTTTTCTTATGCTGCTTCCTTTAACTGTTTTTCCTAGGACTTGGTTTCCAGTCCCTGCACCATTATAGTGGTATTGGCAGGCAAAAGCTTGGATGGGCATATGGGGGGGAGAAAAGCTTGTCAGTCTAGGGCCACATCTGGCCCCCTAGGCTGCACCTGGAGCCATATGTTTTTGCACCTTGCCTTAATGCAGTTTAAAAAAATAATTGAATTGCTAAATTAATAATTTGCAACTAGAGCTTTTAATTTCATTCTGTTGCAGAGCACTTTGGTACTGCTTTGTAACATGACAACAGTTTTAAATGATCAGCTGAGCATTTATGTTCCCTTAGTTGCTGGAACATTACAAGGAGTATGAAGAAGCACGGGAAGTGTTAAGTGACTATGCATATAATTCCAGGTTTCCTTCCAACCCTAATGCTCACGTTTACTACTACCAGTTCCTAAAGAGAAGGGGGGAATCAAGGAAAGCACAGATCTCTGCACTGCAGGCAAGAATTCTAGGACTTTATTATTCTGTTTCTCTTTGATTCTGTTATTATTATTTTCTTTTATCTATGAATAATGAAGCATACAAACCAGCCAATCAAAGCTGAATGCCTTCTTGGAAGTTGAATGTGTTTAATAGCGTACCAAATTGCTCACTGAAATCAGCAGAACTTATAACTATGTTGATCTAAGTTCCTACGTTCTTAAGTTGGAACAAAAGGTTTCAGAGTGGTGCAGTGATGTACACAACAACGGCTATTCTCCAAACCCAGATTGTCCATCCTTAGAATGTTGTCCTGTTTTGTCACAGTGCTGCTATCGCACAATTTGCTTGAGAGAATATAGTGTCTTCTACAGCGAACAGGACCATGCAAAGGTGCAAATGTAGCACCTGTTTGCAACTTCTTAAACCAAATAACTTTTTACCCAGGCTTGTACAGGGGGTGGCTGCCACATGATCCTAGGAGAAGGCAGGGGTGCTTTAAGAAGTTGCAGAGAGGTGCCCCTGTGCTCTCCAAACCACCTTTTGTATTTGTAACTGAAATATTGCACAACCTTTTATATGTATATAATCATGGCCTTCTACACATTTTTTTTTCTTCTGTACTGCATTTTCCAAGTATAAAGTGCTCAAACAAGGATTTTTTAAAAAGACAAATTAAGTGCAATAATTGCGCTACAATCCTAAAATATTTGCCATACAAATCTGACACTCTTATTACAATAAGCATGTAATGCCAATGATCTCTGCAGTAACTGGAGTATATTAATGGGCTGACTTCAGTTTCTACACACACATACCATACTTGCTATATCTATATCTATATATCTATATCTATAGAGAGAGAGAGAATGAGAGAGAGAATGCCAGCATAACTCAAACTCTTTAGTGTAGTATGTGCTTTACACCTGAATCCTATGTTTGGGCTCTGAGTTGAAACTGGCAGTCCAGTCCTGACCTCTGGCATAAACATCTGCAGGTATCTTCTGTGAAACCATTGGGATGTAAAAGTGCCTGGTTTTGCTTTCAAACATTCATCCATTTGCCTTTTTCTTCCTAGATCCTGCATGAGCTTGTTCCTTCCCATGAACTGATGCTGGAGTTTTACAACTTGCTTAAAAAATCAAGTAAGACCTTTTAAGATATGCCAGCGTTACACTCAGATTAGTTGCTGTGTTCCTCACCTGAGGCATAATGAACAGAAAAAGTTACAAGCAAATCCTAATGTAAATAAAAGTTTATGACCAAGAGTGCCTTTCGCTATCTTGGGGTTACCAGCCTCTTGGAGGAAAGCAGAACAACCTTGTTCTACCTGCACTGGTTACAGCCTGGCTAAACTACTGTAAGGCATTCTGTGCAGAGCTGTCTTTGCTTTGAAATCATTAATTGCTGTGGATGATAGTGCCTGGATGCCCATGAAAGCCAAACATGCTGATTAGATTATGCTGATATTGTGCTAATCACTGTTTCCTTTTTTATTTGTTTGTTTCCTGGCTCAATGTATCTTACTGGTTTTCATATTTAAAGACCTGATGGGTTTTTTAAAAAATCACCTGTTCTCCTATGAACCTGCCCTTATCTTGTGATGGTGCCTCTCTGCTTCTGGCCCACCATTAATGTCCAATAAGGGACAGGAGTTGTTTAGCCATGGCCTCCTATCTTTGGATAATATGTATGGTTGGCTTTTAAGCCAATTTTAAAACTAGTTTTTTATCACTTAATTTTTAATTCATTTTATACTGAGTCCTTCTCAGTCTGCTATCATTACCAACTAGCATGGTTAAAAGCTAGGAATTAATGCCAGTTGGCTTCAGAATGGCATCTGGTTGGGGAAGGTTAATACATAGTATTTTATCATTGCAAATTGAGGGGATTATATCCGACACAATTAGTGGGTACTACAGCTATTATTGGATTTTTGTGCTTAGTTTCAGAAATGAAAAAAAACCACTCACCAGCTGGAAAAGAGAAATAATAGCGTAAAATATTAGAATGCTATAACAATAATGGGATCTATTCTAATTTCAGAAAAAAGAAAAAAACATAAATTACAGCTGAAAGTTATTTTTGCAGCCTTGGATTTTGCTGGATGGAAGGAAAATATAAAAGCCTGGAGTTATTTGGCAAAGCAGACAGTAGAAATTCTGCAAAAGTAGGTCTATCAGTCCTCTGAATGTGATATATATGTTGCTGGACTACATATTTGCTGTTCTGCTTCACATGATACATTTAAATTCTCCTTTATGCAAAATCTCCTAATGAGCTTTAACTAGTATGTCAGGGAAAGGTTCTAGTCCTTTGCATGAAATGGGGGATCATTTCAGATTGAAATAAATCCTTAAAAAATAGAATCTGTAACCCAGAGTTGGAAATATTCAAGAAAACTACTAGTCTACTGAAACTTTAGTAACCTGCTTATTGAGCATTAGTTAAATTTTAATCAGATGCACACTTGGGAATGGTTTTTTTTCACCTTAAATTCTAGACTTTAGATGATCCATCTGTACTGGGTCAAAACATTAAAAATAAAAGCAGAAAGTAACTATATTGAACTCAATGCAATTTCGTAGAAATGTTTAGTTTTTGTTTTTTTTAAAAAAACAGTTGCATAAAGTTTTTATTGCTGGATCCTCTTGAAAGGTTCTAATTGACTAAAGACAGGACAAAACTGTATTTGTCCAAAGTCACATTTAATTAGAACAAAGCTGTGTTTACTTAGATTTGTTGGCTAACAATTATCTTGCTTCACCTGCCCTTTTGAATTTAAGCTAGGATTTACTAAAACTGGAACTAGAATTTGTTTTTAGTATGAGAGTGCAGCTATAATTGTATGAAAACAGAAATGGCCTTAGATTACCCAGAGTGAGCTTTTTGAAGCAATATACGCTTTGTACATGATCTTTGCTATCTTCTAGTAAGGTATGAAATTCCTCTACCAATATTTGAGATATATCTACTCAGGTCTAGACCTAGTTTAGATGTTACTAGGATTTCTTTGAATGTTTTTCAGCTCTGACAAGCAGTTTCACTGGCTCAAAAAGGAGTGGGATACCCGAAAGGACTGGTGGCCAGCTTTTCATTTCAGCCCTTATTTGGCAAAAAATAACTGGCAGGAAAACAAAAAACTTGCTTGTGAAAAAGTTCTGATAGCTGGAATACTGTTGGGAAAAGGTGACTTTTTTCTCCTATAAATATTATTTTCTTACATGTTGATGATTTAAAAGAATATTTAAATAATATTTAAAATACTACTCCCCCGTCCTCCCAAAGTCTGCATAGTCCATGACTGTGCCATGAAGAGTTTTATAGGTCATTACCAGCACCCTGAATTGCACCCAGAAGAGTACTGGAAACTAGTGCAGCTATCAAAGTAGTAGTGTTGCATGGGCATAGTATGGTGCATCATAAGTACCTGTGCCACTGTATTCTGGACCAGTTGTACTTCTGAGTGGTCATCAAGGGCAGCCTCACATAAAACATGTTGCAGTAATCCACCTGGGAGGTGACTAAGGAGTGAGTGACCATGAGCTAGGCTTTCCAATCCAGGAACAAGTGCAGTTGGCACACAAGTTGGAAGTGTGCAAAGGCCCTATGGGCCACAGCTGCCACCTGGTGTTCAAACAGGAGCCACAAGTCCAAAAGGATTCCCAAATTTCATAGTAGTTCTGGTGTCCGATAATTCACATCCTCTAGGGTTCTCTGAAGTTGCAGCCTCACCACCTTCTCAACAGCCTTCCCTAAAAAGGAAAGGTTGGAGGTAGGATGAAAATTGTCCAATACTGTTGGGTCCAGCAATTATTTCTTCAGGAGGGGACAGGCCACTTATTCTTTAAGTGCAAGCAAAACCACCCTCTCACTCAAGAATGAATTGATCACTGCCTAAATTCAACCACATGTTGTCTCCCAGAAGGCCTTCACCAACCTGATTTAATAGGCAGATGGCCATGCTTACAGCCCAAGGACTCTTGTCTACTGCCTCAGGACCAACAGACGCAAATTTTCCCTGGATAACCAAGCCAGACTGTGCTTTGGTCCACTCCAGAGGACCCGCACATCTGGTGACCAACTCAGAGCCGATCCGAGTGACTTCATCTGACAGATGCCTCAAATGGTCCTCACAGTAGCCCTGCAGATATTTCTCTGGCCCTTCCCTCCCCAGGAGGGACCAGGTAACCTTGAACAGGGCTGCAGAGGCACTAAGAACAGAAAAATAGTTATGTTTGGCTGCTCTTCTTGCCACAAGGTAATACCTGGGTTTGGTTGGATTTGCTGTTCATCTCCAAGTGTCTCTTCTGATGTTTCATCTCCTGGAGTTCTGAAAATCAGGGGACTTCCTGGGATCCATGAGCAGGAAGAGGCCACACAGGTACAATCCTTGATAGGAAATAGCTTCCCTGAATCAGGATTACTAATGTGCCCTTGTGCAGCCAGTTGCCTTAAAGAATCAATCAGGTTATATTTCAATTAGTGAAACAAAATCAAAAATATAGTCTGAAACCAGTATATATTCTCTTTGTATAAAACGAAGAAAATGTGTTCAGTTTAATTGGCTGATTGTGTTCGGAAGAGCCCGGCTTGGGTCACAAGTTATTCTAATGCCGTTGTGTCACAATTGTTCTAATGCCATTTCATTTTTGTTTGTATATGTTTAGACTGCAAATACTTCAAGTATGTCACAAAAGAAGGCTGTAAAGTTCAGAAGAAAAAGTTCCGACAGTTGAAGAAATTTGTGAAAGAACACAGCTGGGTCTCCTTAAGATTGGCTGATACCTGACTACTTTAGTGTCAAATCTCTTGATTTTTCAAAAGTGTTAGATGATTTTGATGAATATACAAGTCTTCCTGGCAAATAATTTTTGTAAAAGACGTATATATAAGAATGATATTTTTTTACAGAGTTCTTTCTATAATAAATCCATTTGTACAGATGTACTGCTCTACTTTGAGTTTGTTAAAATAAAAATTGAGACTTCAGACTCTTATAGGAAATAGACATGATTGTTCACATTTCCAAGGTTGCACATACAGTAAAACACATAAAATATTTTATTTTAGCCGCACAAATCTCGGGGGGGGGGAGGGAGGGGGATGTTCCAGAGGGCAGGAATTGCAATAGACTAGGACACTATCCTGGGTTCCCCAAGATAACATTCTTTAATTGATGAGATCTGGAGCAAACCCACTCTGTTGGACCAAACAAGATGGTCAGAGACAACTAGAAATAAGTAGTCCCTCAGATATGTGAGAAGGACATTAAAGGTGATAACCAGCACATTGAATTGTACCTGGAAGCCAAATGGCAACTAGTGCTGCTGCGAAGCAGTGGGGTGATACACAGAGCCCCCATCATTGTGCTACCATATTCTGGACCAGCTGCAGCTTCCGGATGGTCTTCAAGGGTATCCCCATGTACAGCACATTACAGTAATCCAATTGTGAGGTAACAAGCACGAGTGCCTTCTGGTCCAGGAAAGGGTGCAACCTTTGCCCAAGATGGACCTGTGCAAAGGGCCTCTTGGTCACAGCTTCCACCTACTCTATTGGCAGGAGCTGATAACCTAATATGACCCCCAGACTGTGTACAAGTCTCAAATGGGGAAGTGGAACCCCATTGAGAGTCACTGATGGAATACCTCCAGATCCACAGGAACCAAATAGACCAGTTTAGATCTCAGAGCTCTCCTGTATGCCTTCTAGCCATTGTATTTAGCAATCCACAGTTTCTCAAATTTCAGTAAGCAGTCCCCCCAAGGCTCCAATCAAATATCAATAAGACTAACAGTGTGCTTGATGCTAAATATTGCAGGAAACTGAATTTTGCACCCAGTATCGCTTGGTTTTGTGTCAGTATTACAACACCCAGATATGTGCAATGTTCTTTTTAGCACAGAGCTCATAAATGGAAAGTTAATGAATTTGTCTGATTGTCAATCCATACATTTCTTTATATTTTGGAGAACTGAAACTGAAAGCTGGTTTGAAACACTAAAAAGCAATAGATAATGAATAAAGTAGTATATGGATGAGGTGGAAGCAAATATGATTTTCAAGGAATTTAAGACATGAGGAATTAAGCTAATGTAAACTAATTTTAGCTATTATTTCCTTTCTATTATCTCATGTCTTTAATTTCTTTTGTCTACTCATTTTCTACATTCTGCATAATGTTAACCTGAAAGGGAATAACATCATAGATATGTATCTGTGATATATGTTTTAAAAGATAAACACACTTCTCTCTCTCTCTCTATTTATTTTATATCCCTCTTTTGTATATACAATTAATTTGCCCTGTATGGTGGTTTTGAAGGTTGGGTCTCATCCAAATCTGTTTTTTTTCATGCTTCCTGAACTACTATTAGGACTTACATAAGTCACCCTAAGTCCTTACGTAAGGACTTACGATTAAATCACCCTAACTTCCCATTCATTGAAAGGCTGGGGGAGGGGAGGGTCCCAACAGGATATTCTTACCTTGGCTGGGCAACATCAGATCCATTCGACCAATATTTCTCAAACTTAGCAACTTTAAGATATGTGGACTTCAACTCTCAGAATACCCCAGCCAGCATTGTCTGATGTGTGACTAGACAAAGCAACTCCCAAAGATATCCAGCAGAGAATGTTTAGACTTGGACAAGGCAGCTTCTCCTGCCCTTCAGTGAATGAAGAAAAACATGAAGATGAGCAAGACAGCTGCTACGAAAGGATGGCATCAGCCTTCGTTGCTACTGGCCAACATATACTTCTTCTAGTACAATCTTGTGAATGAATCCACATCAGATAAATCTCACAACAAGACTGTTTTCTTGTGACCTCAGATGAGGGCATTAATACAACACTGCTATAATGTATTGGAAAAATGTAACAGAGATATATAAATAATAACTTTGGCCATTGATTTTTATGATGGTGGCTTGTAGTGATTAGAGTATCTCCTGTGCAAAGGGTCCAGCTGCATGAGAGTCAGCTGCTCTACTTGGTATATAGTTGGTTTATCAATCCCCTCAACTATCACAAGGAGATCTTGTAAGCACTCCCTGGAAGCATTCACAACAGGTTTAACCTAGAGAACCACTAATCCAATCATTGGCCCTTGCATCTAATCACACTAAGTCCCTGGGCACCATCTGAAGGAATATAGAATCCCTGCCTACTTTCTTTAGTCTTGCCTGGTCTACCAGGACTCCTTGCACCAGCAGTGTATTGTCAAAGCTTTGCTGTGTTAATGCCCCCTTCATCATTAGCTAGGGAGTGAGCAGTGGGTGTGGCTTACGCACTGTAAATAGTGCTTGGCAGGCTGTTTCTGTGGCTTGCAAACCATGGCAGCTAGGTTTGTCAAGGAGCACCTGACATTTTTTGCTGTTCTACACTTCTGTCATGTTCCTTTGAGGGACTGACTTGGTAGAACCTGGATATTGCCACATGATTGAGTGAGGTTTTGGGTTCACAGAAGGCTAATGAATTTGATTCATAACTACCCCAGTACAGTTTTGAGTTACAACTGGCTCTTTCTTGACCTGACTAGTGGATTCCCAAAACAAACTAATTCATTATTGTGCAATTAATAATCTTGTGTGAATCCAGTCAATAAATAACAACAAAAATAATACCCACTATTTAGACCCAAGGGAAAAAAAACAAAACAAAATAGAATATAACAGGTATGTCACAATCCAATAAAGCAGAGTAAAGAGTTGATGTAATAAGGATAGAAGTTTAATAACAGGTGTAAACCTTTTGGGGCAAAAGTAATTAGCTACCAGTTCCAATCTGAGACCAAACTCAGTCTTGCACCTTCACAGTAATCGGAATTAAATCAAATTTCAGTCAGCAGGTACAGAATCCTTGAAGTGCTAATTTAGACAAGGTTCAGAGCTCAGTAGCAGAGCATGCACTTTGTATACAGAAAACTTAGTACAACCAGCATTTCCGGAGTCAACAGTTTTCTAAAATCAGACAAAGTCCAGATACTGCTAGGTCAGTAAGGACAGCGTGACTGTCTGCTCAGGCGATGCTGTAGCACAGCAGAAAAAAAGCTCCCTTGCTTAGTGAACATCTGTCTAGCATACAAAGTGCTTTGTATACCTAAATTTCCAGTGCATGTATGTATATGTGTGTGTCTATGAAGTCTGTTCCTCTCTATCATTTAAAATATATTATTGTGAGGTTGAAATATATTAAAGTACTGTTAATCCAAAATTGTTGCAGTGAGAAGTAATTACTTTAGATGACTGATGATTAAAAAACCTATTTTTGTTTCAACATGCTTAGGATCTGATGTGGAGGGGGAATCGTGTTTCTTTATAATTCAGTCTGGCTAAGCTGAAATAAATTGGAATGGAAACATAATTGATGAACATGATTCATCTTCCATCTCAGCTATTTGGCTGAGCTTTGGGAATAATTTGGAACTGGAAAAAACAGATCCTTTTTTCCCCCTACAGCCATAGACCAGACATTACCGGGTGGCTGCAACAGTTGTCATTCTTGGGTCTGTCTGTATATCTGCCTCTTATCGATCTCTGTCTGGGATGTGCTTTCGGATGGCGTTCAAGGGAGCAGATAACTTCACAGAAAGGAAGGAGGGAGGCGTGGAACTGCAAGGAGGCGGACTGGAGGGTTGCTGCTCAGCTCACCATTAGCAAACTTAATGAGACAGGGAGGGATTGGGGGGGTGTGCGTGCGTGCCTGGAAGCAAACCTGAGCAAACATTGGGCTCTGTGCTGATGTATCACAGCTTAGAAGATGAATAAACCCAATTTTCCAGATGGCCACATCTCAGATTCGCATGACCCCAGGAAACCTCCAGGGGAAAAAACTACTATAAGCCTCCACAGGTCCAGGGCTTCTCTCTGTGCATCTCATTCTCTCATTTGCATCTCCGTACTCCTTTTGCACCATGCTGCAGTTCTCCTGGGACATCCCCAGTGCCTGGATTATGGCCCTCCTTTCCAGCCTCCTTTCCATCTGGAGTTTTGCTCTGCCTATGAGACGTTTGGCTGTTGTGAGCAAGAGAAGGACAACCATATTGCAGCTAAATACTGGGAAATCATGGATTATATTGATCCTCAAGCCCATAAACTGTGTGGAGGATACATCAAAGATATCTTGTGCCAGGTAAGATGGTGGTGAGTAGCCTCATCTTCCTCATGTGCTTTTATGATGGATTTGATTGTCAGCTGTCCCTCTGAGAAGCAGTGGGAATGGTAATTTGAGAAGTTTGCATCTGAGGTTGCCAGGAACATTTTCCTGCTGGCAATTAAGGTGAACCTACTGGATGAGCATAAATTCCACGAATTTGCTTTGCATGCACACATCAAGTTGCAGTGATGGTGTACTAAACCATATAATAATTAAAACAAGGTTCTGCTAAACTAAACCACTATGATTCAAGGGTAGAGGTTTGCCTTCTGCTGAAGCAAGTATAAAGCTATGGCTGGAGACAGAAATGCTGGTTTGCTCTTCCCTGCCCTCCAAAAATGTAAAGGCAGCTTGAAAAGAAAATCACTGCTTGTGATTGAACACTCAGGCCATTTTATTCTCTGGTAAACAGATTTTTCAGATTTTATACTGATTTGGAAAAAGCCTGTTTGAACAGTGACAGCAGTGTGACAAATTATATATCTATATCTATATAAAGCACACCACGAGAAGCAAATGTGTTCTCAAAGCAGTTAAAGGAGGAACGGTAATCATCCTCTGGCATAATTGGCCTCTCTGTCAAGCTAGGCCTCCCCTGCAAGGCAGTTGTGAGCTCAGGAAGAAGAATATGGAATGGCATATCCTGGTGGCACAAAAAACAATTCACAGGGTTCAATTTGATCAAATAAAAGAGACATGTTGCATTCCGGCAAGGGATGTGGCTGATTATTTCGTGTTCAAGGATAAAACCAAAAGTCCAGCACACCGTTTTGCAGCCTTTAAATGCAGACTGAGGCAGGCACTCAGCAAATGAATCAAATCAACCCACAGACCTTGCTATTTTGGTTTCTGGTTGCCATAAAGGAGGTGTTTGCACTCTTAATGACCAGCAATAACCGTGCTCCTGAAGACGGTCATCGATCAAAGAGCTGGGTTCATGCCTCCGGAACAGCTACCGGAACAGACACCCTCCCACCCTTCCCTGTCTCCCAGCCTGCTCTCTGCCTCGCCAAAAGCAGCAGGCCCACCGGTGTGCAGGAGAACAATGGCTTTTGGGCACAACCCTCCCTGGCCTCCTGCCTGTTCATTGATTTATGGGCAGGAAGGGATTCCCTTCTGAACCTGAGCCAAGTTGTTGTGATTTACCATATGCCAGCACAGAGCGGCAAAAGAACACAAGCGGTTAACATTCTTCCAGCTTGCCATTCCTTCATCCTACAATGATCTATACATATCGGGTATGGCCTAATGTTGTTAAGTCAGTATGGAACTGTTTTTTTCAGATTCCATTTTGAAAGAATAATTGTACAGCTGCAGAACCCTAAATTGTTGTGATGCGAAATGCAGTTTTGCAATTAACGTGCAGGCTTTAACAAAAAATTAATTGGGTCGAGTAGTAGACTTCATCTCAATGCAAAGACCAACTTCAGAGGAGAAATTTTCTAAAGAGCCACAGCTGGAGAGAAAAGAATTAAACTAAATCTTACTCCCCATCTGAACCAAGTTTCAGTGTTATCATCTTACAGCTGATGAATTTGTGTTAAAAATCTGCACATTAAATAAAATAAGTTTTTAATTACATCACTGTTGGAATCCCTTATTCACTTTCCTAATACAAAATTCTGACGTTAGTATTCTGAGCAGACATATTCAGGGTTGTGCTGTGAATCATGTCTCTTCAGACCCTTTGTCATGCTTATTATGTCTCAGCACACCAGCCTTTTCTAATTAGGCAGCCTCCAAATGTGCTGGACTTCAACTCCCCAAATTTCCAGCCAGTCAGTATGGTTGCTGAAAGCTGCAGACCTGTGCATTCTGGAGGGCTACACAAATCAATAACAAAATTGTCATTAACTTCTTCAAGGAAAAAAAAAAGATTTTTAATATATTTTCTCAAGTGCTGCCATAATCTAAAAGTTTACAATATTCTGTTTTAAATCCTTGTTGGGCCTCTGAAGTTTAATAATGGGCAGAGCAATTGAGTGAATAAGAGTAAAATGGAAGGTGATCCACCAGTGACTCTTGAGTCTTTGGAATTCCATCCTCCTCTTGAATCCAAGAAAGGAAAATTAACTAGGGTTAGCTTCAGTTTGGGGTGCTTGATGAGTCCAATCCTGATGCCTCATAAAGGATCCAAGGATGTCTCTGATCTATCCCGGTATATCCCTGGAAAACCCTGTTTGAGGTCCAGCTGGCAGAAATGCCACCACCAGCAGATCTAGGTGTACAAAAGCAACTCTCCTGGCCCTTCAGCAGAACATTTCTGCATAAGCATGGGAGAATTTTTGTCCATTCTGAATTTCAACCAGCAGATTAAGATTGTTCTCTAAAGCTTTGATTCATTAAAAAAAAGTCTGCAGCTGTATGGGATTCTGATTTCAAAACATTCTTTTGCAGAAAAGGAATAAGATATACTTGAATGCTACCTGGATCATCTAATATAAAGATGGTATATAACGGAAGGAAGAAGGGGTGCTTATGCAGGGAGAAAGGCAGGCAGGCAGCCAGGCAGGCAGCCAGAGAAAGAAAGAAAGAAAGAAAGAAAGAAAGAAAGAAAGAAAGAAAGAAAGAAAGAAAGAAAGAAAGAAAGTTCACACAAGCAGAGTGTGTGTTTTACAGCTTCTATCTAGAATTAGCAATTACACTCTGGTGACAACTAATTCTGTGTAGGTCTAAATTAAAGACTATGTGGTAGAAGCAACTTTTTCAAAAGGGAAATGAGCAAAGGGAATCATTATACAGTGGACATAGTGGGGATGAAATTATCATATGCCAAGTTCTTGTTGAGGCAGAACAAGAATGGCAAACAGAACGCCCCTTCATCTACCACTTCACATTGAAAAATGAAAAGTAGCAGAGGGGCCGAGCTTTTTATTGTTAAGACAGTTTAATTCTAGCAAATTATGTCAACCCAAAGGAATGTCTTAACTTTAGGCATGCTTAGTCACAATGGATGTTTCCTGCATTTTTTGATATAGAAACCAGGCAGGGACAAAATTTGGACTCTAAGCAGTAGGGCACAAACCTAAGGAAACGGTGGGAAAATGGTATTGATTTGTTAAGTTACATTTTTTGAATAAGTAGCACTTCTGTGGATTTTACTTATTTTTAATTTTCAAACTAAGCATGTGCTCTCCTACAGATAACTTGATTTAAAAGAACATGGAAGATCTATACCAATCAACCCCCCTCTATAAATTGTGTGTTTTCCAAATCTGTGAGATTTCAGATTGTTTAGGCTAGAAAGTTTTCTTCAGGGCTCCTGGCTCAGGCCTGAATCACACTGATGACCCTGATTGCTCATTTGTTTTCTCAGCCCAATCTCTTCAGGAACCCAGATAATTTGCTTTGCATGAAAAATGCCTCTGATATTTCCCATTAAATGAATCAGACAGCAGTTGATGGGAAAGGCCACTGCTACTAGAAACCACAATTTAAACACATGGCAAATTGGAATAAAATCTTGGCCTCTTAACAAGACAGTATTTTAGGTAGCTTCAAAAGGTACTGTGAAAATAAAAAATATGTGGGGTAGACAATTCATTTACAGTGAACTTTTTAAAGGATGCATAGATTTTTTTTCCTGCAAACTTTTCAGGTTTTGGTTCCTATCAGGGGTCCAAATTTAGTTTAATTTTGACTTCTACCTTACCTAGGAAAAATGTAGCATAGCTGTTTTTGTTTTAACCTTTCTCTTCAAATTATAGTTCAGATCTTAATATTTTAATCTATGATAGCAAATGCTTTCCAAGCAATCAATTTTAAGTTAATTCTCCATGATATTTCCTAAAGTATCCCCTTCCCTTCACCCCCACAATATTGCCCAGCATCTGACATATGACTCTGTGCCAAATGATAGGACTGGACCCAAGCAGCACACTCTTAATCTGTATGTACAACAGGGAAATCCAGATTTAATCTTACACATTGCAATCAGTGGGGTAATGATCAACCTAACTATGTCTGGATCTAACTTATTGTTTATTCCTCCATTCTGCAGTGGAAAGCTTAGAAATATTTTTAGAAGATTGTACTCCTTAAGAAAAAGAAGCTCTGCCTACTTGGAATATCTTTATAATAATTTATTTATTCACATTTGGGTTGAGCAGATGCAAGCAAGCAGTCATAATCTGTTCCATAGCATTCCAGAGAATGACAGATTGTTTTAACTTTTAACAGGAATGCTCACCCTATGCAGCCCATCTGTATGATGCCGAGAACCCCCAGACGCCCCTTCGAAACCTCCCTGGCCTTTGTTCTGATTACTGCTCAGAATTCCACCTCTACTGCCGTTCTGCAATCACACTGCTTACAGATGACAGACACATTCAGGAATGGTGTGAGAAGAACAGGACCCATTTCTGCAACATCTTAAACATTCAGGATAAAGACTATTGCTTTCCTGATGTACTGAAGAACACTGACCTTAACAATAATTTGGGTGCTGTGGTGGCAGATAAGAAAGGTTGCCTTCAACTGTGCCTCAAAGAAGTGGCCAATGGGCTGAGGAATCCAGTGCTCATGGTGCATGCCAATGACCATACCCATCGTATGTTTGTAGCTGAACAAGTGGGCCTTGTGTGGGTTTATCTCCCAGATGGAAGTAGATTAGAAGATCCTTTCCTAGACATTAAGCAACTGGTGCTGACTACGCCCTGGGTTGGGGATGAGAGGGGCTTCCTTGGGATGGCTTTCCATCCCAAATACAAAGAAAATGGGAAATTCTACATCTATTACTCCTACCAGGACAAGAAAAAGGTGGAAAAAATCAGGATTAGTGAATTGATGGTCTCCATATCAGATGTCAACAAGGCTGATGTAACCACAGAAAGGTAATAACCCCTTTCCCCAACTTGCTTTCTACCAAGGCCTTAGGACATGTTTGCTCATTTCATTCATATAACAACCATATAAGACAGGATAGGCCAAAACAGGATGCCAGGGTCATGGGTAACCCATTTCAAAATAAATAAATCAAATTAAGAAACACGTATACAAATCCTACAAATGCATGTAATCTATTTTTCTGCCGCTAAACAAAAGAAGAAATATTGTGATGTTAAGCACAGCCAAGAATGTATCTATCTATGGCACACCTCAGTCTTTAGCTTACATCATTTTAGAGCAGTGGTCTTTAACCGTTTGTGACTCTGGATCTAGCTAAAACTCTGACCCATAAACAGGCTTTTCTGCTGTTTTCACTGAGTTGTGGCATGACTGATTTTTTTAGGGTCCTGATTTAGAAGCTGGGCCAACCAATGTCTGATTCAGAACTAGGGCCAATAATCTATCATTCATGAAGGCACAGAGGGTCCTAAGAAAAAAAGGAGATGAGGTCTTGTTCTTAGTAATCCTGCAACCATGCTTGAATATTTCCATTTCAAAAGACAGGGAGGGTCATGAACACATTCTGAGGTAACAATGGCCTATGTGGAAGGATCTTCAGAGCCTTCAATCATACTCCAGAACAAGCAGCAGTGCTACTATGCATCCAGAGTTTTGCTGAGCAGCAATTTGGGTTCAAAATACATAGGAGAGCCATCGTCCTTCACTCCAAAGCTAGTGACTCTATCCTGCCATCACAGAAGCATAGATGCTGATAGACATTGTGTCCTGACCCAGCTTTTATCGTGTGCTGTTGATCAGCTTCAGTAGAAACATAAAAGTAGCAAAAGAATGCTAATGTCCTTTCTTTGCTTAGTCTAAGAAAAGTTAAACATCAGGCACTAAGTTGATAAGCTGCTCTGATTAATGCTTGAATAAATAATCTATTTGTAAGGAATCCTTGAAAGTCATCCAAGGGATCCAACTTTATTTACGAGTGTTTCTTCTTCTTTTCCTTGTACATGGTTTCTCTTTTCTTCTTTAGGAATCTCTTAGAGATTGAACAACCAGCTGCAAATCATAACGGTGGACAGATTCTCTTTGGACTAGATGGTTACTTGTATCTATTTACTGGAGATGGAGGCAAAGCTGGGGACCCTTTTGGTAAATTTGGAAATGCTCAAAACAAGTAAATACATCCACCTTTCATTGCATTTAAATGTGAATGGTTACATGGGAAGTTTGTTAATGTAAACAGTTTAATAAAGCTAGTTATTCTAACAATTTCAAATTAATTTTTATTATATTTTAATCTCTATATTAGTTTTCAAAACTATTTAATAACAGCTGTCTTAAGTATCATTGGTAAAATGGCAGATGTACACCTTTCAAATAATGCTGCAGTCTATTAATATAAACTATTATATAACGTTTGGGTTACTAACTGGCATATAATGCCAATAGGCCACTATACAGTGGAAAATATTTATCAGAACATATATTCAATGCATGGTAAACAAACAGACAAACAAACAAACCAGTTGAATTGCTCAAAGTACTCCTCACATTTGAGTAAGTTAAATTGTAAATATTGGTATTCTGTATTTGGAATCATGTCTTGGCTTAAAATTTCATTCAGTTGGCCTTGAGGAGTTTCATGGAGAAAAAAGTAAGCCAAGATTTCCTCTGCTCCCCAAACCAGGATAAATCTCTATTGAGGCTCTTCACAACTGCAGTATTGTTTGCTGAGTAGTACAATATATTACTTCATCTAGTTTAAAACAAACCAAACCAAACAAATTGTCCATTTTAAACTTCTTGTAGGCTTAACTTGTTTGTCCATGCCTTTAACAATGCCTTCTTATGCCTTGTTTTTTCTTAGGAGCAGCTTGTTAGGGAAGGTTTTGCGGATTGATGTGGATGGAAGAGGTCCCCAGGGGAGGCCCTACCGCATTCCCGACAATCCTTTTTCCTCAGATCCTAAAGCTCGCCCCGAAGTCTACGCGTATGGTGTGAGGAACATGTGGCGCTGCTCAGTGGACCGTGGGGATCCACTCAGTCACAGGGGAAAGGGACGAATGTTCTGTGGAGATGTTGGCCAGAACAAGTTTGAAGAAGTGGATATAATTATTAAAGGCGGGAACTATGGTTGGAGAGCCAAGGAAGGGTTTGAGTGCTATGATGTAAAACTGTGTCAGAATTCCTCATTAGGTAAGTGTTATAACATCTCAGGGCTGTTAATAAGATGAACACCAATGCGTGAGCATCTGTAGAAGCTTACTACTTTGATTAAAACAATGAAAGCAGTGTTGTGGCATTGGGGCCCCTTTCATGCATGCATGCAACATCACAATGCACATACAAAAGGGATGTATAAAGCTGCTTTTGCTATTTTACCCTCCCCCTTATCTGTCCCTCAGATGCTGCTACACCTGTGTCCTTAGAAGAAGAAAGTTAAGGCCCCACAGAAAGGGTCAACATATGGTTTAGCTTGTTGCTGGAAACAAACAAAAGGGGTTAATTAACCAAAAATAGACATTTGTAACTCCACCCAGGCAGTCATGGGATCACCTACATTTAATCAACTGAGCCACACTGGCACAAAGCATATTGGGGGAACAGGGTCTGTCAGATCACTGAGAATTGAGCATCAAGTCTGCATTAAGACATCTGTTTCCTAAGAGATCAGGTGTCCTCAGGATCTGGCTGCTTTCTCAAAAGTGCGTTGCAGAGTTGTGCCACAAGCTCTGCCCCTCTACCAAAAGGGTGGCGCATGCAGCACGTAACCACTTTGTCGGTCTGGGGATTTGGCCTCCCTGGGCTTCCTCTGCAAATGCTGCTGCTAAGGCTCTTCCTGAGTCTCTAAGTGAACATCCCAAATGTTTCTTCTATAGTGTGTCAGTCAGGCAGAAAGCCCCACCTACAAACAATTAACTGAAATAAGGGATAAACAAACAAACAAACAAACAAACAAATAATCTTTAAATAGATTCTTGGACAGGTCTCTTACTTATAAGACTGATTGCTTAGTATGTTGCAGGTATCGTTGGGTCAAAAGACGAGGCTTTTAATGTACTTAATAAAGAATAATATCACGCAAATCAGTTTTCTCTGGGTAACACTGGACAATACTAGAACACTGTTCCTGTGTGCACGCACACTGCACATAGACTGAGGAAGTGGTGCTTGCAGAAGGACTCAAACTGCTCTGTTCTAAACTGAGTGGCCAGAAAGGGGCACTGGCCTGCTTTTGAGATTCCATTCCCCCAGTAGGCTTTTCTTAATTTCGGTTTCTTTTGTATAGCTATAAATCTTGGGGTTCATCCTCCTCTGCAGAAGTGGTGCTGGTTTGGTTATTTAAGGACTGACCCATTGGAAATTTAGAACCTTATTACTGTAGTAGGTAATAATCAGAAGGTAAACACTGACATTGCTCTTGATTTTCAATGCATCAGGAGATGTTTCTTTCTTTTTAGATAATCAGACAATTTCAATTGAGCAACTTCTGTTTTTTAACAGAGGATATACTTCCGATATTTGCTTATGGACACTCTGTAGGAAAATCAGTCACTGGTGGATATGTATATCGAGGGTGTGAGTCTCCAAACCTCAATGGCCTTTACATTTTTGGTGACTTTATGAATGGGTAAGAAAGACACTTGTTTTCATTAATATTTAAATATGCTAAAAATGTGTAACATATAGAGAAAGCCATAGTTTGTTGATCACAAAAAGAATTCATTTCTGTTCATCTCGCCCAAGTGTCCGAAACATTTGTTTCTTTTCGACTATTCTCACTGTTGTCCATTATGAATATTATGTATATTAAATTCTGGAGTTCCCACCAAATCTCGAGGGGTTCTTTATCAGCTTTTACTTCAAGCTATGGCTGTCCACTGCAGACAGTTTGAATAGATGGCTGTCCAAAGCAGTGGTCTTTAACAGGTTCAGATCCACTTTTAGCCCAAATATGTATCTGGGATTATATATTTGATGATAGCGCTATTTGTGTGACCCCATCAGGTAAAGGCCAGTGGGCTAGCAAAGTGTCACAGTGCATGAAGTAACCATGTTAGAGAAGTTCAACACCATGTTTCTAAAGGTCTTGCTCCTGTTCTGATTGCTGTCACTGTGTACATAAAGTTGTATCGCCTAGTTTTTGACAGTTCTCATCAGGTAGCAGTATGTCTCAGCCGCAGATACTCAGGTAACCATTCCTTCAGACACAGAGAATCATTGGAAAATGAATGTCCTTCCCACGGGTACAGGTTCATGGATCTATACCTAAAAGTCACTCATAAAGCCAGCACCGATAGGGAGAATAGATACAAATTATTTAAATGGGTTAGAGCAATAAATGGCAGCCTATTGCCCTTCAGTTCCCATCACATCTAATTAGTATGTTCAGTAGCCAAGAATGATGGGAACTGTAATCTCACAGTATCTGAAGGGTCACAAGCTCCCTTGTGGGTAGTGTTTCTGGGTAATGTAGAAACATAAGAAGTGACCTTATTTTGAACCAGAATATTGATCCATCTAGTTCAGTTTTGCGTGGACTATGCTCTAGTCCAAGCTTTCAGGTGAAAGCTTTTAAAGCCCTTTTTTAGAGATCCTGGAGACTGAACCTAGGATCTTTTGCATGAAAGCAGATGGTCCAACATGGAGTGATGGCCCTTCCTAAATGAATGCAGTAGGGTGTGTGGCTCAAGATCATCAAGGTTTAAATTAATTTCTGCTTCATTTAAGAAGGGACCCTCATTTTGTAGATATGTACCACCATTATTTTTCTAAGCTTCAAACTATTATGGAATTCCAAAATAAAAAAATAAGATTTTACTTTTCCCCCCCATTCAGTCGACTTATGGCTTTGCAGGAAGATGAGAGAACAAATACATGGAAGAAACAAGACATTTGCATTGGTAGTATGAAAGCCTGTGCTTTTCCAGGGCTCATTAGTTCTTACAGCAAATTTGTCATCTCTTTTGCAGAGGATGAAGCAGGTAACTTGTTTCCTAATTTTGTTTCCCAAATCTTAGGAAATGGGGTGTTGGTGGGGAAGGGGAATCTAATTCAAAGAAATATATGATTAGTACAGGGATACATCAGTCACTGCCTTGCCAAAACTTAATCTCCCATCTGGTCTGATCTGCTGGGAATCCTAGCCCCTGTGACAGGTACATGGGTGGTAAGCTAGGTGACCGGCCTTTTCTATAATAACCTCCACACTCTGGAACAGGCTTCCCCCAGAGAGATTTCACAAAGAAGTTAAAATGGTATTCTACTAAGCCTCTGGCTTGAATTGATTGGGTATGCACAGATCCTTTTATTTAATTTTGGTTTACTGGGCTTTCTGTTTTATTCCTGCTTTGTTTACTGCCAAGATGTTTTAATTGTTTGGGGCAGTCTACGCATATTGTATGCATTGTATGTATGTGTAATTAACTAATTAAACTTGTATGCCTTTGTGGAGACTTTCCAAAGTATCTGTTTGGTCACAGACAACATTTTTGAATTGGTGGGCACACTTGGAATATTTAGAGCTTGCTGTGGGTGCTCTCCCAAAATGGCTACTGCAAGAATATTTGCAAAATTACTACCATGGCCAGGACCAAATACCCATTTATCAGAATGCAGCTTGTGAGGTTGCTATTGCCAAGGCCTTGAATCTCACAGGAATTTCTTTAATACAATAGTTTGACTTTTGTCTTTTTCCCCTCCAGATGGATGTATTTCCAAAGTCCTGAGATCCAGCCGCCATCTGTTTTACTTCCTAAGGTTGTCTGTAGGCTAATGTGAGGCCCATAGATACACTTAGAATAAAAAATGATGCTAGAGGCTGATACCGTATGCCACTTTCCCATTAAACATGCTTTTAAAATTAAAAACATCTTTAAAAAATTAAAGTGAGGAGGGGCAAGGAGTATAGCAGATGCCAAGGGAAATATCTGGTCACTCATGCTGCATAGCTCTGTATCAGACAGAGCATTGCTCTTGCTTTTATTAGAGTAGAGGTAGGCAAACATAGTCAGCTAGCATTCAGTAAAGCCAAATCAACTATATCTGGTATCCTACCAATAACTTAAAAACTTCCAACTTTATATCTGCCAGAAATTGCAAAAACAGGAAGTGGAAAAGACAGGCTGATTGGCTAGAGTACTCAACTGCCTTCATCTTGATGTGACCTATAACATGAGCCAGCCAAGGGAGAAATTACTTCCTATTAACCAGTTCAGTTTTGTCCAAAGTAGTCCATGTTAGTAGTATCAATTCTTCCTTCTTCGTCTCCAGGTGAACTTTATTTTATGGCTACATCTTATCCAAGTGCCTATGCTCCACGTGGCTCTATCTACAAATTTGTGGATCCAGCAAGGTTGGTACTTCTTCCAAGATCTTGAAAGTTCTTGCTTGGTTGATCTACTTTAAAAGAAAAAAAGAAAGAAAGCATCCGTAATCACATGGACACCCTCTTGATTCAATCTGACTTCAGTTTCGTAAATGACATCCGTGGGTGAATTTATGTTATTGAGAAGTTACCCTTTCTTCCTTGATGTAGGTTGCACAACTTTTATTGGGCTGAGGGCCACCCCAGTCTTTGGATGGCAAGTTGGGGATTATTCAGCAAAATGGATGTGAGGCCACTGTTGTGTATAACAGAGGCTGATCTGGCAGTTAATGCTTTTTCGTTCACTGCAGCTTATGTACTCTGAGAAATTCCTTCCTTCCTTCCTTCCTTCCTTCCTTCCTTCCTTCCTTCCTTCCTTCCTTCCTTCCTTCCTTCCTTCCTTCCTTCCTTCCTTCCTTCCTTCCTTCCTTCATCATATTTATAAGGCTGCCCATCTCATGAAAAAGTGACTCTGGACAGCGTATCTATTTCTTGGGCAGAGTTTCTACAGTTCCTTTTCAATAACAACAAAGATCAGTTGTCTTTTAGGTCTGTGTCCCCTCTATTTCTTCCTGTTACCAATTCACCAGCCACATCTAAAAAGATGTTTAAACATGGATGGGCGCAGGACAAGAATTGAATTCAAGATACATGTATTTATTTTATTTTTATTTAATTTAATGTTAGGTTTAACATCTAAACACATGCTTATAATGATCCCTATCCCCTCTTAGTCTGAAAGTCAAGTAAATTAAGTATGTGAGCAAAAAGATGGAACAAACCTTCTCATACAACCATCTCTATAATGTATACAGGCACACACATATGCAGGCTTAACCTTAAGTAAGTGAACTGTGTTCTGTGCTCAGAAGCTAGTATGCAAATCTATGAAAGTGAAGGGCATTGGTTTAAAGCAGTTAGGTCCCACTTAAGCAGGCCACGGTTATCTTAAAGGGGACTATGGAGTGGGATTTCCCAAAAGATTGGAAGGCAAGGACCAAATAATACATAGTAACAGTTCCACAATATTTTATTTGATTTTTAAAATGCAAAACAATAGAGGCAAGCTTCTGATAAAGCAGAGAAACTTTGAGGTAGGGCTTCACTCAATATATAAATCTACCAATACAGCGCTCCCCCTTGCCCCCCCCCCAGCTTTTTCTTTCTGAGGGGAAAATATATAAGAATTTTGTATTTTTTTCCTCTGCAGCCGGGAAAGCCTTTCCCCCCCGCCCCCCGGGGGTGGAAAAGGGAAGAGATTAGAGAGCAGCATCTGTTTCAATCCCATATTGAAATTTCCTGCTGCTGCTGCTGTTTCTCATTAAAACAAAATCTGTCAGAAAAAGCTGTCCCAGAACTGAAAATGTGGAGACAGATGAAAAGCATTGTAAGGACAAACTCTAATTTGAGCATACTTTACCAACCTGAAAGATTGTTTTTAACGATCTCAAAAATAGTTTGTTTTCAGGGCCTGAAAAAATAATTTGTATTCTTTGGCCCCACAACAAAAACTTATTCTGGCTGCTCAGAAGCCGAGTGAGCCCAAAGCATCAGTTCATGTGCTTGAGTGTGTGTGGTGGAATATGTAATATCTTCAAAAGCACCCTTTTTTATTATTGCTTACATCAGTATATATTCAGTGTTCTGCTTTTTCATCATCCTGGTCCACCCATCATTCTAACCCAAGAGCAAAGAAACCATATTATGGTTTAGTGTGACACTGAGCCATCCACACTCTTAATGTTGGTTAGCCATCTCTCAGAAAAACACTTAAGACTGCATTTATTGACTCTGCACCCCCCTTATGCAAAGGAGTGCTTATATTATCACAAACATGGGAATAATAACAACAATAACAACAACAGTCCAAGTAATCAGTTTTTTAAAAAAGAGGCACTGAGGTAAGCCTTAGCCTGTCCTCCAAAATCTGTTCAGTTTACTGCTCTGTGCATCTTGTTTTCATTACTGGAAGCTATCGTGTTCTTTCTGTTCTTTCTGTCCTGTCTTGTTCTTATTTTAGAGGATAGCTTTATCCCAGCCAATGCCCTCCAGATGTGTTAGACTATAACGCTCATCTGAAGCAAGTTGTAGTCCAACATATCTCAAGGTGCCAGCATAGGGAAGGCTGTGGTAAGCAAAATTGGTCATCAAGGAAAGTTGGCTTGCAGGAGGCTCTGTGGGACTGACAGCATGGAAACCAGACAAAAATGAATCTTTCCATTCCCTCTAAATTAGGTGTGTATTTATTTTAAAATTGAGGATGACCATAGAATTTGTCTGAAGCTGAGGAATAAGTCTAGCACAAACATGAAAACTCTGTTGATAGACTTGAAGCGAAAGCATTGGAGATTCCACACAAGAGTAGGCCACAGTAAGAAAAACAACAGCAGCAAAATATTCTCTGCTACTCTTTTTATGAAAGGATAGGAAAAAGATGAATGTAGGAAATGTAATTTACACTGTGAAAGAGGGAAGTATTTAGACAGAAAATTCAAGAATGGTGTTTGAGCTATCAATTTCAGATGACTACAGGTAGTCTTTGTTTAGTGACTCTCTTTAGTGACTGTTTGCAGTTATGACGGTAACTTTACAAGCAATCCTCGCATTTACGACCTTTGCAGATCTGTAGAGCAAAGGAAAGCTGAAGTAAGATCATAAGCAGAGTCGTGGTTTCACTTAGTGACCATTTCGCCTAACAACTGAGTTGCTGGTCCCAATTGTGGTTGCTAAATGAGGACTACCTGTACATACATAGCAAAATTGGCATGTTGAGCCTGTAGTTTGCAGCTACCGGTTTTGCTTTTAAATTTGCTGTAATTTTCTTGAGTGACTAGAATAGAGCAAGCTATAAATAAACAGGATTTGTATGTATGCATACATGCATGTTAGGGTATGTAAATGAACTTTTGACCAAAACCCTTGAAGGAAGAAGGGATAAACATTGTTTATTCTATGCAATAGGTATCTGTTGCATGCATCTATACATCCAATAGATTGTAAGTATACTCTCTTGTATTCTCAGTGAAGCTGGGACATAAGATGGTGACAGGTATGGACTATTATAATGTTGGGAAGGTCAAATGTAGTATTTAAAAATGGGTGAGAAAGGTGTGGCCCTTCAGAAGTTGGTTTACCCCTTCCATCCTCAGCCAAGGCTGCCAAGAACTGGTTTCCTTTAAGACTTGTGCTCCAACCATGACTGTCAAGAAGTACTGTGCAGGGTACCTATGGAAACCAACTCTTTGGTGGTGAGAAGCCATATGACAGATCTTTTCTAGCTATTTCTGGTGGCACTTTTTTCAAAATAGGCAGAGGTCAAGTGAGGTTTGTTCATTCAGGAACTCTTTCAGTCATGTTAATGTTGTATACCAACCACAGGCCTCCCCTCCTGTTTTTTCCTATAACCTTTTTTCTGATAAAATGTTCTTTGTAGTCCCCCAATTTGTAAACTCTTAATATACAGTATCTTGTGTTGGGCCAATAAAGTTACTGCTGTAAGATGACTTGTCTTCCTTCTGGCCAACATACCTTCTTGTGTTTAAGTCACAGTTAATTAGCAGAGCATGAGAAATATACAAAAGCAACTATGAACTTATTGGCCAGTTATGTAAATTAGGAATAATGTCCATTTTAAATAGAAAATATATAACATCATCCTTAATTAAAAGGATTATTAAAACCATTAATTAAGTCAAGGAAAGGATTAACATGAGGATTCAAAACAGGGCATCCGCAAAAGGGTCAAAAAAGTCAAAATGGTAGCTGCCATTGAATTGAAGCCCATCTTTTTTTTTTTTTGACTTTGTCAAGACTTTTTTGACACTGCTCCGTGGATGCTTTATTCAAAAGGGTATAACTAGACCTTTCAGTAGCAAAAACTCCAAAATCTCTTTGTTTATGTTTAAATTAAATTCATTAAATACAGTTAGCCATATTACCTCCTATATATTTAATACATTTCCCCTTTAGCAGCAACTTTTAGAGAGACCCAAAGGGTCTGCATCCCTCAGACTGCACACCTTTGAATTACTCAAAAATTAGGTGACATCCTTCAGCCCTTGGGGTGAAAATAGAAATTCCTTACCCATGTTGAGATGCCCTGATCTATTTTTTGCGATCCGATTTGTGTTTTAGGAGAGCTCCACCAGGAAAATGTAAACAGAAGCCAGTTCCAGTGAAAACAAAGAGTAAGCGGATCCCATTCGTTCCACTTGCAAGTAAGTCAATAAGGTTTGGCGTTTGCTTGGCTGTTTATTTTCACTATGCAATACAAATATTCAGACATACTGAAAGGAAGGATTTGTTCAGCTTTCAACCCTTTCTTCCAGGTCCCAAGAAGCCAGTTCCTCAGTGGGGAATCGTACATTGTTTCTCTTCCATTCCCACCTCTTACACATAATCCCTAGTCCAGATAATATGGCCAGTCAATGTTTTGTATGTTCATTTACTGATAACACTATGGCGTGATTTGGTAGTGTTTCTTAACCCATGGTAGACATACTATTGGGAGTAAGGAAAAGTAGTCTAAGGTGGATATAGCTCTTCTTCGGGACAGAGCTCAGGAAGGGACAGAGGAGAGCAGAGCTGATGGGCAAAGGGAGCGAAGGCCCTGTGGTGGAGCAATGATGAAAATATCTGTGGTCACATCTCATGAGTGTCTCATTTCCCTTCCAGACTTTTGTTTTTAACTATATAAAGCCTATGTTAGAGCTTACACTACAGTCTTCTCAAGAAATGTGTTGCTGATTTTCAGCAATTATATTGCTGAATTTGGGGCCAAAATAAAGGGTTTGGGGACCACATGAGATCATGGGTTTGTAGGCTAACTATCCTTGATCTAGGCAACACTGTTTGCTGATTTCCTCCTGTATGGGAAATGGGTATACTTTTACCACAAAATATCTACAGGTATGGGCATAGCATTTGAAAAGATGTTTACAAGTTCATATCTTTTCCTTTAATCTGGTACCCAAGTCAGCCTGTCAAATGTTATGCCCATGATTGAATGAAAGTGTGATCTTGCCTTCCACTACTTTTGCAAATAAGGGAAAAATTGGGGGGGAGAGCTTCAAGGCAGCATTTGTAAGTGGTCAATCTGACATGGGAATTATGACCTTTTAAACCATCTTTTCTCAGAGACTGTCCCTGAACTGATCAAAGAGCGCCTTACAACCCAGTCTTCCAAAACAGCTGTCCGTTCTACAGAACTTCCCCCCACTTCTTCTGGCCAGAAACGGAAGAAGCCTACATCCCACAGAAACTCTTTGAAGCACAGCTCAGCAGATCCTACGCAGTCTGGCAAAAAGCCACCAACACCCCAGCACCCCAGACCCAAAGGCCGGGGTTCCCAAGCCAAATCAGATGGGCGAGCACGAAAGGAGAAAGCACCACCCATCTCTGGAGCAGGAACTCCGCCCCCCCAGAGGAGAAGATCACAGCTATCTGGAGCCCTGAAGAAGCTTTCACCATCTCCAAAGCTGAGGTCAACAGCTAAGGAGAAAACACTGAAAAAGAGAAGGAAGAAGAAAATAAAGGTCAGTGTAAGAAGTTCTGTATGAATGTCCAAAATGCTTCCAAGAGTCAAGAGAAGGGAATCTGGACAGGATTGCCAAGTGGCTCATCTTACTTCCAAGAAAGAGAATCAGAATGGAGTATAGTTTTAACCTGAGTCTAAGCAGCTTTTCAGCCACTGATCATACCAGATGTGATACATACATTTAAATAGGAGTTGAACCATCCCAGATGTTTTCCAGTTTACTGCTCTGCACAGGTCTTTCTCCGAGGACTGCTTGGTCAGTTTAGTGGGCACTTACTGCAGTCCACTGAAAATACAACTGTATCAAGTGAGAATGGATTTGCTCCCTCATTTTGAGAAACCAACCCCTTCATGACTTCCTTGCAAAAAGCATGCCTGAGAATACAGTGAGCGGCAGCTTAAGAGCTCATTTATGGCAAAGGAGGAAGAGCTGAGCAAATGAGGAATGCTGGTTGTATCTCAAGAATGAAACCACCTAATTTTTCTTCTAAAATGTTTGCATTTTCACCACAGGAATCAAAATGAACAAATGTTACTCAATCTTTTATATTTCAATGATGCCAACCAAAAAGTTGGACTTTTTAAAACAAGCAGTAGCATACAGTCTATGATTTTTTAAAAGTTTCTCTCTCTCTCTCTCTCTCTCTTCTATTAAATATAGACAGAAAGAAAGAAAATGAGGTGCTTGTGGTTTCTGTGAGACTCTTGCAAGGCTATAGATGTTAATCGCAGGAGGTTTTATACATCAAAGTCCTCTCTAACACTACAATACATGTGCCTGTGGACTGTGCTCTGGATTGATCTTTTCCCACCTTCTCCATGCTGGTGCCCCCCAGATGCGTTAGAGTAAAACTCCCCCAACCTCAGCTGCATTGCTAATATAGGTGCTGGCTGCGGTTTATGGGAATCCTAGCATAACATGCATGGAGGAGAATCCACTTTGAGAAGGCTATGCTAGTAGACAATTCCCTTTTCAGGTTTTGAAACTTATTAGCCAGATCTAATATTGCCCAGACTGTCTGCTGATTTGTGAAAGTCCAGGGGTGGGTGGGTGTTGGTGCAGTAACCCAAAATAACCCCATAAAGGCAGGGCAGTGGGGTGAAATAAAGGGAGCACAGTTGCCTGTGAGTCTGAAACATCTGCTGCTGCCCCATTTTGTGGCAGTCCCTGTGTGATCATTCTGCTGTTCAAATGGTTAAGCTATTGGACGGGGAGCAGGAAGCCCCAGGTACAAATCCAGCAGTAGCCCCAGATGAGTGACTTGGGGCCAGTTGCTTTCTGAGCCCAGCTTACTTGCCTTTTTCCATAGCAATCACCCTGTAAGGTAAGTTAGGCTCAGAGAATTCATCCTAGAGGAAAGGCGAGATATTAATCTGGCTAATGAATAGACAGCCAAATGCTGTCTGGGAGTGATGGAAATAGGGGAAGGTAGGCTAAGTATTCCAATAGACTGCTCAGGACGGTGAATTTTTTTCTTGTTGCTCCAAATAAATCTATCTCGCCCTCCAGTGCCCTTTTCACCAAGGGGAGCCTGGGATTCCTTGTCCAGCAGCTCCACCTGCTGGTTCTCTCGTGGAACAACACCTGACACTGCAGGTTTTGCTGCTCACACCCCTCCCATTGTACTTCGGACTTAAAATTCATTTGGGGTCTTAGCTGACTAAGTATCATTTTTACGCCCGAAGCAGTCGTTTAAGGCAAGGATACGATTTCTAGATGCAGATATATCAAACTCTTTTGAAGCTATAATGAATGAAAAAGAATAAAACCTCTTCGACTGTCAACATTTGGCCATCAGTAAATGCATTTGTCTGTGCACAATAGCGCTGCCACCAATCTTAAATCCCTACATTAATCGTGCTGCGTTAAATGGCACGCAGAACTATTTCTTTAAAAAACGAGCGAGAGTTTTAAGAAAAAGACACCGAGGCCCCAGCGAGGATCGAACTCACGACCCCTGGTTTACAAGACCAGTGCTCTAACCACTGAGCTATGGAGCCACCTATCATCTTGGTTTATCCAGATGAATGGTACGGTGCTGCTCCTCGAATACGTTCACTCGTTCCATCGAGTTCTCTAGATAGATGCTATTCCAAAATCTGAATTAACTCCGTTTTTCAGCCAGAGACTCGAGATCGCGCTTGCTGGCACAGTTTACAGAGGCAAGTCGACTTCCGGATCTATTTCCTGCTATAACACAAAACCGTTGCATTAAAAATAGGGATGAATACCCAGCGAAAACGACTAGGTCTGCATTTACGCAAGTACGTCCCAGCCGATGGATGCTGTTTATTGCACATTATTATTATTATTATTATTATTATTATTATTATTATTATTATTATTATTATTGTTTTCAACCATAGCAAAGCTCTATTCAATATTTCCCAGTGCAAACGCCTGCCCTTGGATATCGTAAGTTGCCGAAGACCTTAAGAGCGCAATGCGGAGAAAGGTGCAGGCAGTTCCGCCGGTTTCTCCGCTCAAGCGCCTTCCCAACCAGGAACCGGGAGAAAATGGGATGGGAAAATCACCTTCTGCCCGGTTTCCCCTTGCGGGTGAATAGAGTATACGACTCCAACTCACCGCTGCCCTTTTTATAACCGTGTTTCTCAACCTCAGCAACGTTAAGATGTGTGGACTTCAACTCCCAGAATTCCCCAGCCAGCCATGCTGGCTGGGGAATTCTGGGAGTTGAAGTCCACACATCTTAACGTTGCTGAGGTTGAGAAACTGTTTTATAAGATGGGCCAGAAACACGATGTTGCAACATAGATCAACTTTCAGAAGGCTTTTCTGCTGGGCTATTCTGCTCTCTGTGCTATTAGATTACTACCCCTTGTGTCCTAATGATTAAGTAGGGATTGCAGTTAGGAAGTGTGCATTGTCGATGATACAAAAGAGCACGTACCGTGTTCCTGTTCCTGAGTGGACCGTGCCCTCCCTGGGTCCCTCCGTTCCATGCGCTGCAGCATCTAAAACTGGTCTGCAACTTTCTCCCCAGTTAGGCTACGCTTTGCTCACCTTTAAATTGGGGGTGTAGCCACGGCACACTGAAGACGTGAACAGGGACAGGGCCTAAGTGGTGCCTATTTAGAAAGGATTGTTTCAAAAAAAGGGGGAAACGGTGCCTCTGAATTATGTTGATTAGCTGGGAAAGCTGCAGGGCGTGGTCAAAAAAGTCAAGATGGTGGCCACCATGGTGCAATCCAAGCACCGCCATGACACCCCTTTTGGTTAGTCCTCAACTTTACCAACACGAAAGGGGGAGGCAGGGGGGCTGCTTTGGTTTCTCCTAGAGCCGGAGATGAGATCTGTAAGCCACAGGTTGTTCACCCGTAGGCTATAAGGACCCAATTACATGGGTAATCAGAATAATCCGTCAACTCCAATTCTCTGAGATACATTGCCTGCCGAACTCAAAGCCACTAGGTGGAGCCAAAAAGTCACAGGAAACCAAACGGAGAAAGTTAAATGGAGAATAATGTCACCTTTCAAAATAACCTTGTAGAGCAAATTAGAACATTAAATCTACCAGGCAGGCAAACAAGGGAAAAACTAAAATTTCATAGGCTCCATAAAAATTTCACCTGATTTATTGGAGGGTTTAACTGGCTTGCATTGTTCAGTACTTCTGAGTCTTTACGCTGCTTTGCCGAGTTATACAAATCCTGTGTAATCTCCCAAAGTTAATTATTCTGAACAATTTTGGAATGCATTTTAAAACTTTTCTGTTTGGATCATAACAACGTAACAAAAGCTGTGCAAGTATGCCTAGTCTTCTACTGTGTTCTTGCATTGGTCAACCAGATGGCTAGAGAAAACCTATCAGCAAGGCATAAATCATCGAATCATGGAATTTTAGAATTGTGGAGTTGAAATTGTGGGACCACAAGGATCATTCTACAAGCTATACCAACTCTCTGCAATATGCAGGAAAATTAATTAAACCACCCTTGAGATATCATTGTCTGTCCTCTTCTTAACTTCTAGAGATGAAGAATCCACAATTTTCATAGGCAAACTGTTCCTCTGTTGGACAGAACTTATTATCAGAAAGTTTGTCTTTATATTAAATGAAATACATGTAGCTGCAGCTTGTGCCCATTGTTTCTAGTTTCTGTGGCATGGAAAATAGTTCCTGACCATCTTCCCCTGTGGTACCCTTTTATGTGACTGATTACAATGATAAGTGCCATCAGGTTGGTGTTGACTTTTAGAGTCCAAAATATGATAATTTGAGCTTGATTATTTGGTGCTGGAGAAGACTCTTGAGAGTCCCCTGGACTGCTAGGAGGTCAAACCAGTCAATCTTAAAGGAAATCAACCCTGATTGCTCATTGGAAGGATCGATAATGAAGCTCAAGCTCAGATATTTTGGTCACCTAATGCGAAGAGAGATCTCTTTGGAGAAGACCCTGATGCTGGGAAAGATTGAAGGCAAAAGGAGAAGAGGACGGCAGAGGATGAGATGGTTAGATACTGTAGCATCACTGAAGCAATGAGCATGAAACTGAGCAAACTCAGGGAGGCAGTGAAGGACAGGAAGGCCTGGCGCAATATGGTTCATGGGGTCATGAAGAGTCAGACACGACTTAACGACTAAACAACAAATTTGTGCCTGAAGTGAGCACTCTGGGTTGATTTGTTAGATGATCTTTTTTATTTTCTTAGCTGTCCATGGTATTCATAGGAATCTTCTTCAACACCAAAGTTCAAAAGCATCAATACTCTTTCTATCCTGCTTCTTCAAAGTCCATTGTTTAATTTTTCATAGTGTGAAGAAATTTTTCCTTTGATCATCCTAAATCTTCTAATATTCAGATATGAAGAGGAGATTGTATGTCATTCTCTGCAGATAATATTCTACACAAATGTTGTCACCAAAGATAGCACAGCTCGATCATTTCTCCCCTCACCATATTTAGACTACAGCTGATTAATCCTCAGGAATGTTTTCATGGTGTCTAAAAAGTACGTAATGGCACTAGTTGCTTTTAAAAATATGTTTTTTTTGGCATTTCATTTTCTTTAAAATATTTTAAAATTTATTTATTTAAAATAATTTTATCCCACTTCTCTTGGCTTTCAACCTAAATGCATTGAAGTGCAGCTATTATTCCAGCACATTCGCTTTGCTCCTTCTTGACCCAATAATGCAGTTTCTTTTATGCATTATGCCTCAATATTTATTTTTTTTATACATTGTCATTCTATGATTGTACTATTGACTATTTCAACAGTAATATAATAATATTAATTATATGATACTATGTTATTATTGTACTAATTCAATAATATAATACTATGTTGTAAAAATTAGAAAAACAACTAAAATGACCCATGATCATCTTGATGCTTGAGTTCATTATAACTGAGAACTACTGGGAGGGGAACTAAATGATCAGGGTCAACTGGCGGCACCAACCCAATGCAATTAGGTAGAGGAGAAGTTGAAGCAACTGACTTTGCCTTCCTGGGATCAACAGTTCACAGGGATGGTGACTATAGCTACTGTATGAAATAGAGACTTGGGAGAAAGTCTATGTCAATTCTGGACGATAAAACTATAAAGGCATCACCCTGACAAACAAAGGCGCCTATTGTCAAAGTCATGGTTTTTACAATTGGCTGTCAAAGCTGGACCATCAGGAAGACGTAATGAAAAAATGCCTTTGAACTGTGGTATGGGAGAAAATGCTTGAGAATACCTTGGACTGCAAGAGGAACAATTTTTTCAACCACTTAGTAATGAAGCTACATTCTAAATATTTTGGACACATAATGCAAAGACAAGAGTCAAAGACCCTGATGCTTGGAAGAATTGAAGGCAATCAAAACAGGGGCAAAAAGAAGACAAGGTGGCCAGATTCCATCACTGATGATACAAGCCTGAGCTTTTAAGATCTCAAAGAAGCAATTTTTGACAGGGGTTTACAGGCATTTCTGACAGCCCTGGTGAGAGGATGTTCACTGAGTCAGGATGAATTGGGAGCCCTGAATGACAATAATGACCTTGTTCACCTCCCTGACAGTGTAATCATGCTGCCAGCCAGTCATGCTTTCCAGGAGGGATACTGTAAACATGGCCACAAAGAATTGTAGAAAATACTTAACTCTTTTATCATTCGGACTTCTTCAGTCCTGATCTAGTAGCTATGTCCCCTTCCCTTCCTCCTCCTCTTCCTCCTCCTCCTCACTTCATTACATTCTCCAACTAGTTTCTCTTGCCCCTTTCCCTTTAACCCTTTAAAAATGCATTAAAAAGTTTTTTGGTATCCTCAGGGATCCTGCAGGCATGCCAATACTTTTCTGTTGCTGTTCAGAGGTGTTCTTTTGGCTATAATCCTGTCAGTACTCATAATCTGAGCTCAGTTTTAGGAATGACTAGACAACCTGTGACCCGTTGAGTCATCATTTCTGAGATATTTCCTTACCTAAACAAAGAAGCAGAATGACCAAGGGTAAAAAAGCAATGGGAGTGTAAGCGATGTGCAACTTGCTGCTGGCCTCCCCATTGACTTTGCTTGTGGGAAGCTGGCAGGGAGAGTCAGAAATCTTCCTTCCTTCCTTCCTTCCTTCCTTCCTTCCTTCCTTCCTTCCTTCCTTCCTTCCTTCCTTCCTTCCTTCCTTCCTTCCTTCCTTCCTTCCTTCCTTCCTTCCTTCCTTCCTTCCTATAATATAATACAGTGGTACCTTGGGTTACGAACGCCTCTGCTTACGAACTTTTCGGGTTACGACCAGCTCTGGCCGCAAATATTTACCTCGGTTTGCGAACTCTGCCTTGGGCTACGAACCGGATCTGCGGCCATTTTCCGCCGTGACACATGGTCTGCGGCCATTTTCCGCCCGTGCCACGTGGTCCGCGGCCATTTTTCTGCCCGTGCCACGTGGTTTGCAGCCATTTTTCCGCCCTGCTGCGCAGTCCGCGGCCGTTTTTCCGCCCTGCCGCGCAGTCCGCGGCCGTTTTTCCGCCCGTGCCACGCGGTCCACGGCCGTTTTTCCGCCCTGCCGCGCAGTCTGTGGCCGTTTTTCCGCCCTGCTGCGTGGTCCGCGGCCATTTTTCCACCCTTGATGCGTGGTCCGCGGACGCTGGAACGGATTAACGGTAATTACATTGAATCTTATGGGAGAATTTGCTTCGGGTTGCGAACAAATCGGGTTGCGACTAGAGTCACGGAACAGATTAAATTCGTAACCCGAGGTACCACTGTATAATATAATATAATATAATATAATATAATATAATATAATATAATATAATATAATATAATATAATATAATATAATATAATATAATATAATATAATATAATATAATATAATACCTCTGCTGCGCGAGCTGCATTGGGTGCTGGTCTGCTTCTGGGTCCAATTCAAGGTGTTGGTTATGACCTTTAAAGCCCTTCATGGCATGGGCCCAGGTTACCTGAGGAACCATGTCGTTCCCATTACATTGACCCATCCCACCTGGTCTGGCAGGAAGAGTATGTTATGGACCCTGTTGCCTAGAGAGTTTTGACTGGCAGGGTCCAGGGGGAAAGCCTTTTCTGCCATGGGTCCCACCCTCTGGAATATCTTGCCCCCTGAGGTGAAATTGGCCCCCATTCTGTTGGCCTTCTGAAAGGGTGTTAAGACCTGGCTCTGCCAACTTGCATGGGAACCCAACGGGGGTTCGCAGCACTGGGGTTGGCTGATAGCCTCAGGATGTGCTCTCCGCCTTTTTAGTTTGCCTTGTAGTTTTAACTTTTTAGCTTAATTTTAACCTTTTGTCGTTCTTAACGTATATATTTTTTCTAGGATTTTATAGTTTTTAATGTGTAATGGTGCATAGAGTCACTTGTATAGTGAGATAGGCAGCATATATAAATTTGATAAATAAATAAATAAATAAATAAATAAATAAATAAAATATAGGCTGTGTCATTTGGCCTCCCCTCACGACCTTCAGGGGAGCCCCTGTGAAGCCTTCTGTTCCTCCTCCTCAGTTCACCCACGGAACTGCCTGCCACTTTGCTGGGAGGAGGTAGAACAAAGGGAACTGCAGACCATGAGGAAAACTGCAGCCTCGCTCCCCATTCCGGCATGTCCCCAAGGATCCCCTCCCTCGAGGGAGGGAAAGGGCTCACCTGTTGAGCACCAGCATCCCCCAGCTAGCCTTACCTCTCCAGCAGATATCCAAGTCACTCCCCCATCCTTCCCTCAATGCCCACAGCTGTTAAGAGATTTCAAATTTTGGCCTTGATTCCAAAGTAGCCAACTGTCACTTGCCCATCTGGCCAATTGGGCACAGGGGCCAGAGGGAGGTGGAAAAGAGGTCAGGGATATGCCCATGATGATTGCATAACCTGGGCTGACCATGGCAGCACAGCAGCACAGCAGTGCTGAAGCAGCCAGAAATTTCCCAAATTTCAATCCCATGGGAGTAATGGGTCCCGGATTTTGGATGCATTCTGTAAGTTAGCCCATTTGAGGTACCTTGGTTCAAAAATGGTTGCCCTATGACACACCATTTCACCCAGTTGAAGGTTACAGACATGAGAATTTTAGTAGTATATAGATGATACTAGGTGTAGATTTGGCTGCCCTGATGGAATTTGCTGTTCTGCACCAATAATACTGACTGAAGTCTATGAATCTGATATCCTCCTGTGTATGTCAGGAAGAGAATATACATTCAGATTTGAAATTTCAATGTAATTAATATGCATGTGCCACTGTGCATGAACCTTGTACCATGATCTGCCTTAACTAACTACCATCACAAATAAGGGCCAATTGCATATAAATATCATTTGCTGCTAATGATTATTTCCTGACAATAATACTTCAAAACATAAACTAATTAGCTCCTCTTCTTCACAAGAAAATATTTACGTGTGCCTCCCTCAAGAGACTCTTGTCATTTTTGCACATATTTCTGAAGATGGAGCTTGATAAGAATACAACCCATTTCCTGGAAGTAGTTCTGCTGAATCCCACACATTTAGGACCATTTTTTCAATTTCTCCTCAGTTTTTCAACCTTTAGATACTCTAGATTTTTTCTTAAATTGTTAATATCAGTACCAACTTCTGAGATTTATTATGTGGCAGATTCTTCTTGATATTACAGTCTAATGGAGAGAACCTGAGCATTTCTTTCTTTACAGTTGTTTTCACAACTGACATGGAAATTACCTCCAGGCTCTCTCTCTCTCTCTCTCTCTCTCTCTCTCTCTCTCTCTCTCTCTCTCATCCTTTGAACATTTTATTGATATTTACACTTTAAGAAAAGCAGAATGGAGGCATTTTTGATGCAAATCAATAGTATTGTTGTGGCTACTATTATTAGGCTGTGGGCAATGGTGTAGGCAGATGTTCTCAAAGTGTTGGAAATCCAAATCCAGCAGACCATTGACTCTTCACCTTCTCATGATCTACTGACCACAAGGGGGCCAGGATTTAATCTGGCTATCAGAATGGTATGTGTCGAGTCCACCTTTTCTTTAGCCCTCAGAGGGAAGTGATACAGATGTTAAATTATGTCATGACCCCATCTACAGGGTTTTACATGACTTTCACCTCCATCCTGGAGCAAGGGAAACTTCTCTACTTTTACAGTGTATATCCTGTGTTATTTTCAGTTACATTGACTATCAGGAGGCACCATATTATTGGTTTCATCCTTATTGGGAATCATGGGTAACCAGATGTTATTCTATGGGATTCAAACCTTCTACCAGGAATTGAACTCACTGAGTGATGCACTTAGATGACTGTAAACAGTGCATTAGCTTTAGGAGCTATCCAGGTCCTGGCTGTCACCGGATTATAGGGAGAGATATATAGAGGCTATCCAAATGGTATATACAGTCCACCTTCCCTTAAGATTGCAGAAGAGTGAGAGACAAACATTACATTATTTCATGGCCCCATGTATGGGATTTACTCTAGGTCTCCCTTGTCACTTCCTTCTGCCTTTCTTCCTAGGCACATGCTGCACAGAGCGCATGATTTTAGACTCTTCTCCTGGATGGATATAGCTAGCTAGGTATCAGGGTTTGCCTGTCGCTGTGACATATTTCCTGTAAACAAATCTTTCTGTTATAGTTATGAAACCTACTTCACCAATCTTTACTTAGGTTACAATTCCCTCTCTTAGTAGCTCTTGTATGCAGACCCAGCATGCTTCAGCCTCCAGCACAAAGAGCTTCTGTTTGTCAAGAGCAAGAAGAGATGCTCTGAGATTTGATGAAGCCCTTTGCATTGCTCTGCATGCTTCAGCCAGTGCTCGCTAAAGCTGGAAGAGGCTTCTGTACCTCACACCCCTCATGTACGCAGAACCCTCATTTGGCCGTTGCAAATTCTGGATGAATCATAAGAAGAAAAACAAAAATGCCACTTTACTTTGCTCTTAGAAACGAGGGGGTCAGATTGCCTGGCAGAGCAGATTCAACAGGGTACCCTTCACAAGCTTTCATTAATGCAAAGCGATTTCCTGAAGAACTACCCAGCCCTGAAAAGTCATGGTGGGGCACAAAAATATACAGGACATGTGACACATAAGTAAGTTCTGTGAGACATCATGGAGGGAGAAAAGTCATCTGGATGTTTCTCTTGGCAGAAGCAGTGTGCTTATTTACCAGGCCTTTTGCTCTGTAAGTGAGTAGAGACTTGTAATTGCACACTTGTAATTGCCAGAAAAGGCTTCTGGGCATGTGCTGTGCAGGAAAGAAAAATTGGTTCAGCTCACATTTGAATTCAGATGTATCCAACACTGCATTTTTGAGCCAATACACAAATTAAGACTTAGTGAATATGTAAAATCTCCGCTTTCTTAAATGTTGCAATGTAGTTTCCAATAAAAAACCATGTTAGCAAAATGTCTCTGCAAAATTATATTATGTTCATGAAAGTACTGTACAAAGTCCCTTAAATCAGGGAAATAATTGTTTGCAGAAGTATGAATTTTAGGCAGTTAAAACACATATATTTAAAGAAATGCATCAGAATACATACAGATGACCAGTGGGACCAATAAGGCATTCTTAGTAGTAGAGAATAAATCAGAGATGTATGCAGTACTTTTTTAGCAGACTTTCCCAGGACTTTTCAGAAGGCAAAAGGCTAACACTGTAAGGATTTTTATACTTTTCCTGATCCCCTACTTAAAATGTATACTTTTACCAGGGTGAGCAGATGCCCTTAAATGGCATCATCCCAGGTTGGAACCTTGGAAATTGGTGGACCATCTTCCCCCTTCCAAGCCTTCTGCTTTATACAAAAATGAAAATAAATAAATGTGTAAAAATAGTCATTGATGAAGGCAACCTTCTTCTGCATAACTCTTCTTTCATACATTTGGAGGGAAGCTGTTGGAGAAGAGCCTTCTAGGTGATGACATCACAATTTCACAGAGAAATGTGTTTGATACCAACACTGTGTTCCTTTTTGGGATTGGGGTGAAATGCGTTTGCCTTTTAAAGTTTTTTTTTTTAAGCATATCTTATTTTAATCCATATGCTATTTTGATGAATTTAATACTTATACTTTTTAAGTGATTTTATATATATATTCATATATATATATTGGCTTATGTATTTTTATTGTTATAGTTTTGTATTATATCTGCTGGTGTAAATCAATATTTGTTGACTTTTAGATCATCTGTTTATTTTTTTATGATTGTGTGATTCTAGAGAATTTGATAGGTCTTTCTCAGTCATTTATTCATTCATTCTACATAATTTATAGCCTGCTCCAAATGTGATGGATTCCAAGCGGTGAACAACAGAGGTAAGAACAACAACAACAAACCCACACTAAAAGCAAAAATCCACAATCAACTGGGGCTAAAGGCATGTTGAAACAGTATGGATTTGCTTGTAAAATATAAACAAAGTAGGTAATAAATAATTGAAATAAAATATGGATGGACATTTCAGGAGACGTTCATAAACAAGCAGGGAGGAAAGCATAAGGAGTAACTATAATTTGCAGAATCAATTCTTGCATATCATCCTAAAGTCTGAAATGAGCAGAAACATATTTTTGTGTTTTACAACAGTTTATATTTCAGTGCAGATTGATTGCACAAAAATTCCCAGTTGTCATATTTTAAACATACAATTCCCCATTATCATATTTTAAAACATACAAAATCTGTTGGTGTGCAGGAAATAAGCCTATGAAAGGTCAGAAGTGTGTGAAAATTATGGCCAGTGACAATTTCTTGCCATAAATGAAACAGATTCATGAATTGGTGGGATCTGTCATATAATTCTTTCTCTTAATCAGAAAGGAATTTAAGGATCATCTAGATAGTTCTGGTTAATACATTTTGTCATTCACTCCTGGTCAAAAAAAAAATTCCATTAATAGCCATCAGAAACCACAACCATAGGAAATATTCTTTCAAGTCCATCTGGCCCCTTAACTTTCCAAAATCAACATTCTAGTCCCTCTTTTGCTGTTTTCAAAAATTAAAATTTTTCTTTTTAGTCCTTAAAACTTACATGAAACTTCTTTCATCCAGGATAGAAGGAAGCTTTCCTGGCATAATGAAACTTGCTCTTCAGAAGGTTTTTAACATCCAAAAGATAAAAAACAAACAATTTCCTAAAGAGAGGAAGTGGGCGAACCCAGTGCCCTTTTGAAGGCGCCGGCTTAGGCAGGATGATTTTCCCCTGGCTCCCAGAGCTCTCAAACCCGCCAGAGATTGCTATTCTACGATCTCGTTGCAGGGAACCTCTATATGATGCAAACTTGTGGGTGATCCTAGTCCTCTCCTTAACCCAGAGAGGGGTTCCGAGGAGCCAATCCATTCGCCAGCTCCTCTTTCCACTGCGGCCATTGGCTCTGTTCTTGTGGATACATCTTTAGTCCACCGTACTTCCCTGGAAGGGCAGGCAGCAATATTTTAGAGATTTGTATGAGAATAACAGTGATATGTCAGAGAGTGGACATGAAAAAGGAATGCAGGAAAAACATGGATGAAAAGGAAGTAATAAATGCCCTAAGAATGTTGGAAATTGATAAGGTTTGATCACTCTTTATTGAAATGATTGTGTACAGCTTTATATAGATATATATGCATAAATATACGAGAAGCTCTTGTATATAACGTTTTGTTGATGGTTTTTTCTTCCCCCTTTTTCTTTAATTAAACAAATAAGACAAAATAGAAAGAAAAATAGTAGGGCTTCAGGGGAAGATGCTGTTAATTGGAGAAATTTGGAAATATGGATGTGGTTTGTTTATGGAACAGCTGTAGGACTTACTTAACATGTGTGTGAAGACTGCATCTGTGCATGGTGAAACATCCTTTTATTGTTCCTCTATACAAAGGGCAAGGTAGCAAGAATGAATGTAAAAATTAGATGGCATTCTGTGGATGTGTGAATGTTAACTTGTTAAGTGTGCCTGGGAAGGTGTTTTTATCGGGATGAGAATTAGTTTTCACAGTCACCTCTCAACTAGACTGCTGTAATTCAATGTATGTGGGACCTTCAAGACCACACAGAAACTTCCATTAGTACAAAATGCAGCTGCCTGTTTGCTTACAGGTCAGTCCTGTTATTGTCACATTACCTGGCAACTGCAGGAACTGTGCTGGTTTCGTCTGTGAGTACAGTTGAAGGTGCTGGTTCTAACTAAAATGTCCCAGAAGTCTTGAGACTTGGGTATCTTCTGGGTAGAATCTTCAGCAGGCCCAGGGTATACAATTAGAGAGTGACTGTTGAAGGTCTCTCTCATCAGGATGTCTGGCGGGCAGGGGCACAGAAGTAGGCATTCTTTGCAGGAGCTCCTCTCAATGCCCCAGAAGTGAAAATGGCCCCTTCCCTCACAGTCTTCCAGAAACTTGTTAAGGCTTTGAAGAAAAGATTGCTGTTCTGAGTGAGAGTGCTGTAATAAGATACATTTTAAAGTTTTGTTTTACTGTATTTTTATTTTACTGTGTATCTTTGTTGACTTGTAAAATGCTCAGAGTTGCATAGGACTGAAGTGTCAAAGTCTTGTAAATAAAAAACCAAAATGTTTGAAGGATGTTTCCCCCCCCCCTTTCCTTATGACAGAGGTGCAGAACTGGAGGCCTCAAACCAAATGTGGCCCTTGAAAATCTTGGGAGTAGCCTCTAAAAATCTCCTAAATCATAACTAAATTGTAATTTAATAGGGCAGAAGACAAAAATGATGAAACGTGTGACTGGAGAGTAATCGGATAAACTGTATTTTATCTTAATTAATTCTAAATGTGAGATGTGATCAAATTGAGTGTTCATCCTGCCCTTAAATGCTTCATTTTGAAGTGCCCCTTAGAAGGCAGGTATGGTCCTAAGCTTGGAAAAAAATTCAGCACTTGTGCCTTAAGGAGTCACTTAAAGTTACAGTGAACTATCATTCTTTTATAATTATCTTCTGTTGTGGTAGAAGCCTTGGAGACCAATGTACTATATTGTATAGGTAGCCTTGGGTATGAAACCAAATAGCCTTGTGGACCAAGTGAATTATAATTGTAATCCCTAATACTAAGTAATAACATTCCCCTTTTCTGCATTACACAACATGAATAATTCTAGTAAAATCTATGACTGATGACCTCACTGCTTGCAAATCAAATTGTATCTAGACCTATGATTTGCCTCCACAGCTCAGAACTCTCATTTTGGGCATTCCTCTTTTTTGAGGGTCTGCCTGTCCATCTCTCTCAGTGATTTTGCATGCTTTCTCAAATATGCCACCAAACTAAATGTTTCTGGAAATCTTCAAATAGCTTGTCTAATGGCTGAGGGAAAACATCTCCCAGAAATCTCCATCTTAGCCAAATACACCCCAAGGTAGACCTATTAAAGAGTAGGAAGGCCATCCGCTTTGTGTGTGTTGACCTTGACCCTTTTCATTTCCCTTTTGCTATGAATGGCTGTATTCTTGTGGTCTTTGGTATGAAGGCCAGTTGTACAGACAAAAAAAAAAAAAGTCTATAAAATAGATGGCCTTGAGGGCTAAGTATTCTACCATCATTTATTTTCTTGACTGTGAATACTTGTATTACAGATCTGTACTTGTATTACAGATCTGCTTAGTAGTACATAGTTGTCATAAATAGCCAAATATTGAAACTATAAATATATTTAAAATCAAAGGAATAAATTAATTGGGGTAGTGTTTTATCACATAATCACCTTGCTTATTGTATTAATTAAGCTTTTCATAAGCAAAATCTTGAACTGCAGTTTGTGGTTTGTTTTGAATAGGGGCCCATCAGCTTCGCATTATAATTTGCATGGAGGTCATCAGGGAAAAGCAAAACATCAGTTATTTTAACAAAAAGATATTGAACTCCAAGGCTTTTCTAATAGTGAAGGGGACCTGAAAGAAAAGCTAACGCATAGCCAGTCTTTTACTGTGTGTTGGTGATACTCTCTTTAGATGCCCAGAAGAGGGAGTAGCTGTTCTATCGTGTTCTTCCTTTGGATTATTAGGGGTAATGCTGCCTAAATTCTTGTCTAACCACAATTCCATTCATCCTTACAAAGGCCATTGCTGGAAAGGGATTTCAGAGCCACCTTATTCTCAGTTTAGAAACAGGAAAGTAAGAGAAAGATTCCTGGAGTTCTATCATGGTATTCTCACAAATTATCATCTTGAACTGAGATTGTTCACACTGAATGGAGAAGACAGGGTTCCCTGACTGAATCAGCACCAGCCCAAGAATTTCTCAGGAACCATGAGAGTTCCATACTGGTGGGGAATTTGGGGCTTGTAGTCCCAGATTGCAGAAGGCTGGTTTAGACCTTAGGCTTAGCACCAAAGGTTTTCAGTGTTTTCTGGAGGAAAAAATCCAAAAAGTTGTTCTGGTGGTTGGAGAGACTTTAAGGAGCAGCTCAGTGTTGTAAAGTATCTGACAACAGCACTTAGTGACCTTAGGTGATCTTAAAAAGCAAAGCAGGGTCAGACCTGGTTAGTATTTGGATAGAAAGCTACCAGAAAACCTCAAGGTTAAAGGCTAGACTGGGAAAGGGCAGTAGCAAATCATATCCATACTGCTGCCAAGAAAATCCCATGGATATGTCTATGTTGCCAGCAGGCCCTCAATTTGAGGGAGAGTTTCTTTTATTATTGCAGTCCTAGGTAGTGGAGACAGATGAGTTTGAGGAGGCTGATGACATAAGAATAGGTCTGTGTATATCACTCTACATCTGTCTGTCTCTATTCATGTTTGTATATGTGTATGTAGATAGACAGATAGATAGTTAGATAATTCTCCGGATGTGGATCTAAAAAAAAAATCCTCTCAGTGAGTTGCAAGGGGATTCTGATGTAGTATTTATGCCATGCCCTGATTAGTATAGAATAGGACTTATCTAACCAGGAAATAATCTTTAGAGACATGGAGGCTGCATCTGTTGAACCCTAGTCCTGAAATGTACCACCAGCAGGGGTTATCTATGCAAAGGAGTTATCTATGGGCATACCACATGCTGGATGGATGTGATTTCCCCCACCCCCATTGCTGAAGCTCTTCTCTGTTGGTGAGCACAGGCCCATCCTAAAGATCTTGAGGCAGCCATCCATGGGGTTGGGATTACTCTGCAAGAGGAGAGGATAAACGTTAGCAGGAAGGGCAGACCTAATTAAAGCAAAAGCAAAAACAAAATAAGGATAAACATCCCCCAAAGAATTATTCTTTGAAGCAAAAACAACCAAGAATTTTTGGCACAGCCAAATTCATTAAATTATATTAGTAAAATGGTATGGTTCAGTATAAATGGTATAATATATTAGCTTGGTATAAGATTTTCTGATGAAGTGGACTCTAGTCCACAAAAGTTTATGCCATAAAAAAATTGTTACTCTTTAAGGCTTTTTGGTGAAAGCTCAAGAGGGTTGCATAACAATTCCAGGCAACCTTCTTCCCCTCATTAATACAAAATTAATTAATAATAATGGTAAGATAAAGATTTTATTAAGCTAGGTTTTCTCTAGCAGTTGCTTATTGGGAATTCTGGAGTCATAAAACCAGCAAATGTGATGAGCAGCAGTTTGGGAAAAGCCTGATTAAGTAGTAAAATATTTTGTGCTAATTTCTTGAGTAGGGGTGAGGCCCAAGACACCTGCTGCTTCTTGACTCAGGAAAAAAAGTCCGAATTTTTGAAAGTCAGTCAGGATAATAAAAATAAAACCACAAGCAATGTTACAGCTTTATTTTTCCCCATCAACATTTTCTTCAGTTGCATGTGGGAGAGGGCATTTTACTGAATTATCCCTACCTGGAAGATGGTGTGTGTGTGTGTGTGTGTGTGTGTGTGTGTGAGAGAGAGAGAGAGAGAGAGAGAAGGAGGGAGAGGGAGAGGGAGAGGGAGAGGGAGAGTTATTTTTTAATCTTAGACGAGAGAAGATATATAACCCACAAATGGAAGGATTGTGTTGCGATTCCTCCAGGAACAAGTTATCTGAATGTTATGGCTGCTAGTACTTTTACTGTTTGGTTATGTTTTTAACTCTCAGGGCAATAAAACATCATTCTGGAGCCCAGAAAGAAGCTGAAGGACACTGTTTATTTTGGTGGATCACCATAAAAAAAAAAAGATGTCAATATGGAAAAAAGATAATAATGGCTCTTTGTTAGACAAAAGTCAATGGTTTTGTTACTCCATCTGGGCAATTAATAATAGAGCCATTAGTATTGAGAACTGACTGTTAAAATGTTGGACTGGGTTACCTGTCCTCAGTATGGTGGGAGATGCTAGAAAACATAGGACATTTCTCACCCACTCAGCACATCTTTTGTCTACACAAATTAAAAAAAAGCAGCCAACTGCAAAATCTGCTTTGCCAAGGTCCTCTTCTGGCCTATGAAATTTAATTGTCCATTTAATATGAATTTTACTGATTGTGGCAGATTTCATAGCTGTCCCATCTACTTGGGAATGGCTGGCTTTTATCGTCAGAGGACAGCTCTGAGTGCTTTCAGGCTGATAAGTGATAATGAGGTCCTAAACTTTTTTTAGAAGGATGTGACCTTCAGGGATTGGATCTGAGAGCATTGTAGAACTCTATCCAAGTGTGTGTGGAGTTGCAGAATACCAGGTGTGATATATACGCTTCCTTTGTAAAAATCTAGATCAGCCTTCTGGAGCTTGAGAGCTCCCAGTCAGCATGCTTCATTTTAGAGGTTGTGGACCAATATGTTTGGAGAGCTAGGAACTGCAGAAGGCTGGTCTGATATGTGTATATGTCCCTGTAGGCGTATTCACCCATCTGTGGAAGACATTATCTTGTATGCCACTGCTGCCTTTCCTAGTTTCTTATCATCAGAGTTGTGAGTGACTACAGGACTGGTCCAAATAATTTGATAGAACTCATTGCAAATTCATGGTTTGTTGTGAAACAAACTGTCATTGGAGTTGAGATAACCACTTTCCTTTTTACAATTTAGGAGAGGATTTAAACATCTAACTTTTACTGAAAGCTTTGATACCTTTTAGACTTTTTGGTAAATAAATAATGGGTGGCAAATGAATTTATTAAGGTTATTGGATATATAGTATGCTGCCTGGAGCCATTTCGGAATGGGCAACATATACATTTGTGAATGAAATGAAGTAAATTAAAATAAAATACTAACGCTGTAAACCAGGGTTATATATTTGCACATTTGGGCCAGATCCTATTTTTATACATATCTCAGTATTAGTGACCATATCTTGGTGAATATCAGACAGTATATTAGGTCTCCTACAGTTGCAGTCTTGGAAGAGGGAAGAGGAAACGGAAGTTTCTTGGGTTCTGATAACATACATTGATATCTTAGCCTGTTCCTAACTGTGCCTTGGAGAATTCTTTTCTTTATATGCTAACAGGACATGGCATGGGGCATCCCTGACAGAATGTTGTTAGCCTCTACCTGAATGGGAACCCAATGCTTCTCTGAGTAATTGGTTCTACTGGTGAATTGCTCTTCTTATTAGGAAGATTTTTCCCTAACGTTCTATGAGAATCTGCCGTCCTGTAACTTAAACCCTTTCCCCCATGTCCTACACAAGAGATAATATGTTTTGATCTTCTTCTTCCTCACCTGCATCTAACTGTAGCACAACATGCCCTGGGAGCTTCTTTTTTCCTGCTGGTCTTCATGATAGTGTTTTCATTGGCTTTCCAGTCCATACTCTAATCATCTTAGCTCTACTGGTTTAAAATGTTTCTCCCCTTGTCCCAAAACACATTTTGCCATGGATGCAATTTGATATACTTCACTGACCACTTTCTCAATGTTACAGTCAAGTGACTTTAGGAGGTGGAATCAGCCTGACATCTTTCACCACTATAGGCCGGTATGGGTATATTCCCTCCCCTCCCTCCCCTCCCCTCCCCTCCCCTCCCCAGGCACTTACTTCCAAGGGCATTCTGCTTTTGACATGGGATAAGTCTGGTTTGTTCAAACTGGACTCTACATTGAATCCACCAAGTCTCCAAGCCAAGCTCTGCCTCAGACACCTGAATCAGCCAGAACAGCAGTTGATCAGCTGTGGCATCAAGAGAGAGTACCATATGACAGATATGTCTCTATGCCTGTCATCTGTTATTTAAGCTACTTCTGAGCACGGTTTAAAGTACTTTTCTGAAACAGTACTCAACATGTGTCTAAAAGAGCCCATATGATATTGCTGTCTTTAACAGGCCCTGTACACTGTAAATAAGGATGGTGCTATTTGCCAGCATCGCATCTCTGTCAGGACAAGGATCACCCCTAGGGCAGCAAATCTTACACCAGTATAGTTTTCTCTTGGATCATGGACTGGGGGATAATACTAACAGCTATGGGAAAGAGCCCCTTGGGACACTCTTTCAGGCATTTGAATAATGCTATCTCTCCACCATCTTTTCTCAAGACTAAATATACCCAGCTCTTTCAGTCTCTCTTCATAGGTCTTCAACTTCATTGCTCTTCTCTGAACCTGTTCCAATTTCTCTGAATTGTTTTGAAACTGTTGTGCTCAAATGTTGTGTTGTTTAATCCTCTCATCCCAACTACACACAAAACAGAAAGAAAATAAATTGCTAATGTGCTTCCCCCCTTCACGTTACTAGTTTAGGGTTATACATATGGTCGTATAATAAAAAAGGAAAGAGATAAGGACAAAAGGAAAAAAAAAGACGGTTGCTATGAGGGGACACTGCAGTGCTGATAGTCCAGCATTCTCCTTAATACTGTAGATCTGTGAAATGATAGCATGGATCTCTATCAGGATCTTGAATGCAAGGTAAGCAAAATTTCTTACAGTGGCAGAAGGGAGGGAGGGAGGGAAGGAAACTTTGATTAAGTTTCAGATAAAGTGGTATACAGCCAGAAATGAACTGATTCAACTTTTGCAAGAGTCAACATCACAAGACTATACACATCTGGAAGAGTTTTTCAACATCTACAAAGATGCAGCAGTGCCTGTACAACGTGAAACTGACAAAAAGGCAGAAAGATCTTACAAGTTGAATGCAGATATGTTGTGGAATGAAATGCAAATATCCATCATTTAGAAAATGTAACTAATTTTTGTACGGACTTTTAAAGAGGATCACATTACTATTTTGTATATTTTGGAACTTTTTCTTTTTTCTTGATTGCTGCATGAAGCACAGGGGAGTTTCCTTATCTGGAAATAAGCTCCTTTATACCTTCTGATGCACAAGGCAAGATTTTAAATGGACTTTTATTAATGACAATCTGGTGTCACCTATGGGATGAATGCAACAACGCAGGTGAATGCAGTGAGAAATAGTATTGTGTTCTTGCTGATTTTGTAGGGAGAAGGAGGCAGAATTAAGCTCTGTGAAGAGGTGGAGGGGACTCAGAAGTGAGGACTGTAGAGCAGTGGTTTTAGAAGTTAAAAAAAAAATCCTAAAAAGAGGACATAGAGAATTTTGGAAGAAACCACTGGTTGATCTGCCACTCTGGCTTTGAGTGGATACCACAGGGTATGGTAAAAAAAGTCAAAATAGTGGCCCCAATGTTGCAATTCACCCTCCACCCATTATGTGCTCTGCACTCTTGTCACTTCCATCATGACTTTTTTGATCTTGCCCTGCATACACTCCTGGTGGATACCTAGATAGATTAGTGGTGTCTGTCAAAAACAGGTGGATTGGTATGGAAGTATACTTACTGCGCTGAATACCAAATGGATAACTTCTTGTCCAGGCTAAAACTCTACACAGTATGGACTGAATATGTAGTAAAAGTGGCCATGATATCTCAAAGGTCTGTTCCTTCTCAAAAGTAGTTTTGTGACTCTTTTTAAAACATGTCCAACTTTTTAAAAAAAAGAAAAACAGCAGAGGGAAACATATACTTATGTCACTAAAAAGGAAAAGGACAAGAAAAAAGTAAAAATGAAGAAACTGCCTGAAGCATGATGAGATTCAGCTTGATAGGATGCCTATCTGTCACACAAAATGAAAAGACAGAAGAAGCATTTACACGCTTCACACAATTCTCTGGCTATGAAAATCTAACAACGCATCACATACGAAGAGAAACAAAATTCTGTCTATCCCAATTTCTCCCCAGAGTTTTGGATTCTGGTTTTTTTTTTTTTTTTTTTATCAAACCACTAGATACCTGCCATTCTTCCATTTTTGATTTTGGGGCTTTCGTCAGATAACTATCCTGTATGCTGCATTTATTCAGAATGTGCCTTTTCTTTTTCTTAGAGATTACTTACGAATATGTTCCCAAGCATTTGTGCACTGATTGCTATAGTACGTAAAGGAATACAGTAATACAATTATAACAAGGTTTCTGATGCTCATTTTATCAAGGGGCCTTACAGGCCTGGAAGGGGAATTGAAAGAATGGGTGGGATAGAGGGAGATGAACTGAAGTCTGCAGCAAAAATGCACCATTTATGAAATTAGTTTTAAAGAAATTCTTCGGGTTAAATTGTCAGGCAGGAACATAGGGTTTAGTGATTCCATGGATAATCACAGATCACGGTAGTGAAATCTGGTTACCTTATTTATTTAGAAGATTGACTGATTTATACTAAAATTACTTCAAGTGATTCTCCAGGTAGCTTATAACCAATACTCAAGCACCCTTTCTCTCTCCCCCTCCTCTCCCTCTCATATATGCACAAACACACACAGAACTGTGTCGTTACTCCTCTGGCCAGCTGATCGGGACTAATCCCTGAGCAATTACGAATGAAACTGAACATTGCTTTAGATAGTGTAGAGAGTAAGGAAGATGACCTTGATGGAGGTATGTAGGAGTTGTTGCCAGGCAAAAGGAGCTAAAGCATTTTTAAAGGCCAAAATAGACAACATTTGGAAGCAGCTCAGACAGATGCCTCCATAATTCACTGAACTATAAGGAGGAGGAGGAGGAGACTTGCAAGCATCTAGCCCATCTCAACAAAAGTAGTATTAGCCTTCGTGGGGAGTTGATTTTCTGGTCTGGCCAATCTGGTGGGGCAACAGGTAGGGAGAGAAACAAACTCTGGCATCTTTGACCAATGGATGGAGCCAGGCTGCTCTTTCCATTGCCATTATGCTCTTTTTTGGAGTAGCAACATCTACAGGGAAGATAAAAAAAGTCAAGATGGTGGTCACTGCCATCCTCGCCCTCTTTGTATGTACATGTAACTTTGATGAATGTTCAAATAGGCACAGCCTTGATCATGTGGCTGTCCCTGCCATCCTGACTTTTTTGACTCCTCCTGCAGACTGTACTGCTTTGAGGGCAGTGGCCTGGTGGACAGTGGTTGTTGCAGACTGAGTTTTTTCTGCCAGGGAGCAGGAAAGGAGGAAGGACATTACTAGATAAACTTTAACCTTCTTTAGGCATTCTGATCCACTGTACACCAAATTAAAATCATATGAAGGAAAATGGGATGTGAGCACATTAGATTTGCTGTACTCTGTTCAACTCCTATCATTACCCTCCAAGAATTGGAGGGATCTAAATTGTATAGAAAGTCTATATGAATAGAACAAATATCCCACTGTAGACATTCATGTTCCAACTCATGGGGGACAATGTTGATGAAAATAGCAGTGGAATAGATGGAAGTGGTTTTCACTCCCCCTAAAACAGTAAATTAATAGGCCTAAATAGGCTCTTCTGGATGTGTATATCTCATTGTCCTTGAGGAAAGTACATGGAACTTGAACCTTGGGAATATATTAGCTATGTACAGATAAACCATGTATACTTGTGATAGAAAAACAGCGAACAGCACATTGTGGTCTGTATAGGGCTTAAGAGATAAAAATTGGCTTCTGTTTTCTATTCTACAGCTTGGCTGTATGACCTTGGTTCAGTGTGTCTTCTCTTTCACACGGGTTAAGCATTTTAAGTGCTAAGTGTTGTTGTTTTGATGAGCGTCATCTTTGTAATTATTTAGCAGATATATTTCTTCACATGTGACTCAGGCCAGCTTTTCACCTGAATTGTGAATGGCTTCTGCCCATCATTTGTAATGTTTTTCACAGAGGCACACCCTGCCACGCAGAGTTAGTGGCCTGAGCTAGAAGCTGATGCCTAAAGGGTCCGAAATAGATTACCCTGACCATTATTTCTTCCAGACTGGGCCAGTCAGGAGATATAAGTTTGCAAGGGCAGACCTCTATTCCTGTATCTAAAGAAGGGTTTGAGGGCAACTTCGTAGGCATGGTACTAGATTCCCAGCTCATTTTTGCAGTCCCAAGCAATGGTAAGTTTTTCTCCAGAATGTAGTCCCACATGGTGAAATTTGCTAGATCCTGGAAAACTGATTTTCAGTGTCTTTCTCATCAATCTCACATGACATCATAAAGGAAACATTCATAAGAAATATTCACTGCACAAAAGTAAGGGGGAAAAGTCACATCCTGATGAATTCAGCAAGTAAAAACCTCCCATAAACTATGGGTTTTAGGCTTCTTCTGTTATTCCCATCTTTGGTTTGGCACTGGCTTCCCTTCCCTTTCCTTTTTTCTTTTTACTGCAAATTATGGCCAGAGGTAGAGGTATAGGACTGCAAAGCAACCAACTGCTCAGATTGGCAATGCTACATAAAGAGTTACAATGATTTTTCTTCCTCCATACTATACAACCAATGCAGCAGTATTGTGTTATTATGGATTGGGAAGCATCTGATGATTGCTGTTATAGAAGAGAATATATGTAGTTCAGGGTTGAATGGTGGAGCCCTTGGTGCTCTCCGAGCTTGGTTGTTTGCTTGCAGATGTTTCATTGCCCAACTAGGTGACATCATCAGTGCAAGTTGTGCAACCCCAGACTTACTCACACTGATGATATTACCTAGTTGAGTAATGAAACATCTGCAAGCAACCAACCAAGCTCAGAGAGCACCAAGGATACCATGATTGCTTTTATGCCCTGATCAGGGCTACAAGGGAACAAGCACTAGCACAGAAGCTTATACAAACCCTGTACAGAGTCCCATTTCAGAATTAAGTTGTGGGGTGGGTTTTGAAAAGATGATTATTATGCAATTGGCATACCTCATTCATGGATTGTTTTGAGAGAGGTCCAAATGCTATTGCAGCTGGGCCCTGCTTCCCCACAGCTTCTTTCAAAGAATCATAGAACTGGAAAGGGATATTTAGGTCATTGGCTGCAGTCTCCTGGGCTGGGAGCTGGCTACATGTGTATTTTCTTATGGCATCCCAGTAAAGAGGGCTTGTAGATATCCAGTTAAGGGGAGCTCATTGACTTTCTGTGTCGTTGTTTCCATGGTTGGACTGCTCTTACCATTAGAACATATTTTCTTAGCATTCAGTTGGAATCTGCCTTTTTTCACAAAACAAAAATAAAGGCAAAGACGAAACATTAATAAAGAAAAGTTGGAATTGCTTCACAGTGTCTTCTGAATGGAGTCTTCTGCTGAGAAGCTTCTCAGTCCTGATTTAGAAACCAGATGCCATCCAGCAACAGCCCTATTCCCCACTTGCCTGGGAATAAGCATCTGATATTAGGAGGGGGCCTATTTTTGAATAAATAAAGATTGTGCTTTTACCATTCCATTAGTCCATTCTTCTGTTTCAAAGGCTATCAAACTTTTAAGAAGGAAGTGGGGAGGGGGGAAAGAGAAACAGTTTGAAACGCTGTGGGAGATGGAATGTTAATGTTGTGTTTTCCCTCAGAAACCAACTGAGTGGAACCCATCTATTAGCTGAATGTAAAAAAAAATGAAAAATAAAAAATGAGGTCCTTAATACAACAGGACAAATCCTGCAGAAGTTGATCTGGCACTTTGAAAGATAGCATCTTGCATTTCCCTCACTATGTCTGGCTCAATATGCCAGTGGCTGAAATATTCATGCTACTGGGGTAGCATCATATTTTTAAAAATGGCATCCCCATTGCCCTGTCTGTCATTAGTCCATACAGATAAATTTATCACCCTATCCTGGTTGTATTCTATTTAATTAAAGAGGCTGAGATAAGAGCTGTACTGTTTCTCCAGCGTAGAAAATACGACAACCCAAGAAGAAAAATTATTCTAGATTGTGCTAAATATGCTTGACAAATGAAACCCATCAAGAACTGAAATGAAGTCTTTTACTTCAATCTCCTGCCTTTTACCAGAGCATGGAGCTTTCCTTTTCTAATGCTTACACTCTGTCTTACTTTTAAGGTCACTGAAACAAGGACAGACTCTTTAACAGGTTTGATTATTACAGCGAATTTCACAGAGCTAAGTTCTTGCACTACTCTCCCATTTTATAAAAGGCACAGTCCCAGTAGTGGGGTGAGATGAGATTCTGCTGATCACATGATATTGTAACTGGATGCTTGTACCTGTAAGCAATTTGAATATATCTCATTGGCACATTAACATTTTATCTGGGGACAGGAAATGCTGTTTTAAGGCATCTGAAATACTATGGGAAAAAGCTATGTACGTTACGTTGAGTTCCTTGGAGGAAAGTTGGGATATAAAAAGAAAAGCAATCCATAGTCTATCTTTGGACAGTGGTAATATACCATTATATTCAAATTGCAGATAACATGGCAATATGAAAGAAATCAGGTACACCTTCCCAGAATAGAATTTGCCCATCCAATATGAACAAACCTGTGCTGATGTGAGGCCAATTTCCAAAATCTCTGATCCTTTCCTAATCTCAGAAACCTCATTTCTCTCCCTTGCTTCAGAGATGGATGAAACTCAGATTCCAGGCAAGTCATCCCATGTTTATGGGTATCAGTATTCCCTTACTGAAAAATATCCTTACATGCAATTTTGTTAGAATGGACTTTCATAAGGTTTGGTGCCATGCAATATTTTCAGGATTTATTGGGATAACAAACTTCAGAAGAGCTCAGAGGAATGCCAACTTTATTGGGTTCATCTGTAACACTCAGCTGACACCATGTGGACAGAAAGCCCTTGAGGCTTCTCAGTGCATTGGTAAATAATTTCAAAAATCTGTCTTCCCTGGAAACTGCCTTTATAGCAGCCTATTGGAAGAAATGCCATGCATGCACCAGAGAAACATGCACAAATGCATGTGGACAAATACACAAATTGTGTATATGTGCATACGTGTGTGTGACACTAGAAACTTATTTGCTTCTCTTTTTTGTGAATGAAGCAGAAAGACTGTTACTGTAGTAAAAGCTTTAGGAGAAGCACACTCAGCAACTGTCCAGTTTGATACAGAAAGAATGAGCATTGACTGGCTGGTTTATCTGTCTTTACCTGTTGGCTAGCTCATACTGATTAATGCTTGATTGATGGTGCTCTCTGCAAACTCTAGAACTTCATAGCAGTATCACTGTGCTGAAAGCATTTGAAATTTGCAGATGGTGAGGATAATGTGGAGAAAACACTGGCTGGCCTTAAAGTGCAGAGGGAATTATTCATAAATGGAAAGTTTGGTGGTGTGGTAGTCCTCTAGGATTAGATCATCAAGGAAGCAGGGTTAAAAGTCCGTCAAAATGTTCACACTAAATGATGTTAAAAATCCAAGTCCTCTTCTATTCATGGAAGGCTGTTTGACTGAGTGGAATGGAAAGAAGGAGGTAGATCTTCTTCTCCAGTGGTTTTCTATTCCCTTTTCAGTTTCCTATTAATTGTCCCCCCCCACTCCCAATTTTAAATCTTCTTTAGAGAATGTGTGAGAACCACAGCACTAGGAAGGTGGCAGAAGAGGCTGCAGGAGAAAGCAGGAATTAATAAAAATAATCTCCCTATCCCTTCTGTTCAGTGAAGTCTGCTACATTAAAGAGCTTTCAGTGAACCAAAGGCCAATTTTGGCTAGAGTGATTCAATGAATTTATGGAAATTAAATCCATAAATATTTTCAGGACATTCCTCAGAGACTCTGAAAAACCCCTAAAAGTTCTCTTTAAAGGTATCTTACTTTCTTTTTCTGATTCCTAATCAACAACCATTGTGGATCCCTATTATTCAAAAGGTCAATAGTTCTTTTAAGGAATTTAATTGTTACCTAAGAATCTGCTCTTCTTCCAAGGAATTCAGGGTGGACTATACAGTCTTCTCCCATTTTACCCTCCTAGCGAAAGTCTTCTGTGGATTAGGCAGAGATTCATGATAATACATTAACTTTCTGACTAAGAAGGGACTTGAATCTCTTGCTGCTTCATAATGCTAACTCATCTTAGAAGACAAGGTTTGAGGGGGACTTCAATCTATTTTTATTTAACAGTCTATATATGATTTATGGTACCTAATAAATACTTAAGACAGGGCAAAGCTATGCTTCCATTTTGCCACAACTCTTTTAGCTGTACCCGTAATTTATTTCACATTTGCTGCATATACACACGGTGAATGGGAGTCCTGGTGTGAGCAGATGGCGATGTTTGGCAGATGTAGGGCTGCATCACAGAACAGAAGGTTCATATATAGAGAGTGGCCAGCCTTGCAATTGATAACGATGTCAGCAGCTTGGTTCTACATCAGGAAGCTTTGATGTATTAATAGCTGAAGGTGAGCTCTCTCTCTCCTGAATTACTTCTAGCAAGCACCATGTTCCTCAGGAAGCATAAAGCTTCTATTCTGTAGACCCTGCCCCCCCCATAGCATACAGTTAGTGATTGTATTAATTCCAAATCTATAAATAACATAGTCTCCAATTTCTTTTCTTTATCAAATATTTGGTTAACAGCTGTAGATGCTGATAAGCTTAAAAAGGTAATCAGTCTTCGTGTCCTGCAGTCAAAGAAAAAGAAGTCTTCCCTGCTCAATTTATTCTGATTAGCCCTAACCTTGGTGAGCAGAGCAACAATGCTTAAGCCTGTTTGATTCAGGAGAAAAATAAAATAAATTATTTTTATTTGAAGAGGCTTTGCATAAAATTTGAAAAAAAAATCTCTAACAAGATTCACCATATGACAGCCTCTTCTCTCCCTCCAGGAACCTCTGTGGAAGTCCTGATCTTCACCAATGGCCTCTGTGGAGACCTTCTTTTCTGTCTGCAAGACTTTGTGGGCACCAGCAGCTTTTATCCTTGTATCCTGTATCCTGGTAACATGCTTCATAAGCTACTGGGGTGATTCTTCTATCATTGAGACTCCTTGATGGCCTCTTTCCTTTATGAACTCAGTGCAAATCCTTGACTAAATAAAAAACAATTTGGTCCATCGGACTGGAATAGCTAATGCTTGTCCTGAACAGATATATCTAGGTTTTTCTCTTTTGTGAGTGTGTGTGTGTGTGTGTGTGTGTGTGTGTACACCTTCAAATCAGTTTTTGACTCCTGGAGAATGCCAGGATAAGCCCTGCAGTTTTCTTGGCAAGGTTTTTTGGAAGTGGTTTGCCATTGCTTGCTTCCTAGGGCTGAGAGAGTGACTGGCCCCAGATCATCCAGCTGGCTTTTTGCCTATGGCAGGACTAGAATTCATGGTCTCTTGGTTTCTAGCCTGGTGCCTTAACTACTACTCCACAACTAACCCTCCAAAGTCTATTATGGGGAATAGAAAGGAGTGGCTGAAGCCCTCACTTTACCCTGCAATGTATTATGGGATCCACTTACCTAATCCATCACTGATGAGCTAGATTTCTATAAGCCAGTGCAGTTATTGAGTTCAGGTACTTAGTGATCAAAATGGAGTGTTGTATACATGAATACATGAATACATGAATGAGGGAGTCCTGATCAGTTTGGGCTAATTTACTATGTGGGGAAAGAGTAAATGAAGAGGCACACTGGGGTCCCAATAGTGGGTCTGGCTATTCATGCTAAGCTTGGAGGAAGTTTTCACGAGGGGAAGGACGTGCAAGCGATAAGATGGCTGTAACAGATCAGAATGACAAGTATGAGTCAGAAGAGATGCATACTGATAGATTCCTAAGGATGTAGAATGTAATCAGGAAAATGCTCAAAGGGTAATTTCTCTGGAAAGAAAATTGCTTTGGCCAAATTGACGTAAGTCAGTTAACAGAAGGAAATCCTTCAAATTGTTAGCTTAATTCTTCCCTTCCAATTATTTTTATTTTTCATAATATACAAATTTTAAAAAATGAAAGAAAAGATTATAATGAAAGTATAAGAAATAGAAGAATCACAGAAGGAGAAAAATAGTTGAAAAGAAAAGAAAAGAAAAAACAACAGAAGAAAAAATACAAACATATACGAACATTTAACAACATGACTTCTGACTTCCTTTGCAAAGGACATATGCAAAAAATATTTCTTACAACCTTGTTTAACTTTATAGTATAACTTCTACTTTTCCCAATAGTCTATTATTATAATGAACCATCAAGCCCATATGTCTCTATTTGAATATGTTCAATTTCACACAGAAAATCAATAAATTGCTTCCAGTCCTTCTTAAATGTTTTCAGTGTTTTTTCTTTTATAATCGCCATCAATTTCACCATCCCGGCAAGTTCTGACAACTTAACTATCCACTCCTCTGCTGTAGGTAGTGCCTGGTCTTTCCAGTGTTGAGCCAGAAGCAGTCTTGTGGCTGTTGTTATGTAAAGAAGTAGAACACCATGTTCTTTTTCTAAATGTGTATCCATCATCCTCAATAAAAAGATTTCTGGTCTCAATTGGATGTCCGTTTTCAAAATTTTTTATATAACTGTACGTATGTCCATCCCATTTTTTTTTTTTTTTACTTTTTTACAGGACCACCAAAGGTGGTAAAAGGTTCCTTCCTGTCTTTTGCATTTCTAGCAGGCATTTGATATTCCTTTATACGTTTTAGAGAGTTTATCTGGTGTCAAATACATCATCTTGTAGAAATTTTCTTTAAGGTTATAACGTTCTGTAAATTTGAGACCCTTTAACCACATATTTTCCTATTGTTCAATTTGGACATTATACTGGAAATTTTTTACCCATTCTTCAAATGGTTAGCTTGATTCTCATGGCCTGCATCTTGTTATTTTTTTACAAAATTTAGAAATTATTGTTACCTGTTCTAAGACTCTGAGAAACAAGAAAGGCAATTGTCTTTTGTAACAAAAAGGAAAAGCATTTCAATCTCTGTTGTGCTTAAAACTTGTTGCAAAATAAAAAATTGATGGAGCAAACACAGTTCCCAGGGCTTTAGTACAGTAGCTGCGTGCTAAGCTATAATGTGATTGCTTCAGCTTTGTCTTTGCATGCTGTATAAACCCAGCTATTGAGATTTGTAAATCATAGTTTATAGCTTAGCATGCTGTGTAGTCCTCGTTTAGTGACCACAATTGGGACCGGCAACTCGGTTGTTAAGCGAAGCAGTTGCTAAGTGAAACCATTACTGCAACTTTCCTTTGCTTTACAGACCTGTGAAGGTCGTAAATGCAAGGATTGATTGCAAAGTTATTTTCATCACCGTCACTAAACATGGACTACCTGTACTGTATTTTGGATGGCAAAAATTTGGAAAAGCACTACATGGTAGCAAATGCAGAAACCGCTTAAGTATTTGCTACTGTGTAGTGGTTGTCTGAATCTCTTTGCTGCCATCTAATGGTCATCCAGATTGTTGCAGTTTAGATAAGGTTTATGCAATAAATCACAATTAAACAAATGACAGATTAGTGAAAACTCAGTTGGTAAACTCAATTAGCGTATGTAATGTGTAAATTTAGTAATTGTACTTTCAATAGGAACTGAAGTGAATCATGGGTCCTGTATGAAACATATACTAGGAAGTATGCACCATACTTTATATGTCCAATAACAATGTACATCTACAATAAACACAAAATACATGAAGTATCCTTCATCTAGCTGTAGAAAGCATTAAAATGGGAGCAAAGTTTCTATCTGCCATAATATTTTGTAATCTAGTCCAGTATTCTGTATCCTCCAATGGCAGATAGAAACACAGTAGTTAGGAAGTTCATATGATAGACAAGGCAGAAAAAGCCTTTCACTACGGTTCCCCAGCAGCTGATATTTACAGTGTACTTTCTGTGAGGAGATTGTGAACAGCCATCGAGACTAGCCAGTGATAGCTTGAATCTCCATGACTTTGTCCAGTCTTCTTTTAAAATGTCCTAAACTTTGATGGCTATCACCATATCTGACAGCGGTCAACTATGCATTGTTTCTGCACATCAGCACTCCTTCAATACTATCTAAGGAGTGGAGGGAAAATACCATAGGGATGTTGTTTTAGGCATGCTATGTACTTTTACTAGTCCAGTAGCGTTAACCATTCTCATTTAATTTGTTGCAGAAGAAATTAGTGTCATCTTTGTCTGAAACAAGGACATTTTGGTGAAATTCTGAGGGTTCTTCTGAGCTCAGTGGACTAAGTACAGGTGGCATATCTTTCAGGGTGTCCACATCTTCGCAGTGACCTGCAGCCTCCCAGACTCCCATTCCTTCAAGGGAGAAGGAACTCCTTCTGTGTGGCTATTTACTTGATAATTATTTATAAATCAAATTTACAGGCTGCCCAACTCAGAGCAATTTTGGATGGGTTCAAAATAAAAACAACCAATATGATACAAACAAATGAAGGCACTAATCTGGAGATTAAAATAACATCCCATTAATGAAATTCCCACAGTGGACACGCTTCCTATCTTAGTGTCTGGGGAAAAAGCCAGGTCTTCAAGGCCCATTTAAAGGACAGCTGAGTCAGGGTGACTGGAACCTCCAGGGGGCTACTAGTCCAGAGGGCAGATCCTGTGATAGTGAAGGCACAATGCCTAGGTCCCACCAGCATGTCCACTGCATCAGATCTTTCTGTCAGATCTTACCTGAAGGTAAGGGGTGAAACATGGGAGAAAGGGGTGAAATATGGGAGAAAGGCAGCCCCTCATATAGCCAGGCCCTATGCTATGAAGGGCTTTATAGATCACAACCAGCACTTTGAATTGCACCTGGAAAAGCTTCTGGTAACGAATGCAGCTTGTACAGGAGAGCTCCTGTTTCCAAGTTGTTTTCAAAGGCAGCCCACATATTGTAGAGCACATGGCAGTAGCCCACAAACAAGGTAACTAAGTCATGAGTGATGGTGAGAAAGGAAAGGGCACACGTGGTACACCAGTTGAATCTGCCCCCCTTAGCCACAGCTGCCACCTGCTCCTTGAGCAAGAATTGTGACTCCAAGATTGTGACTGAGGAGGTTGCCAAATGATGGACATGTATAATGGACATGAAGCCACACCAGCCCCTTCCAGGACTCTACAACAATTAAACTATAATCCATCTCCCTTTTTCACAACATAAGTGGCATCCATAATTTCCACTTTTTAATTTATATTTATTAAGAATTTTCATATAATAAAAAACAAATCAAAAGGAAAAAAGAAAAGAAAAAACGTACAAAAAAGACAAAGAAAACTAAAGTTAATATATAAATGACTTCCAACTTTTCAACAGATAATTACAATCTTATTGTCCCCCCTCCCTTTTAAATACTTTACAAATCCCCTCACCCCTTCATTTCCTCTGCATCTTTCTTAATGTTCAAATCCATAAATAATTAATTCATTTTTTTCTTCTTTCAGCAAAAAGTCCATATAAGGTTTTCAGTCTTTCAAAAAAGTTTTTGTTGTGTGTTCTCTGACCAAATAAGTCAGTTTCACCTTTCTGCAAATTCTGACATTTTCACAATTCATTCTTCCACTTTGTTCCTGAAAATATGAATTCCTCTCCCAAATTTTTATAAATCAAATATTTTTTATTTCTCTCTTATATGTATTTCTTGTAAACAAATCACATCTTGTTTTAACTTGTTCAAATAATGAAATACCTTTTTCCTCTTTTGCGGGTGGGGGGGCATTAGCTCCATTTACATTCCATGTTAGGCACCAAAGATCCATATCTATTAGGAACATTTTGATAAATCTATTCCTGTGGCACCCAATATTGTAGTCTCTCCCTAGTCTTTTTGTATTTTTTCTTCTTGTTCTCCCTGCTCTTCACCTTGTTCTAATTGTACTTTCTCTAAATTATCTTTAAATTTCTCATAGAAATCCCTTGTTTTTTGTGCAGAGTTCAGCCTGTACTTCTGTTGTTTAAATGTGAAAATTATTCCTTCCAATTTATACCAATGAAATGATAACCTCTTCTGTTTGAGTTTGTCTGACAAAAAGGCATATTCCTTTCTCTTCCATAAAATTCTAGTTGGTATCTTTTCCAGCAAAATTACATATCTATTGTTTATTTTTAATTTATTATGGAAATGTTGCTGAAGAACCTGGTCTCTTATCTTCTTTCTTACAAAGTGCTTACACTTACAAAATATATTCCTTGGTACTTTTCTCACTTTTGCACGTCTAGTATTAATTCTGTACACTTTGTCCAATTCTGATTTCATATCTTCATCCCATTCCAAAAATTTAGATAGGGACTCCACAACTTTCTGTCTGAAGTCTTCATCAGGTTCTTCTTGCACTGCTCTCGATCTTAAACAAAATTCCTTCTTTCTTAATTCTAAAAGAGCCATATTTTCTAAAGCCTTTTCCATTTCTCTATTGGTTATTTCTGCTTTATTTTCCAAAATCTCTATTTTATCCTTATTCTGTTTAACTTTTCCAGTTATTTTTTCTATAATCAATTTTTTATCCATATTTTTTCCATAGTTATGAATCTTCCTTTTAGTCTTTCTTCCAAATTTGTCAGCTTTTCTTCAACTGATGCAATAATGTTCTTCCCCAATTCCTCAAGCATTTTTTGCAAAGTCTCTTGGTTAAGCCCTTGTTTTCCCCCCATCCACTGTCCTTCTGATCCCTTCCTTGTTGTAATCGCATCTATAGCTTTTGCAGTTTTTCTCACAGTAGCCATTTTTCTCTGTAAGAAAATTTATAGTCAAAGAGAAAGAAAAAAAAACTATGAAGAAACTCCCAATTAAAAATTTCTTATTTACAATTTCCACTCTGTATCAAAGTCTGTATTCCAAAGATCTTACATAATTTCATATTTCCTGTTTTTCAGTCATATCTTTGTTTAGTGAAGCCAGCCAATCCCCTTTGTCAGTTAATCCAAACAATTCCTCTTCCCATGGAGGTGTATTTTATTTAATTATTTCAATTTTTTACAATTACCAAATTAACAAAACTCCAAAATTGACTGTTGCCTTATCCCATTTTTAATTTTCTTAGTCCAAACTCCTGGCAACCTGTTTCCTTCTAACATTAACCCTAACCTTAACCCTAACCTTAACCCTAACCCTAACCCTAACTCTAACCCTAACCCTAACCATCTTATCAAATGGCAGTGGGCATATGCTGTTTCTTGCAATTCTCCTTAAGTTTATATTAAACTTTCTGTCTTACAAAGAATGGATTCAGTTTTGCTTGCTAAGTTATTGTAAAGAAAATAACCTCCCCTGTCTATTCTTAGTATTTTTTTTTAAAACTACCAATAAACATATTTATATGACTGTTCCTACTGTAGTGTAATAAATTCCAACCAAGAAATGAACAACTGTGCAATAAAATGATTAATTCAATGGCAATAATGTGCTGCTTATTAAATATTGTTTGGGATTGCTTTTGCTTAAGCACTGAAGCTGCTTCTTGATCTGTTTGCACAGGAAAAACAATATTATAGCCATAGATTTGTTAAAATTAATTTTCCTAGCAGGCAGACTATGCAGGAAGGCAATTGGATACAAGTAATTATTCAGCCAGGTCACGCAGCATTTTAGGTTGAAGTATGTAATTACGTTTGAGTGTTTTGCACTTGCCTGCATTCCAAATGATGGAATAACTTGAATTTAGGGAGCCTGCATCAGATTCAGATGAATTAGAAATCCTGTTACTTTCCAAGACAAAGAAGGGTTCCTTGTCCTCCAAGGAAATTAGAATCAAATTTGAACTTTGTGCAGCCGTTTCAAAGGCAATCTGAAAAATAAACGGTGTTTGCCAAAACAGCGACTGAACTCCTGCCCGTGGCATCTCTAGTGGGAGAAGAGAGAGGAGAAGGCATCTTTCTTCATACTGAAAAGAAGACAAACCCTATCCTGACAAGCTGTTACTTTGACGCAACAAAGGTTGAGTTACATTGAGGATTCCTAGTGAGAAAAGGCTGTTACTTTCCTTAGAAGTCTTGTTTGTTTATTAGAGAATTTGTAAGGCCACCCAACTTATAATGTATGACTCCATATGGAGGAATTTTTAATGTATGCCACCTAATCAGAACCCAACCAGAATAGACATAATATAGGAAACACAATCATTATACCCATAGCCAAGGCTGGAAAAGCAGACCTTCCCTTTTCCAACAGAATGGACTCAATTATTGACCTGGCCCAATGAATGGGAGAAGAGCCAGGCTTCATGGCTCTGTGAAAGGCTAATAGAGTTTCCCATGTGGTGAGGCACCCAGGTGGTCCCTCCCCCATGATGTCCCTCTAACCATGTGGTAGAACTGGAATTTAGATTATTCTGAGTCTGGGTCACTGTAGAATGGGATTCCCTTTGCAATGGCTTCCGGTTCTGAGCTATGCCATCTGTCTGCATTCTGAAAAGATAGGAACAGAAGGAAAAAAACAGGGCATTAAATCCCTAACCCTAACTCTCTCAGTCTCTCCTTTGAAGAAATAGATTTGGATGCTCCACTATGGGAGAGATGGAATATGATAAATATTGGGCATAAAGTGACGGTTTTGAAGTCATTGTAGATTACCAAATGCATTGGAAACATGGTGGCTTTTGGCCATTAGGGGATGGGAGAAGTGCATGTCAGTAGGCATCCCTTTTGTCAGGCAACACAGTTGTCATCAATTGCCAGAGGCCACAAGGTTAGTGATTCTTAGACTTCTCAGCTCAAAATGTTCTTAATGATGTTAAAATTATGTCTGATCACATCCAAGTTCAACTAAGTTTAGAATTTGTTTTTTGCCTTCATCTTTTTAACCTCTTTTCCTGGAGAATCTCTGGGGCTCACTCATGTATCTTAAATATATAATGTGAGTGCATATCTCTTTATATCTGTTGGTCTGATATACCTGAGGAAGGTCATGGAGGGAGATCACCTCTTGCACCAGGAGAGCTCCATCCTGCTTCACTCTGTACTCCCTCCTCATGCTCCGCTGATCTGTCAGCTGAGGAATCTATCAATCAATATCTTTAAACTGTCCTGCAATAAAAATTAACCTCAGCACCAGTTGGCAATCCTGTCATTGAAGCAGAACAGGGTCTGCCCATCATATGTTGCCATATGTTTCTACCAACTCAGAGACTGGAGGAATGCATATTAATGCAGCTGTAAGGAAATTAATTGTACTGAAAGCAATGGTGCACCCTTTCCTTTTATTATAGTAATTTTATTAAAGCTTATAATTATAAAGATAAAGGACTAATACAAACTAGGGAAAACATAAAAGAGTAAAATGAGAGGGAAAAAAGTGCAAAAAGACAAAGGAAAAAAACTTATATATTAAAGAAAAAAGATACATAAAGAAATAACTTCCCTCTTCACCATGACAAGTACAAACAATTTTAGTAGCTTATCATCTTCTCTGATACTACAACAAAAGCATTCTTCATCCCATGTCTCATCTCTTATTTATAAACAGATTCTTAAAACCTCATCATTTAATTCGAGTCAGCAAAAGTCCATTAAGAGTTACCAGAAATAACAATCTATGTATTTTAACCCTAATCAAATAAACTAGCTTTATATTCCTTTGCTTTATTTTTAACACAGTAACTTATCACTTTCTCTAAAAATACAAGGGATCTCTTCTTTCCCTATCTTATCTCTTATCTATAAACAAATCTTTACAGCCTTGTCATTCAGTCCTGGTCAGCAAAAATCCACTAAGAGTTGCCAGAAACAACATATATATTTTAATCTTGATCAAATAACCCCTCTTTATATTCCTTCATTTTACTTTTAACTATCTTGATTTTTATTCCCTTTGAACAGAATCCCAGGACTTGATTTTTTTCCATTTTCTCTTTGTCTCTTCTCAGAAAGTCCTTCAAAACTTTAACATGTTTCTTTTGTAGATCCAAATGAAAAAAACAAAAAAAAAACCAAAGTTACTCTTTTGGTTATTTGTATATCTCTTTTAATTGTTTAGACATCAGTCAGTTTCATTTGTGTATCCAGTGTAACGTCTTTATCCATATCGTTCTTGTAATCTGTCATTTTTAAATCTACATTCAAATCAGCCTCAGTCCCAGTCTTGTTATTAAGAGACAATCTTAAAAGTAACTTCTGAGTGCATTGATCTCAAATAACCTTAAATATGTAACCTTAAATATGTTAATTATGGAGAATAATTTGCTCCATTTTGTATTAGTTGCTGTTTATTTCAAAATAGTTTTAAAAGTCCTTAATCTTACATAAAACTTATTTCACTAAGGATTGAAGGAGACTCACCTGATGTAATGAAACTTGCCGATCTGCAGGTTCTTAATATCCAAAAAGCAGTTAACAAGCAATTTCCAAAAGTGATTAAGAGAGGAAGAATGTGAACCCAGTGTCCTTTTGAAGGCTCTGAATTGCAGCTTAGGCAAAGATGACAATTCCCTCAGCTCCCAGAGCTCTAAACCCACTGGAGACCGCTGTCTTACAGTCTCTTCGCTGGGAGCTACTGTCAGGAGTACATGTGGGCAATCCTGAGTCCTCTTCTTGTCCAAAGAGGAATTCCGAGAAGCCGGTCCATTTGCCAACTTCTCATTCCACCATGATCGTCAGCTCCACTCACTGAGCAGCCATCTTCAGTTAGCTATAGCTTCCCCAGAAGTTCTTTTTCAATGATGCACCCTTTCCTGATTAGCCTGCCTGCCTGCCTGCCTGCCTGCCTGCCTGCCTGCCTTCCTTCCTTCCTTCCTTCCTTCCTTCCTTCCTTCCTTCCTTCCTTCCTTCCTTCCTTCCTTCCTTCCTTCCTTCCGAGCATGGGTGAAGGAATTTCTATTGCTGTAGGAGATCTAGTGGCTTAAGCAGAGGCATTCATTTTTATCCTTGTTCTAAGCATTTCAAGCTAACAAAAATGAAGACAGTCCTCAGTCACCTTCAAATTGCTTCTGAGAGTTTGGAGAATAAAAATGCTGGAAATGCCCTAAGTATCATCAAGAAAAGTTCTACTTAATTGCCTTATTGATCTTATTAAGGGGAAGGGATTTATGATTGATTGTGTTCTACCATTTGAGTGTTGTGTAAAGATTGAGGTAATGGAGGCATACTTTTTTGTTCTTCTCCTGAGTGGCTTCCCAGAACACTATCATGAAACTCTATTATTTAAAGCAATATTTGAAGTAATGGCTTGCTCTAGCATATAATCAATCATACCCTTCCTTTACAACTGACTTCCTTAAATATCTAATTATTACATTTTTTCAGATTTTGCAACAATGTCATTATATGTTATACATTTCCCCCTTAATTAATCGACCAATTGTTTAAATAAGATTGGTTGAGTTCTTGCTCATGTTATTATAAAATGGTTATTTTTTAAAAAATGCCTAGCAGAAGAGCCATAATGGTTTATTTCAGAAGCGGGTAAATTTTAGGTAATTGAAGACCACTTTTTACATTTGTTGGCTAGCCAAGGCCAAAGGAGTTCAGGTAAATGATACAAAGTCTTATTTTTTTATTGGGTTTAGTATGTGTGTGTACAGTATGAGTTTTTAAGGCCTTCTTTGTTTTCTCCTTTTCACTATTTAAAACCAATTTTTTGGATTTCCTGTACCATTTTTGCATGTTTCCTACTTTAAAATGGCCAGAAACTCTGCCCTGTCATTACTTTTTTGCCCTTTGTTTTCCCAACTTTTGGGTTACATGAATATATTTGATAATTCATCCCATTCAAAATATTCAGATCTATCAAAGCACATTTCTCCTTGCAGTCAGAGCACACCTAAAGGATGCCTATGACCCAGGCATCTGGAAAGGTCCAGTCTGCGGTATGAAGATACTGGTTTCATGAAAGAGACAAACATCTGTATATATCCTGTTTTAGAGATGTAAAGGAAACTTATCTGGATCTCTCTGATATCAAAGATCTGCAAAACAAAGTCTGTTGTAGATTGGACAAGTTGTACTGCATAGAGTCCACTAGCGTCCAAAAGTGCATATTTAAGGAAACTGCATTCAGTTTAGGGATATACTAATGACCAGCTGTGTATTAAAAAAACATGTAGTAGAAAATTTTGCAATTTAAAAGCAGTACATTTTGGAAAGCCGCATGAAAAATGTGGTGTTTGGGGAAATTACTTACAATAACAAACACAGATTTCGCAGTAGTTGAAAGCAAACAGGAAAATGACAGAATGAAAGACTACATCAATATTGCTGACAATAATATGAATGTATTTAGATTGATCCATAAATCTATACCTTGTTTAATGATTTGACTAATTAAGACTGCCTTCTCCCATAGGAACCTGTTAGGTTACTGAGATCTTGACTGCAGGCCCATTTTCTAGTACAGCCTGCTTTCAAAATATTATATTATTCTTTTGAAGGTAAGCTGTTCTCATGCTCATGCAAATCTAAATAGTGTGCTTCCTGCATTCCCTGATCTTCACAAAGCAGTGTCCCAAATCACAGACAGAGCTAATACTTGAATTCAAACAAATGTGAGCGTAGTTCTTTCCCAATTCCCCCTCAACTGAGTTGTGAAGGTCATAGAGGGCAAAGATCAAAGCAGGCAAGATGCATATCGGTAGGTGGTGGGGAAGCTTAACCATGTTCGTGATTCAAGTATTCATGTGTACAGTGGAATATATCTGCCTAGGGCTACGGATTTGCCTTAGGTCTCTGCATACGTTACTCAGTAGCTCAAGAATCACTTTTAATATTTTTTTCTAATGCTGCTGTGATAACAAACTAGGGGAATGGGATCAGCCACATGGGTCCAACTCCCCTGATCAATCTTAGCCATGGAGGTGGTGATAACATCAGAGGAAAAAGATTGCATGTAGCACTGAAAGTAGAAAAACATAGAAAAAAGACAGTTGCCATGACATTGTTTTAAGGCAGCATTTTTCAACTTTCTACCCTCCATACATATTGGAATGCATCTCCCAGAGTTCTCACCTAGCACGACCTTTAGAATTTGCTGCTCAAAAATTCTGGAAGATGTATCCCAGTATCTCTGGAGGGTACAAAACTGGGGAATTGCGATCTGGAAAGTGCTTCGGTAGGGAAAGCTGCTATAACCTAAACTGTCATGGGAATCCCTTGTTTGAAAAACCGCTCTGCTGGGTCAGAGGGCAGGAGTATTGGCCGACTCGAGAGGATTCCTGGCAGGCAGAAAGTGAAGAAATCTGCAAGGTGAGCACCATTGTGAACAACTGGGGAGGAGAACATCCATGGTATGGATACACTGAAGTCTTCAGAAGCTTTTCTTTGGATCTCACTGCTAGGCCTGGTGACTGCTTTCTCTAGCTGTGTCCCAGCTTTCAAACATGATTCTCAGCAAGAGTGGCCTGGCAGAGGGTTTATTGGTGATATTTTTGCTGAGAGATCTTATTTTCTGAAGCTTGAGAGCTTTGTTTTTAACTTGGATGTTTTAGATGCTTCTTTTCTCCTGGCCAATTTATTGCTGTTCTGTTACATGAGTTGCTAATTGTTGTTATATTTTCTTCCCTGTTCTGCAAACGGTGGTATTGAACAACAGGATATTGAATGGGTAATTAAGAATAAATGCATTTGGCACTTAACCAATACTCACTGTGCTTGAAAACTAAACATAAATTACATAGAGAAATAAGCGATAAGTGATAAGTGTATGGAAAGCCATTTTTCCTGCCACCCTCCCAGCGATCATCATTTTCAGAACGGTTGGTTCTTTTGTTGAAATAGACAGTAGGGCTACGCATACTTGAAAACACTTTGAATGAAGTATTTTGGACTCTCTACTGTTAATTTCAAAATACGTACAGCTCTGAAGATAGTAAAAGGCTGCATACATTTATGATGTAAACATACATCTGCCATTATAGGTTTTGTGGTATATGCTATTTGTAAAAATGAAGCCTTGCCCCCACTTTGTTTAAGCAGGAAATCCTGGGGCACTTAACAGTATTTCATGATTATTTATCAAGGATTTAACATCTCTTACATTATGAACATGTCCCTAATACTAGGAGATGCCACAATGAAAGATCATAAACATTGAATGCAGAAGAAAGAAAGAAAGAAAGAAAGAAAGAAAGAAAGAAAGAAAGAAAGAAAGAAAGAAAGAAAGAAAGAAAGAAAAGAAACCAGGTTTACTAATCTTTCTAGGTAAAAAGAGATGGGAAAATGACATTTTTGCCCCTTGTTTATTACCAAAACAGAAACTTGAAAGCAATGGATGCTTCTCCACAACACCTCTCCATGTTCAACGATTTAGCTTTGAATAAGAAACTACCACCAATTCCATCATGGAAAAGTGCATGAAAATTGTGCCAATTAAATTTATAGATGTTAGTCAGCCACTCATTTAATGACCACAATTGGGATTGGAATTTAGGTCACTAAGTGATGCGGTAATTAAGCAAATTATCACATGACCAAAATCCTGCTTGGATTTTGGCATGGAGCTTTTTCAGCCAGCCCCCAGGGATGAGAGGAAACACTGCAAACAAAGGGGAAAAGGTCTGCTTTCAGCTCTTTTCCCCATCTTCGTAGCTCGAAGCCAGCCCCACAGGGCCTAGCAGCTAGGCCAGGCACGCTTCGTCAGCAGTGGGAACAAGAAGGTGGCAGTGAAATTCAGCTGGGACGACCGAGCACAGGGTGGCAGGGGGCCAAAAGGGGAGGGAAATAGGCGGGTGAGGGGAGTTGAAGCACCCCTGTGGTTATAAGTGCAGGCAACTGCAAAGCGCCCAAATTTTGATCACGTGACTGCGCTGCAACGGTCCTAATTTCGGGCACGGGCTATAAGTCCATTTTTTCAGTGCTATTGTAATTTGAAACAGTTGCTGAACAAATGGTAGTTAAGTGAGGACTACCTGTATTCTGTTCAGAACATACACTTATAGTGTTCTGACTTTGCACTACATTTTTTTTTAAATGTATTTTGAAACAATTATTTAAATTTCTGAGCCAAGTCAGTGATATGGTAGAAATCCTGACTTATAGAGACTGGAAGGGAAGGAAGAAGCTGAAGTTGGATTCCTGCAAGATGGAACTGCTATTTGTCTGTTGTAATGAACTTTCTTCGTACATTCCATGTTTCATGCTTCTTACATTCCACGTTTTCACTTTAATTCTTCCTTTGTAGCTTCAGATTTTCTTTTCTTCCATGACAACATCAGCAACTAGATGTTCCAAAGGCTTTAATCAAGCCACATCGTAAAGACCATCAGTAGCATGTTCAGTGCCTTCTGATCTGAAGGACCCATCATCTGGCACTATATTGTCAAACACTTTATCTCATCTATTCGTTTATGGAGGTTTGGGGTAAAATACAGGAACTGTGTGCCATCGCATACTCCCATGCAGCGTGAAACGATGCCTTTACTTTGCCACTAAAGTGATCATCTGCTCCTGGCATCTTCCTATATTGCTGCTGCCCATTATAGCTGCCTGCTTGCTTTAGCTGGACAGCTAGATGACCTTCATGCATTGGATGACCCTGCTGGGAATATATACTCTTGGCGCACACTCCCGACATTCTTTGCTCATCCCTCCCAGGAACTCCCCCACCCGCCACTACCACTATGGTTATGCAGCATAGCAGGACTTGGGGTGGGGGGTGGGTTTGCATGAAATATAGTCATAATTATAGGAAAATAAGAAAGGTGGGATAAAAAATCTAAAAAAAAACCCCACATAAAACATCAACTTATAGAAGCATCTTTGTTTTAAAAAGAGAAATTTATGGAGAGTCTTTTTGTGAGTTTCAGAAGATGTTCTTGTAACTTAGGAAGAATGTAGATATAGGTTATGTGATGGTGCTGGGTCAAGATAATTAATACATCAGTTTTACCAGATATAACAGAATGTACCACAAGTCAAAGCAAATTGTTTTTATCTTGAGTGCCAGAAATTAAGTTAATCAATTCCTAGTTTAAATTGCTTTGCATATGAAAATGCCAGCAAGGACACTACCAAGGGGATTTTATTCTGGTAAATTGACTGTATTATTTAATGAATAATCAGGATATAAAACAAAAACAAAAACAAAAGGCTAGCTGTTGACCTGCATCCAATATATTAAAATTAACATATTTAGAAAGTGTTTGCTGGAAAAGAATTACTAGAAATATAGGGTTACAATAGGGATACAGTGATAATCTAATCAGTGGTAATGAATACATTCATACTATGTTCAAATGACTAATCAGATATTCTGGAGTTCCTTAGCCTTCAGTTATCATATTGCCAAAGTCTTTCAAAGTCTGAATATACTTATGATTCTACAGTCATTTGTTTTACCCCAATTGTACACACTACTAAGGTTCTTTCAGGTGTGAATGTTCCACATCTAGAGAATATTACTATGCAGAAAAATCAGAAATCTTTTAAGGAAAATAGCGGTTAGACTTCATGACAAGTTAAATGTATGAGCACATTTAACATGCTTAGGAATTTAAAAAATAGCAGCTTCCATACTGGGAGGGAGTCAGGAGTCCAGGGGCAGGTGGACTTAATTCTCTCCCCACCACTACAATCTCAATGAAAATTCTTCCACCATGGCTGATGTCTTCTGTGGAAAGTAACATACGTATGATATCTGGAGCCCACTGAAAAAAATGGATAGTTTCAAGATTTCAGAAATAGTTTTGCTGCTCTACCACCTCAGGTAATGAGTAGGAGGAGGCTGGCCCTGACTACTCCATTTGCCATAGATTAGCTTTCTATAATCTCTTACAAAATGTCATGGCTATTGAAAAATTACCAGTCTAAGCCCATCATTAAGCCACCATCTGCAAATAAGGCTATACATTTAGAGAACCTTGTAGGCATTGGGACTCACAAACAAAATGTATGAGGTTGTCCAGCTTCCCTTAAGAAATCTGTGATATGACCACTCCTGGAGAAGAAAAAAAACTTTCCCTGGTTCATAGATTATAGTAACTTTTGCCAGTAGCATATACCTTCTTCTTAGTTGGTGACAGATACTGATCATTAAGATTCATTTCAGTCTGGATTCTGGCCTGGTTATGGGGCAGAATTGGACTTGTTCTCTCTGATGAACAAAGGGAAGAATTGCCTGCTTTGGGTGAGATTGCACTCCTTCATAATTTGAGGATGTTCCTGGATCCATCATTGAAGATCCAAGTGACCTTTGTGGCTAGGAGTGCCTACTATTAACTTAGGTTAGTATATCATCCAAACCCATTGCTAAACATGGACAGCTTGGCCATTGTTATCCATGCACTGGTAACCTCAGGACTAGATTACTGTAACACATTCTATGTGGGGCTGTTCTTGAATTGGTTTAGAAGTTACATCTGATGCAGAATGCAGTCGCTAGATATGAACTGGGGGGGGGGGCATACTGCACAAACATGACTGCTACATGCTACACTGAATTGATGCCAGCCTCTGGTGTTACACAGTATAAAAACTTCTGAACAACATTTAAGATCAGGTTGCCTGAATCAACCTGAGCAATGTCTCCGGTTGCATCACCCTCCAGGCATTTAGAATTTCTGGGGGAGGTCCTGCAAGCAACAGCTTGCAATTGCCTGTTGGCAGGCTTTCTTCATGGTGGTCTCTGTGATTTTGGATGATTTCCCCTCTGACATCTTTGAGGCACTTTTAAGGCTCATCTGTTTACACTGGAATTCCCCAGCTACTAACTTCCTCTGATAGTTCTATTTTCAGGGATCTTCTAAACTCTATTTTATTTAATTAACTTGTTTACTTAACAAGTTCTTAGCATGTTTATTTTAGATTTTTAAATTAAACCACTTCAGGTGTTTTTTAATGAGAAGCCCTTCAAAAATACTGCTAAAAAAGAAACAAATAAAAAAAAATTATCAAGTGGCTAGAGCCAACTTTCCAAAAGACCAGGGAAAGGAGACACTCAAAAAATGTGTTGCTCTTGGTCCCACCTATCTCTTACAGAGAGTCCCCTTAACCTTTGTCCTTCTTCTGATGGGATTTCCACCTTCAGCATTATCACTTGAGCCTTTTTCCTATTCCCATGTTATTCCAGTGACTTCCATGGCATCTTCTTTTGTCTTCTCTTGGTCTTGCGTGCCCACTGATTCTTTCCATCAGTTGATTTCTTCCAGTGTGGTTTGCTACCTACCTCTGCTTCTCTCATGCAGTTTCAGGAAGCCCCAGGCTAAATACTGTCTAGCGTACTTCTTCCCTTCACTTGCCTGTAGTGTAGAGAGCAAGTAACAGCAGCATCTCAAAACATATCAGGTGGCTGAAGAATCCCATTTAAATTCCCCACAATGCTGAAGGGGGATGCTCCATTGGAGGCATTTCAGGTAATCAAAATGATAGCGAGAGATGCTATTCTGGATACTGAGCCTGAACAGGAATTTGCAGTGGATCTTCATAAGGTCCTGAAGCTTTGGCAGTTCCCCAAGGATGCTTGGTGCTGATGTGAGGCTTGCATCTTATAATAATAGCTGGTGGGTCACATCTTTATGTTATTTTTTAGGATTTTGCAAGAGGGAGCAACAACCCTTAAATATTGACATAGATTTCCTTATAATAGATTTTGCAAGGTCTTCAGGATAAAGAATAAAAGGCCTGTCTGTTGTTTTTAATTATTCCTTTTTTGATAAATTTGTAGCCCACCATGCCAGCAGTTGCACTCCAATGCAAATACTCCAAATTATTCAATACAGTTACAAAACAGCCTATAGGCAAAGAGCTAGCTAAGTGTAAGTGTCATTCCTACAGAGGGAAAGTCATAATAGATGAAGGGTGAATAGGCCTCAAGTTAGTTGCTTTTTCAGTGTCTACTGGATGTAGAAAGATATTCTTCTCCCTTTCTCTAGAGTAGGGGGTTCTTAATCCGGGGTCCATGGATAGTTTTCAGGGGAGTTCATGAACTTGGATGGGAAAAAAATTACAAATTACATTTTTGCTAATCTCTAACTGAAAGTTAGCTTTTCATTCAATAATGAATGTAGACAAAACAGTGTATGGCCTGTAGACTCAAAAATGTTTTAATTCCATTTACAACAACATATCTTTGCAAATCAAGATTTTCAACACTTGTAACCATCAAAACAAAAAACTGAAATTGATCTGATATCCTACATAACATGTGTATTGCTTTGTCAACGACCACTCCACAATTTAATTTTCTTATTCAAGCTAAACAACAACAGCCATCACACTGAAATGTCTTTTTAAAAAATATAATTTAATTTTCATTTGACTATATTTCAATGTATTTATTGTCTTGTTATTGATTTAATGGATTAACAAAGAAGCACATATATTACTAATATTATTATAAATATTGTGATAACTGTATTTGAGCATAATTGGTTTCCTTTTTAATGCAACCTATAGCTATGCATTTTATTTTATGCATTTAAATACATTTTTCTGATTTTCTGGTCCTTAGGTTTCGCCAGACTCTCAAAGAGGTGCATGGCATAAAAATGTTAAGAACCCCTGCTCTAGAACATACAGTGAATCAAGATTCTTTGCAATCATCTGGGAAGCACTTATCAGTCATCAGGTTAAAAAAAGTATAACTGAGTTTGCCTGTTTGAAATCACACTGAAAGGTCCAAAGAAATTCTCTTCTCTTTTATGTTTTTGCTTTCTAAATAATGAATGTTTGAGTCTCTATTTTTAAGCAGGAATGTCTGCTCAATCAGTCTCTAACATCTGACAAACCGTTTGATTAGTATTTCTCTTTTATTTACAGAAAAATCCATAAAGTACAGCTTGCAACAATGGTTTTCATCCTTAAACAATCTTTTCTTCCTCCTTCCCTCCTTCTTTCTTGATTGCCTTGTGTGCTGAATGATAAATAAGTTTAATTCCTCACATTTTTCCTTAACTAATTTGCTATTCATTTCATGTATAATAGCTAACTCTGGGTGAAACATTAATTATTTTTTAGCTGCAGTGAAGTTCTCAAAGAACATGTTATTTCAGCTCATGGAATTTAGCTTTAGTGATGTAAAATGGGTGTATGTATGTAGGTATGTATGTATGTACAGTATGTATGTATTTAAAGTGCTCCCATCCCACTAAAATGATACCAAAGCAGATTGTAAATGATTCTCATGATGTTATCATTCAAGTGCAGTGGGGTAGTAGAGGGAAAGCACTGGGGTAATAACAAGTCTTTCAAGTTTAACATTTTTTGGTGGATCAACATGTAGAAAGTTTGGAAAATAATTGAGCAGAATTGAATATGTCTTAATTTTCTCTGTCGGGGCTCATATTCCATGCTAGCCATAGTTCATATAATTTTTTTTTAAAAGATGGCTTGGATTTCTTTATTTTTGTATTTGTTCATTTTCCAAGTAGATTTCCAGTGAACAAAGCTTCTCAGAGAAGGTTAAAAGTTACTAAAGCTGAACCAAAATCATAATAAAATCCTTAAAACAAAATTTAGTACCTTCATTATTGTAATGGCAGAGAAGAAATGGAGAAATATGAAAGAAGCCACAGGAAGAGATAAAACTCAGTGACAAGCCTGCGATGTGAAAATGACCCAAATCTGCAAGTATAGCTTCTGGCAAAGGAAGAACACTGTCATTCTTTGATGCCTGAATGATTCAAGGAATAGTTTCTGCTTTCACTCTTGATTTTCCTTTATTCCATGGTTTGGCTACTACTTGTTAGTAGTGCCCATTGCAAAACCCCAAGGCAAGATTAGCCAACAGTTACAATGTCAGATCAGATATGGCCTCTGATGCAGGAGGCACTACAGAAACAAAGACATTTCTCCCTTCCAATAAACCATTATGTTTTCACTGCTCTTCTACTGCAAATGTTAGCCATGAGAGGATATAATCTACACATCTGCCAATTTTTCAGAATCAAAAATAGGGACAGGATGATTTCCTTTCCGCCTATCCCACTAACATGTAAAGGGCTAGATCCAGCAAAACAAGGTATTATTAATAAATTGGGCTAAACCAGTATTTGCCAAAGTGCAAATGAGTCATGTAGCCCTGCCCAGAAGAAGAAATCCATGTAAAGATATTGTGAAACTAAGCTCAGTTCCTCATATTCTGCACAGGATGGAGAATTTATAAAGGCAGTTTATTTAGTTATTTATTTTATATGTCACATTTATATAGCCACCCATCTCACACAAGAAGACTCTTGTTAATCCAAGTGAGGGCAAATTTGCGTTGTGATTTTAATGCTAAACCAGATATTGCTAAAAAGCTGGTTTATGTCCCCTTAGTTCTTATGACTTGAGGTTATGATCATAGCAAGAACCACTGGAATATCTTTGTTTCCAAGTTCAGACTGCTAGACTGGTTAAAAACCCTTGAAGGATTATTTTTTTACCATATATTGTTAGGCACTTTAGCCATCTCCTTTTCTCTCTTGCTTAGCAAGTGGGTTTCTACCACATCAAGTTCAGTGGGTGATAAACTTCAAATGTTTTAGTTGAAACAAGATGACTCACACTTGCTCTAGCCTCTTTCGCTCGCTGGATCACCAGCATCTTGAAGACTTTCATTTCAAGCAATATTTTCACTGACTCAGAACTGGCTCAGGTTGGCACCTTTAGGAATGATAGTTTTTCTATTGATAGAAGCTTCAACTTTTTCTGGACTTTATTACTACCACAATGTATTACATTCTGAGAGGCTTTTTTGTGTTCATTGTTTGTTTTTTTATTATAAGACAGGTATGTACAATATTTTTCTGGCTAAAGCTGAAGGCTTAACTTGAAAAAGCAGTCAGGGCTGGAACAAACACAAATAAACAAAATGAAGTTATAATGATGTTCATGTATTTAATAGTAAATTTGGAGCTGTAGATTATCTACACTATATATCTCTCGATATATATGTATACGTCTATATCCATATCTATATATCTATAGCTATATGATTTATATGTATATCTACACACACACATGCACACACATACTGGTTAGGGATATCTTCTGCTTCGACTATATATTTCTCACTGGTGTGATCTGATGCATTGTTTGCTTTTTGGTCAGTCCTGGGCTAAACTTCCTGGTTTACTTTTCAATTGTTAGTTAACTTTTATTTCTAGAACAAAAGTAGGCAACCACCTGAATTCTTGCCTAATTCTAACAGGACTCAGCAAGGGATAAGCATAGGCTTCTGCTGAGAACAGCCAGTCCCCTCTACTGGAGAGGCAAAATACACAGAGAGGGAGAGTAGTAGAAAAAGTGGGAGAGATGGGGTGGTCCTGGTCACTTTTCACTTTAACTTCATTCACTGTATTGTTACTACAGACGGTTGACATGTACCCCCTGAAGGAAGATTCCCTTTTGCAGAACAAAGTTATCTGCCTCATTGCTAAAATGGGGCCTCTCAGAGAGTACGAGGTAGATTTTTGCAACCCAGAGGCATTTTGATGTACCTCCTGGCTCACCTCTTCCTTTTCAGTAAATGCAAGGTCTTTGACCCTGAAAATCTTTGAGAAATAGAGTATACATTTCCCAACAGTCTATCAATTAAAATTTCTTTTCAAGGCAAGTCAGTGAACTAAACTTGATCTCGCTTGTCCTTCCATAAGACCTTGTGGTCACCCTGAATATGGTATAGAAAGATGGGATATAAATCAGTAATGCTGCTTCTGATTGGAGATTTAAAAGAAATTTGTTACGGACATCAGTGGGAGCATGACAGTGCAATCTATCAAAAAAAAGGGGGGGGAGTTTTCCATGGAGCACTAGTGTTTATCAGTCTCTATTCAAAACATTTATGAAGAAGCTTCTTTATTTATTGGATTTATTACACTAATGAAACAAACAGATGATAAAAATTAACATTTCTATAGATTTAATGAATAAATAATCATGAAAACAAAAAGGCATAGCACACTCATCTACTCTAGACATCATGCATCACTGCAGGCCTCTGGAACAACTCCATTTTCAATAGTTTCCAAAACTGTAGTTGCCAACCTCAGTTCAAGCAGGAGATTATTTCAAAGTCTAGGGGCTGCCACAGAAAAGCAGCACCTATGAGTCTCTATAGTATTACCTCACGGAAATGGGGAGCTACCAGCTACCAGGACAAAAGAATTGGGCGGGATAATTCTGATTCTGGTTGGAAAAGGCAGTCCTGAAGATACTTCAGAGCCAAGCCATACAGGGAAAGATGAGTCCAAAAAAGCTTATGTTGGTGAAGAAGGAAGTAAGGTCTCCTTCAAGCTGAGCTCAGCTTGTGGTAAAGGATTTCAGTTTAATCATGAGTGGAGATAGGTAACACGTCAACAGTAGCAGCATTTTAAAGGAATAGTTTGGAGCAATATTTCTTTACAAGCCACTTCTTTATTTCTTTCTTTGTTCAATTTATATAGCTGCACACCTCATGTACATGACTCTCAGTGGCTCACAAAGGTAAAACACAAAAAACAATACAAAAATAACCAAAATCATGCAACAAAAACCATTTACACACATTAAAAGCAATAAAAACTGTTAAAGCCATAAGAAGGTAACCTGTGAGAGTGCAATCCAATTTATTAACAACATAACCATTTAACAGGCTTCACACCACCTCTTCTGGATCCCCAGGCAAGATGCAAAAGCCAAGTCTTCAGGCCCTTTGTCAAGGCCAGAGAGATGCCAGTCTCAGTTCCAGGGGAATGATGCTCCAAACGGCGGGTGCCATAGCAGAAAAGGCTCTCTTCCTGGGTCCTGTCAGATGACATTTCTTAACAGACTAGACCTATAACATGCCTTTCCTGCTATTTTATCCTAATGTTAGGTATAACTTTCTGAGAAACATAATATCTATAAACCCCAATATTCCATATGGCTGTCTGGCCATCACAAATAAGTATGAAGCAAGCTAGAATTTTCATTAGCGCAAAGGAAAATATATATTGTAAAAATAACCTTTGAGTAAAACAAGGTTTAGCCTGAAAAGAAAAACTCTTACAAGACATCTTTAGACAAAGGGCAAAAACAACAACAACAACAACAAAAACCAGGCATTCAGGTAAAATACAGGCAATGCCTCACTTTTCTGCAAAAGCCTTTTTATGTTCTTTCCCATTAACTTCCTCATCATTTTTCCGAAGCCTGGAGAACTTTATGGCCTTTTGCTACTGAATATTTTTGCAGGGCTGTTGCTGAATTTATTTCAGGAATGATAAAGACTGTGAACAAGCTTTCAAGGACTCTGTGGGAGATTGCTCTTTTTAAAAAAGGAAGCAAGACCAAGTTTTTAATTTGCTTTATGTTTAAGCACAATGAAAGTTGAGTTTGATTGTATTTTTGCCAGGAGTATCTGCAGGGTGTGGTCAGATATGTCAGGATGGTGGCCATGAGGGTGCCTACAATGGTATGATCGAAACTCTGACTTTCATGTGTGTGGAATTATTATGAATATTTTAATAACTAAAAAATGGGAAAGTATCCTATAGCAACTGAGTCCATAAAATGAGATTCTTCATTTAATGATACTTCAAGAGTTTGAACCCCTTATTCCTTTGCAGTTGCCCTCAAATTCATGTGTTGTGCAATGAAAGCCTTTAATGCCATCAATCAAAGACAAAAAGCATTTACAGTGTTGTTGCAAAACTGCCGGTACCTGCCATTAAGGATGCACAGAGCAATGTTCTCAGGTCCTAAATGGATCGCTCAGAAAGAAGGGTTTTAATTTAGACTGTAGAAAATATGAGATTTTCAGAAGTTTTGGAAGGTTAGGTATAGTGCTTCTTCATCTAGGGACCATTAAAGGACAGACAATGGATAGTCTAGTCCCATTTATCTCACAGTTGTTCCTTTCTTTTCAACAGCTTCTGTCTTCTATCAGAGGGGTGTTTCTAAGGTTCCCCCTCAAAATAAGAGCTTGTCACATATCTACTCACTCTTTTTTGCTTTCTCACAGGTAGGCTTTTATTCTACCCATCCATTTACAAACAAACATGTCCATCCTTTACTCTCTCCCATCCACAAAAGGGCTTACTGTCTTAAAAGACAGCCAAAGAATGCATTGAGGCAACTAAGGACAACCACCACCTCTCAAAATCATGGATCCACATGCCTTTTCCTGGCATGGGAGGTGGATGATTTTTACTGAGAGGCAGAGGGATCTAAACTTTGCCCTGTGATTTTGATGAACACTCCCTACTAAAATTTGGATTCCTGTGGTATCTTGCAGGGTCTTGCTTTGTGTTGTGTCTGTGCTCACTTCCGTTCACGTAGGGGCTTGTTTTTCAGCTGGCTACTATCTTGCAGTGCATGATGCTGTTTTGGACTGAGAGGGAATGACTGGTCCAAGGTCATCCAGCTGGCTTCTGGGCCACTGGTTTCCCCATTCCTAGTCCTGACACCTTAATCACTACACCGTACAGGCTCTCTGTCACAGCCAGCTTGGAATTCAGAATCAGTGTGAAGAAATAGGATTCTACCTTTTTGGTTCAGAAAGAGTCAAACATAACATCTCACCACATTCAGAGGGCCCGAAACCCTAGAGTCACTAGGGTTGAACTAGAGCTAATTCCTCCCCATCCAGGCCCCCACATCCTCCAGGCACTGGGTGATCACCTGAACATCATTGCCTAACTGGCCCAGGGTAGAGATGTGTAACTGGGTATCATCAGCATACTGTACTGATGATACCGCACCCCATGCCATTGAATGACCTCACCCAGTGGTTTCATGCAGTTATTAAAACTTCTCATATTGAGAAATTGGAAAAGTGAAATTATTCCAGATGTTAAGCAATGGCTTTAGGAAACATGATTGATCTCTCTGTTTTGGAAAAAACAATATGTTCCGCTAATCAAATGATGAAGCAATATGTACTACTGTGGCAGAGATTTTGTGATATTTTACAATATTTTGTATTGATCATATTACAGTAGAGTTGTTGTTGTTGCTGTTCAGTCGTTAAGTCATGTCTGACTCTTCGTGACCCCCATGAACCATATCGTGCCAGGCCTTCCTGTCCTTCACTGCCTCCCTGAGTTTGCTCAGTTTCATGCTCATTGCTTCAGTGATGCTATCTAACCATCTCATCCTCTGCCGTCCCCTTCTCCTTTTGCCTTCAATCTTTCCCAGCATCAGGGTCTTTTCCAAAGAGTCCTCTCTTTGCATTAGGTGGCCAAAGTATCTGAGCTTGAGCTTCATTATCAATCCTTCCAATGAGCAATCAGGGTTGATTTCCTTTAAGATTGACTGGTTTGACCTCCTAGCAGTCCAGGGGGCTCTTAAGAGTCTTCTCCAGCACCACAGTTCAAAGGCATCAGTTCTTCAGCGCTCAGCCTTCTTTATGGTCCAGCTCTCACAGCCATACATTACTACTGGAAAAACCATAGCTTTGATTATGCGGATCTTTGTCGGCAAGGTGACGTCTCTGCTTTTTAATATGCTATCTAGGTTTGCCATAGCTTTCCTCCCAAGGAGCAAGCGTCTTTTAATTTCATGGCTGCAGTCTCTGTCTGCGGTGATCTTTGAGCCCAAATAAATGAAGTCTGTTACTGCTTCCATGTCTACCCCTTCTATTTGCCAGGAACTGATGGGTCTAGATGCCATGATCTTAGTTTTTTTAATGTTGAGTTTCAAGCCAGCTTTTGCACTCTCCTCTTTCACCTTCATCAAGAGGCTCTTTAGTTCTTCTTCACTTTCTGCCATTAGGGTGGTATCGTCTGCATATCTGAGGTTGTTGATGTTTCTCCCTGCAATCTTAATTCCGGCTTGTGATTCTTCCATCTTGGCATTTGGTAGAGTACTTATTAGTAAACCAGTTTTTTTTCTTCCTAGTGTTTTTCCCGCAGGTGCGGGGTCTGCTTTTTCAGATCAACCAAATGTTGATCCATTGGTTGCCACAGAAATTTACCAACCGGCTTGTTGCCCAAGTCTGACATTGTGGGCTGACAGAGCGACTCGCCCAAAGTTACCCAGCCGGCTTTCATGCCTAAAGCTGTTAGCTTAGATCTCTCTCTGTCTTGACTTCATATCCAGTAACCTAGAAGAATGCAATTCTTACTGGACAGCAGTCCTGGGAGTGGGAGTCCGAAACATAGGTAGGGCAACAGTTTGTCTATCCAGCAGTAACTACATGCTGCCTCTTTTTTCAGATTCTCAGGTTTTCAAGTATGCCTTGCCTGCTCATTTATATTCTGTAACTAGAACATTGTGTGTGTGTGTGTGTGCCTTTGGGTCAGTTTTTGACTCCTGGCGACTGCCTGAACTAGTCCCTACAGTTTTCTTGGCATGGTTTTTTGGAAGTGGTTTGCCATTGCCTCCTTCCTAGGACTGAGAGGAAGTGACTGGCCCAAGATCTCCCAGCTGGCTTTGTGCCTAAAGCGGGACTAGAACTCACAGTCTCCTGGTTTCTAGCCTGGTGCCTTAACCACTAGACCAAACTGGCCCTCTCTTATTAGTAAACCAGTGACTGTTGATAAGTATAATATATAAACTAGATTTTTCTTCTTTTACTTTCTTCCTTAGTTTATTTGGTTTTTTTCTCTAATCTTTCTTTCTTCTTTCTTCTTTTTTCTTTTTGGTTTCTATATTTTATCTTTAAGTTCAAAGATTGTTTCATTAATTGTGTGTGTTTCTGTGTATTTAATGTCAATCTTTTTGTAATTTACAAGTAAAATGCAATTTTAAAAAAGGAGCACTGAGAGATGCAAACCCTGAGGCACTCCACACTGCAGGGGCCTACGGTTAGGCTCTTCCCCTGCACCAGCACTGACTGGAACCAGCCATGTAGGAAGGTATGTTATGAGTTCAGTACAGGAATTAATGGCTAGAGCTAAAGTCCCGCGTTCACCTGTAGCTTCTGGAATTAATTACAGATTTACTTTTCAGTTCCCTAAATATCTTAATAGTTTATATTTAAGGAAATATAGAATAGCCTTTTCAAAAGCCAGATTAAATGTGCTGCCATCAAATATGCTATATGGTAGATTTTTAAAAAATCCCCTTCTCTCAAAGATTTTGTCCCTGTAATGGTACTGATCTTGAAATGGTGGATCATATTTTATTGTATTGTGAATTTTATAAGAGTCTTCAGCAGGATGTTGTCTGTCCTATTTTAAAATTTAAACCAGGATTGTCAGTCTTATTAGGTAGGCCAGACAGGACATACAATCAGATGAGTTAGTTCTACTTTATTGTAAAGCTACATCAACAGAATCTTGCAAGTCTGAAAGTACAATTCTCCTGCTATCTCCTTTACAGCCCCCAAACTAGGGAGGGTCTCTTCTGAGCCTCTTGCTCCACCCATATTCCTGCTGTGGGCTCATCTGCCTTTTATCTGACAGTTCCCTTGGCTGAGCCTCTCTGCCCTGTCTCCCAAGGTCATTCCCATATACTATTACAGAGATAGTTCTGAGTATGTTAAAATTTTACTTGCAGATGAAAATTCTAAAATTACAGAGGCAACATCCAGAATTTTAACTATGGCTATAAAAATAAGGTCTTTAGTAACACATTAATAAATTAGGGTTTTAAGTGTTTTATGTAATATTATCAAATATTTTACTTATTAAACTGTTGTATCTAATGCCAAATTTTAGATTATAATTGTAACTTGCTATTTGGGTCTTTTGGCTGTAATAATGAATTGTATTGAATTATGAGTTCAGAATTTTGTAAAAACCATGACACCATTTCATGACAGGAGCCCTCAACATCCCATCATGATAATTAAAGATGACAGGAGTAGTTGAGTAGTTATTCCAGAATATTAAAAAAAGGGGGGGGGGGGAGAAACACTTTTGAAAAAATTTTTTAGACAAGGTGTCTTTGTAACCCGTCCACATTTTATGTTCAGTTGCTTTCTTTAAACACAGCATGGGATTTTTTTAAAGAAAAAGAACGAAATGCAAAACACACATCAGTTTTGTTTCCTCCCACATCTGAATTCTTTTTAAACTCAAGTTTTTTGTTGTTGTTTTAATGAAGAGATTACCAAATGTTCTAACTGTAACTCACAAAACTGCAAAGAGAACAAGATTCTCACCCCTCCTTACTTGAAAATTACTTGAATTTGTGTGGATTGGTAGAAATGAAGCATTCAGACCGAAACTGAACTTTAAATCTTGAGATTGAATTAGAAATTACATTCAAGCAAAAGCACAAGTAGATTGTGTTGGAGGAGTTTGAATGAGAAAAGAACAGGTGCAAATGAATCTGTCTACTGTGTCATTTGTTAGTCATATGGTGATTTGTTCACTTTATAATAGTTTAATAATCAAGACTGTGGTGCTGTCTGTGGGCTAACAAAACACTGCTGATTGCAGTGAAGGTTACATACAAGATTATGGCATAAGTGGGAGTTCTGTTCATTAATAGTTTCTTTAGTATTTTGACTTTCAAGTACTGTATCTTACCACGATATTGTTATGTTCTGTTTGTCTCTGATTAAACTGGAAGCAGCCTTCAAAAATATTCATATATAAATGTTAAGTGAGTAGCCTCCTTCAACCCCCACCCCCGCCACTCTCCTAGCAACTCCATCTGGTAGTGTATATGGATCCTTTTAAAGAGACAGTTGACATTTCCCAAAACCATGATTGTTCTTTTGGAGACTGTCTCAGAAATAGTGATTAGGAATCAATCAAGTAACAGACTTGTTAAAAAATATATATACATAGTGTATAAAACATAAAACCAACATTCCAGCTCTTATTCTTAAACTGATCATAACATAAAAACAGACAAAGGACAGCTTTTGCTGCAGGTGCTTGGAGAACCAAATGTTCCCTCAACACTAATCGAGGAAGAAGGAAAATAAGATAAGATGCTTGCATCCCCATCTCAACCATCCATGTTGTGTCCTGTTGTATAGTTATATGCAAAGAAAGGTCTGAGCTGATTTTATGAAATGGAGCTGCAAATAAATTGGCTCAAGCCATGAACATAACCAACATTGTGAAATCATGGAAGTTCAGAACTGGTTCCTAACTGGGATAGTAGTACTTTCAGGACCTGTTCCAATGACCACATTTACAGAAGAGAACAGCAACATGCAAAGTTTCCTTGTATCGGTTTAGGTTTATTTGTCCCTCTGGCCTTGTATCATTTGCTGTGAGTAACAGAGACTTTCCTGTCAAGATCCTTTAAAGCACAAATGCCTCAGATTTAATTGGGATCGTCTGTATGCATAGAATTATTGAATGATTGTCCAACTGAATGAAAATGATGTTACCAAAAACCCCATAGCCATTATATATGTATGTTTAGCACTGGTTGTGTTAATCTACTATCACAGAATGTGGGGAAAAATAAACCTTAATGTATTTAAACCACCGTTTGCTTTCTCTTCAAGGTAGCTGAACTTTCTTCTCTTTGTTCTCCATGTTGGGGTGGTTAATTCTTTGGAACTTGATTAGATGTGATGTCAGTCCTCTTTCTCTCTCTCTCTGAGCTAATAATTCTGAGAAGGTAAGTAAACTAGCAGTTAGAGCCATTAATGGGATAAAAAAGATAAGAGTACATATTAGCCAAAGGTTAGGCATATTTAGGTGTCCCACAAATTGCAGTGGAAGGTTTAAATGATTGGTGTGTGTTCTGATATCTAGTTAGGTGCCAGTAGGTTTTTTTTAGGATTCAAGACAATAAGCACACTCATAGAGCAAAGGGCTCAGAAATTTATTAAAGTAATATACAGTACAATAGAAGATATACTTGAACATCCTTCCTGCAAATAGGAACTCTGAAAAAAACTGCAGATGGACCCCTTTCTCATGCCAGCTGGAATGTAGCACCTTCCTGGTTAGGTCTACACTGAAGTTCCCCTTCCACTCTGACTCCTCTTGGCTTAAATACTTTTTCAAAAGTGAGGGAGGGTGATCTAATTTAGCACCTGGAGATGCCTGCCCAGAACATTCCAGGGGAGATGTCTTTTCTTGGCATCTATCAACTCACCCTCCCTTTTGGAGAATTATACAGCTGTTCATTAGAGCAATAAGGTTGAGATAAATAACAGAAGTTTAGGACAGCAAGTGCTTGTGCATCAAGGTCAGTACAAGATAAGGTCATTAGAGGACAATCAACAGAAATACAGAAGCAAGCAAGTAATACAATATTGGGTGAGATAGGATAATATGGAGTTCATATAATGTACCATAGGAAAAGTGGATCACACTACTACACCTCCTTGTAGGTCCTTACAAACTACAGTGTTGTAAATGTATTTAAAAGTAAGTGCCGCTGACATGAGTACAGGTGGATTGGTTTGGGCTACAAATAAAATGGAAATGAAACACCTACTCTGACATGGTTGAAAAAAGGAGAAGGAGGAGAAAGCAAAAGTACCAAAATTCTCCTGGTTTTCCCTTAGTTGCTAGTGTAGTTGTTTTGAAAATGTATTGTAACGATTTCTAGCAACAGAAAAATTCAAGGGAATTCCACTAAGCCAGAGGGGAAGTTTATGAAATCATTTCATTGGGCCCTTTCCTCCTATCCTCGGTGATGCTAGAAACAGCTTGTCTACAACAGAGCTTATCTGGATATAGGAGGCCCAGCACCTCTATGAAAACATTTTTCTTTAATGACATCTCTTTTTCAGACACAGAGAATGAATCCAGCTGGCCTTCTTTTTCGTTGATAGCCAAACTGCTGGAGGTTGAAATGTCCTGGGTGTACACTGAGTGTTCCTGAAAGCAGGAATTGGACCTGAGCAATGATTAGTGAAGCAAATTTTGAAGGGGGTTAATTCACAGGGAATACATTAAAGGGATAGGCAAAGCCTATCATGTACCTAACTATATCCTATCAGGAGAGAGTCAAAGAGCATGTGCTCTGTGCAGTATGTGCCTGGGAAGAAAGGCCGAAGAAAGAGGCCTCTGATTAGCAATCTCAGACAGGTTGCAGGAGGACAGGCAAAGTCTGCGTTCATCTTTAACTTTCTATCCACATCCTATCACCCACTTGAGAGCAGTAGGTCATTTTGTTTTGCACTTTCCTAGTTTCTTGTCATTTATCAATTAAAACAGTATTTAAAAAAAGTAAAGTCAGGTGAAACAAGGAGTTGAGAAAAAGCCTTGGGAAACATCTCATTTCCCAATCTTGCTCCGGCATGTCACTGTCACTGTCACTGTCTCTGCTTCTTACTTCTGTTAGCATCCTATTTGCTGGGAGATTTTTAACATAGAAAATCCTGCTCCCAAACCAGTTAAGCTTATGCAATTAGGGGGATTTTTCCAAACAAACCCCAAACAATTATGACGGTGGAAATCTCATTGTCTTGGTCAAGTTGCTTTGTTGATTGACTGCCTGTAGACAGTGCCTCTTTATAAAAGAAATCTTCCTCTCACGCACTTGGATTCTGCCTCTGGGTTCCTAACCACACAACTCCATTGTAAATCACTCCTTTCCTCTGTTCAAATGGCTTTCTGGATACCTCTGCACCAGCTGGTCTTGCACAATTTGATTATATATACAGTTTGTTGTAAGCTCTAAGAAAATCCCACATTTCATTTATGAAACTATAAAATAGGGAATGATACAAACGTTCTTGCAGTTATCTGAGTCTTTGATGACAACAGATGAGGCTCATGGCTTTATAAAACTTTCACAATTGATTAATATTATTTGATATCTGGGAATAATTTCTCTACCTGCTGTGCTTCATTTCAGCATTAAAAGCCATCTTTCCCAGAAAAACCAATTTACCATCCATTTTAACAATACATTCCTGCTATTCACAAAACATGAACATGGGACTGTTTACTTCCTTACATTTTTAAAATGTTATATTTTGAATTATTAATTCACCTGGAAAGCTTATTTTTAGATATCAAAGTTCTGAATTCTACTTCAATTTTTTTATTCTGGCATTCTGTAATTAAGGGATATTGATTTTCAGTTTTAAGTATTACAATTACTTCTAAGCTTGCATCTCTAATAAGAAATTAGCCCATACAATTTTTACAGGAAATCTGTTCCCTCCTTTTTGTTTGGTTTTTTACAAGGATAGGAATTTCTATTGCTTGTATTTTGTCTTCTGTTTCTGATGTCTTAGTCTTCTTTCCAGGATCTCTGGAAGTTAAGTATCTTACCAGGAACAGGGACAGGACCATCTTGCCTCAAATACATATTCATAAAAACACCAGGTAGGATGCAACTCACTTTTTCACGTTTTATTTATTTATTAAATTTATATAGCCACTGGGGCTTCTGGGGAAGTAATGGCAGATTGAAGATGGCTCTGTTTTTGTGGAGCTGATGGCTGCAGCAGTTAAGAGGAGCTGATGAAGGATTTGGCTCTTCGGAACCATCTCCAGACAAAGGAGGAGAAAGGAGAAGATACTAACATAATGGAGGAACATTATCTTACTATAGAAGAATTTAAGTCAGTTTGGGAACAATGTGTTCAGTAGTTATTTTTAAAACTTTTTGATACTCCTATAGTGGAGTTAACAGAGGTTATAGAAGAAGAAAAGATTTTATTGGATAAAACAGAGTCTGAGGATGATTTGAATAGGGATTTTAAAATGGACTTTAAAAAATGGTCAGACTATAAAAGAGATATGGTAGACATGGAAGAAGAATTTGTGGATTTAAAAAGGTACTTTAAAATGTTTGACTATAAGAGTGTCATGGGGAAAGAAGAGGCATGGGACCTACAAGTGATGCTAGATGATGTTTTAACAATTAAAGGGGATATTCAGATTATAAATCAGAATAGTGACTCTGACAGCCATCTTATTTTGGATCCACAGAAGGGAAGTATGAAAACAGACAGGAAAAAAATGACAAGAGAATATTATGTGGCACTTTATTTGAAGAAGCAATTGAAGATCAAGCCTCTTAAAAGGAAGAAAAAGGAATTCAAAGTGGACTTGTTTGATCAGGGTTAAATTGTATAAATTGTGATTCTAGGTTGTTACTACTGGAATCTTTTATTATGACCAGGATTGTATGATGAGGATTTAAAGATTTTTTCATATGGGGATATACTTCTAAGTTATATTTGTTAGAGAAACTTATAGGTTTGAAAGCAAAAGGGACCTATTTGATTTAGTCTAAGATATATATGTTACTATTGTTGGTATTGTATGCCTATGGGGATAAATCTGTTATGTTTTACTTATTAGAGAAAGTTGTAGTTAAATGCATAATGGATTTATTTGTTTAAGGTTAAAATACATGGGTTATTATTACTGGTATTCTTACTGCTTTTGCTGTGTAAGATTGATTAATTTTTTATAATTTGGCTATTATTAAGGGATGACAAATGGGAAGATGAGGGGTTTTTTTTTTGTAATAACAGAGAAGGTTTTAAGTTATTGTAAATATTTATACTTGTTTGGATGGAGGGAGAAGACACCTTTTATATGTCTTTCTTTTTCTTTTTTCTCTTTCTTTCTGCTTCTCTTTTTTCCTTGTTTGTTTGTATATCTTTTTTAGTTCTCTATTAACTAGCTTTTATCTATATAAAATTTTAATAAAAATATTATACAAAAAATTATATAACCACCCATCTTATAGAAATGAGATGTGACTCTAAGTGGTGCACACAATTAAAATAAAAAAACCAAACAATCAAAACAATTAAGAACAAAAGCATTAAAACACAATTAAAACAGTTAAAACTATAATAAAACAAAAATATGGGAGAGTGCATTTCGAAAGTTACAAACAGTATAACCATTAAGTGGGCTGTATACTTCCATGGAATTCTCAAGCCCGATGACAAAACCAGGTTTTAAGAGCCTTCTGACAGGTCAACATGGTGTTGCTTCTTTTGAACTGTTGCTAAGATTGCAGGGAAGGAACTCCAGACAATAATTTCTGGCATGGGATGCCATCCTATCCCTGCTTCATGTATAAAATATTGGAAGATCTGATGCTTTTACATCAGTTCCTGAATCTGGACCTGGGAGCATTTAATTCTATCAAGTGTGCTAGTTGGTAGAGGGATTATGGTGCTGGATTGGAATTAGAGAGAACCAGATTCAACTTGCCATTTAATACCAGAGCTCAGCTCACTGTATAATTTTGGAAAGGTTATTGTTTTCAGCTCAGCATCCCTTACACAGTTGTTGTTGGAAGATAAAATTAGGGGAGATCCCATCTCATATGCATCACATTTGTCAAAATATTCAGAGATTTGTTGGGGGAAGAGGAAGTTGATCAAGGACCACATCTCTTTTTAGTAGGGACTAAGTCTGATATGAGCACATAAAACCTCCAGGCAGCTGCTCTGGGATCTTGGGAGGGTACTACTGACACCCCTACTATCCCCCTTTAAAGTGGGTGTCAAGAGATGGTACAAAATCAAACTGGCAAGCATGCAAAAGTATCTTATTCAATTAGGGCTCATTGGGAAAAATTAAAATGCTCACCAAATCAGAGGTGAAATTGTAGGGCCACTGAGATAGCTGGGGAAGTCTGAGGACTTAAGCGGTTTTGAATCTACCTTTTGCTGTTTAAAGTAAAAAATGGATGGCCCAGCCTTGCCTTGCTAAGCCTTGCTTAGCTGGAACTTCCTTTATTTCCTAGTGAGGACAAGCTAATGGCTACACATTTTGTCTACTGACAAATTGATGCCTGGGTAACATCCCAATTTCCCTGAATA